>NC_057798.1:208256493-208591129 GCF_018294505.1 Triticum aestivum
ACGAGAGATGCCTGAGAGACGATGAACGCGTATAGGTCCAGAGAGATAGTCCTATATAAGCATGAGTGATAGCTATATGAGACGAATATCTGGATTAAAGGGGATTCAAATATTTAAACTGGAGATCACGACATCGATAATATCATAACGCAAATTGGTGTATCAAACATGCATATTCATTTGAATTTGGGCACACGTGTAATGTTATATAGTTTATCAATATTGGTGATCCATAGATTCTTCAATTACAAACAATGCATGGTTTATATGCAATTAGTGTCTAAACGGGATTACACTATATGTTGCGTGTGTGAAACACATTATACATGTTTGAGAAGTTAAAAAAACCCGCATGAAACACACATTAATTGGAGACAGTTAGCGAGGAATGCATACATTGGATTTCAACATAAAGTGGTTTCAAATATTTGAAAATCCAAATTGATGGATACAACCTTATGAATCTGAGATCATGCCATTTGTAAACCATATTTATGTATAAATGGTGTTGTGCTTTTGAAAGTATATATGTAAAAAAATGATGTATATAGAATGTAATTCCAATTGAAAATGGATCCCGCCCGAAAAAAATAGTAGAATACAAACGGGATTCGAATTGAGTTGGCACGGTAAACGTGCACTGTGCAAAATTTGAACGAAGCGGGGAAAGTCGCAGTAACCGCCCGAAACCAAAATCTGCGAGATGGAAATCACTACTGCCTATCCCTGCCGCGCAAAGCCTATCTGCTGGATTTCTATAGGTTTCGATAGGGGTAGGTTTGTAATTTCACCCAAACGTGACGTAACCGCCTCTCACCCGGATTCATACACGGTGGGCGCCAAAACACAGTGTGCCCTCGGCCGAAATCGACTCCCTCCCCGATTCATATTCATACACGGTGGGCGCCAAAAACAAACTCTCGTCGGCAAATATTCGGTGTATGCGAGATTACCGTCCTATCCCCAACCGACTAATGTTGTTGTGATGTAGTAGAAATTTGAAACGGGGGCTAAGTTTGTAAATTTCCTCGCATTTGAGACAAGCGCGCCCTGACTACATGGTTCCCCCCTTCCTCTCTACCTCCCTTTTCCCCATTCGTACTCCGTGGGCGCCAAAACACCCTCTCCACCCCACCCTCCTCCGTCCGCCGCCGTCCGCCACCCCATCCACCGCCGTCCTCCTCCACCATGCCGGAGCTGATACCCCGACGCCGCCGTCCATTACAAGAGATCGACCTCTCTCATCCACGCCTTCGGACCGGGATCCTTGCATCCCGTCCTCTCGCTTCATCCCCGCCGTCGTCCACCTTGCCGGCGCCGCTCCTACGACCGTCTCGTCCACCGCGCCCCGCCGCCACCGTCTACCCTCCTAGATCTGCTTCCACGCCGCCGACAGCCATCGCTACCGCAGCACCGTCAAATTCTCACCAGATGCGTACACGGCGCCGCACCAGAGGCGGTACTCTTTCGTATCTGCTCAACTTATTTATCGCAGCAAGAAAATAGATCGCCACTGCTTTACTCTGATTTCTTGTCTTGGTTGCGAAGTTGCCTTTGTCCGGTTTGCACCTTCAGATCCGCCATGGCACGCTCAACACTATACTCCCAATGCTTATGGTTTTCCCCTTTTATATTCCACACTAGTTAAATCACAGTAGACTAAATTTCAAAATTGGGTCAGTCGATTTTTCAGAGCTCGCCGGAGTTCGCCGGTGCGATCCAAGGGGCTCGGGTGGTTGTGGGGCCTCGCCGAACGAAGAAAACTCGACGCGGGTGGGGGGTGGGGGTGGCGGAGGAACACAGGCGGTGGGGGCCGGTGGTCCGGCCGGCGGCCCGTGCGGTGTTCTGTATGGGAAGAATCACAGACGAGGAAGAAGAAGGGTTAGGAGACGTAGGATCTTCATCCAACCGCCTGAAATGGTCGAGAGACAGCTGGGAGTTGCATTCTTAATGCGCTCTGGTTCATCATGTGTGGGCACTGCGCAACCAACATTTTATTATCCAAAATCTGCTTGCTCTTCTTTACCATGTTCGATAGTGCTGGCCTGTACGTGATCGATAGGCTTTCAATTACTAGCGGCAATACAACACCGTATTTTCAAGCCAGTTCCACTTTCCCGATTTATATATCGTGGTTATGGTGTACCCCTGTTATGTACACTATGATCTGCCTAGTTGTTGTGTGCTCTTGTTATCATGGTTTGGCAATAAACTATCTATACAGTATATTATGAACCTATCATCTGCCAGCTATCCTTACTTCTGGAGCCTATTTTTTGTGTACTTGTGCCAGATTATATAAATGCACGCACGATATTACAGCACACATGAGCTCTCTCATCAGAATCCAGTGATAGCACATAAGTGTTTACAGGGGCGCCCCTATATTAGAATATCATCTGCATTACAAAGATAATCTCACAACTATTTATGTTTTCATGGTTCTCAGATATTATACGCAATTACAGTGAATATCAGAATCCGCGCATCAGAAGAATATTGTGGAACACTGCAATGACTTACAAAATTGGCACCAAGGCATTGAGTGCCATTTTGGAAGCAATGAAACTCGTACGCTCCCCACCTGTTGATTCTTGTTCAGAATATCATTCTAATGACTATTCTAACCTCGAGGAGTCAAAGGCAGATGGCCTGTCCTGTTCACCCATCAAGGTGCCTGTTCTAATTTGGCAAGGTTTTATTGATTGCGCGTATCTTGCATATGTTGTCTTGCATTTCTTCTACTTTGTTGCACCACCATCTGCTTAGTTTACTCATCATATAACTCGAGATGCTATGCCCATCCATTATCAATACATATTCCATCTGTCGTCATACCATGTTTTTCCACTCAAATGTTGTTCTTGTGCATCAGACATCAAAAAGGAAGAGGGTGATTGCCGAACCTGAAGGAGCACCAGCAAAGTCCTTGAAAAACGTGGTGGTGCCGGAGAAATCAGACAGCGCCCCACTTATATTGGCTGTACAACCAGTGACACAAAACATAGGACCGACTCCAGCAGACTGTACCCATACTTCACTGGCCACACCACTAGCCCCACCACACAGGACCTGCACTCCAGCAAAAGGTATACCGATTTCATTTGCCATAGCACCAGCCGTACCACAGAAAAATCCCACTCCAGCAAAAAGTACAGCAAGTCCACCGGCCGAAGACCTATCCCAACTGCAGAGACGGCCAATTCCTGCAGATTGGAACCCCATTCCATTTATTCCCAGTTTAAAAGACAATGCTTTCAATGTTGTTAGGGACTACGTGCATATATTCCCATCATGGGAAGATTATAGTGAAGACAAACACCATTTTCACATCTTCCTGTCCAACTTACGTGTAAGTGCTATTATTCATGGTTATTATTTTCCTGTTTTCTGCTGATCGAACACATCAATGATTTACATTACATTGTTGTAACTAGGTGAGGGTCAATCTGGATAGTCATGACGAGCAAAGCTTGCTTGTGCTTTTCAAGGAAGCATTGCAGCAGTATCGGTGTTACCTGAGGAAATCACACTTTGATGGCAAGTCTATAAACGAATTTCCGGTGAAGTCTCCTGTGCTAAATTTAGAAGACATTGAATGGAAAAACCTTGTTATGCACTGGTCTCGTTCCCAGGATGAGGTACTGTCTATGAAATCACATGACAATTTGAACTTCTACTTTTCCGCATGTGCCTTACGGATCTTTTTTGCAGGAAATCAGCTCGAAGAAGAATTCCGGTTTGAAAAGAACGACAGGATATCGCAAATATGCTGCCCGCTGCTTTGCTCTTGTTAGTACCTGTTGTCCTGTATCACTGTACTTGCATACATACCTGGTTCATTATGTGACAGCAGTATGCATGATAGCTTGCTTATCAATTGTTCGCTCCAAATTATCTGATCTGTATGAATGGTTACATTAGTGTAGAATATATCCAATGCCAATGAATTTTTTTAGCTCTGCATTGTTCTTGTAAGTACATGTTGTCCTTTATCAGTGTACTTATATTGACAGGTAGTTGTTCATGTACCATCACTTTGCAGCTTATTTTCCTTTGCCCTCCATTCTCTACACATCAGATCTATATTTACTCTTACCATAAGGTTGGTACTGAAGAAGTTTAGCTGTGCATTGCTCTTGGCTGTGCCTTTTGCCTGTATCGCTGCACATACATTTATAGCTACTTGGTTATGTAGCATCACTCTTCATCTTATCTTAAATATTCTCCATTTTTTCGTATATTATCACATCTATATTTACTCTTAACAAAATGTAGAATAAAGGCAATGCTTATGAAGAACATTTTGTGCTAAACTTCTTGAATTGCCCCCCCCCCATCAGCATGGACAAGGGCTTTATAGAGCCTGTCTTCACCAGTAATGTAAGTTTGTCCTTCTCAAGCCTTCAAACTTTGTTGTGTATATTTGGTTAGGCATGACTGCAACAGCTGTTTATTTTTGGTGTTTGCATCAAATTGCATGTTTAAAGTTTATTATGTAGTTCATAAACAAAAGTTTGTCCTTCTCAATTTAAGTTTTCAGTTGTACAACCAAGTTCCTTCTTCATACCATGTAAATTAAACTATACAGAGCAAGTGATCTTCTTTTGCACTGCATGTATGCTTCTGTTCTTCATCCGTAATCCAGTGGTGTGGTGAACCTACCCACTACAGCACAATGTCATATTCTGCAATGTCTTAACTATGAACAATGTCATATCATTCTACTATTATTTAAACCGCCTCTTTATTTGCCAATCTGAAATGGGATAAATTGACAGCACACTAACCATTGATACTTATGAGTTCTTGATCTGTAATCCAGTGGTGTCGTGAAGCTGCCAACTCCTTCACAATGTCAATTCCTGCCATGTCTTGACCTGAACAATACCATATTGTGTTAATGCAATTTTAAACTGTGTCACTTTATTCGTCAGTAAGAAATGTGATGAATTGTCAGCACTGATACTTTTATGTGCAAAACCTGTCATCTGTCTGCTTGTTTATCTTTCAGAGTGAGGAAGATATAAGTGTTGAACAAGCGCAGTCTCATCATCTTGCTCAGCTGCTTGCGCTGCAGCTCCCCAGCAGGGCTAACCTTTCTTGAACTCTATTGAAGTGCTGTCGGTTTTGTATATTATTTTGTCGGCGTGTTTATTTGCACTGGTGGCGATCTTTGATGCCCAGTGTATGTAATCTGCTGTCTGCTTGTGCTTTATTATCATAGTGGCGAACTTTGATGCCCAGTGGATGTAATATGCCGTAATTTCTTTATTGTATAGTCTAGGTTTTTTCTTATTCACGATGCTGCAGTTATTTTACTGTATATATATCCTGTCTTCGCAGTAAACCGGCCAAACCGTAAAATTACGGTACATAATCGGGCCGTCATGCAATCACGATGTATGATCCGCATCATGGGCCCCGTCAAACTGGCCCACTAGTAGATTCGGGCCTTTAATAGGCCGAGTAACCCCCGGCCCTCTTTTCGCAAGAAAACTCAATGGGCTTTTAGGAGGCTGAGAAGTAGGCTGGGCCTGAAACGTGCCGAATAGCTCACGGGCCGGCGGCAGCCCGAAATGGACCCCGGCCCATGATTGTGCGAATCAATTCACGGGCTTTTAACAGGCCAAAGTTGTCTCGGTCCTTGTTTGGCCCAATCAGATATCGGCTGCGAGCAGGCCGGATGCAAACCGGGCCGTAGTTAGGCCCAACTATATGACGGGCTTTTAACAGGCCGAAATTAATATAGGGCCGAAATGTTAAATGGGCCCTTAACAGGCCGAAACTAATATCAGGCCGAATTACTAAATGGGCCTTTAGCAAGTGGGCCCAAAAGCATAGCGTCCAGTCAACGGGCCGAATCTGATATGGGCCATAATTGAGCCCAAAGCCTCTTAAAGGGCCGGACCTGATCTGGGCCGTGATTTGGCCCAGAAAGTGGGAGGCTTTTAACGGGCCGGATCTTATATGGGCCATTACTAGGCCCGGAACGTGGCAGGCCATTAATGGACCGGATCAATTATGGGCCGGCATTTGGCCCAAAACATGGCAGCCAGTTAATGGGCCGGCCTACTAGGGTCCTCAAAATCTTGTGGGCCTACAGCTGGGCCGGCCCATTATGTCAGCGAAATCTCGCGGGCCTTTAGCTGGGCCGGCCCATTATGATCCGCAAGAATTTTGTGGGCCTTTACCTGGGCCGGCCCATTATGGCACACAAAAATCTTGTGGGCCTTTACCTGGGCCGGCCTATTATGGCCCGTGAAATCTTGTGGGCCTTTAGCTGGGCCAGCCCATTATAGTCCGCAAAATCTCATGGGCCTTTAACTGGGCCGGCCCATTATGGGCCGCCAAATCTTGTGGGCCTTTAGTTGGGCCGGCCCATTTAAACTAGATTGGCCGTGCCACGTGTCGACGTATCATAGGCGCCTTCCGTCCAATGAGTGGATGACATCTGTCCCAACGATGAGCCGACACGTGTTTCCTCCAGCCAATGATGATTTTACACGTGGAAAATCCCCATTGGTCGGGGCTGTTAACGGGTTATCGGATCCAAAACCCGACCCGATAGCTTAACGGCGTTCCGTTACGGTGGATGCCACGTGTCGGTCACCCTTGACGAAAGCACTTCTGTGACACGCGGTTTATCGTCATGGAAGTGGACACTTCCGTGATGGTAATTTTGGTAATGTCATGGAATACTTCTACGACAGCACAGGTATGACTATCTTGATTCTGTCATAAATTTGTCATGGATGTACATGCATGACAAAAAACGCGACCTACTGTGACAAACACGTATCATCATGGAAGTGTATTTTTTGTAGTGATATAAGGAGGTTTATGTGTGATAGATCGTATCGTATCACGGGGTTTGGATGCACCGGTGAAGTTTGCACCAACTCTCAAGGTGAGAAAGGGCAATGCACGGTACCGTAGAGGCTAGCAAATTGCGGAAGGGTAAGAGTGTGTATAATCCATGGACTCACATTAGTCATAAAGAACTCATATACTTATTGCAAAAGTTTATTAGCCCTCAAAGAATAGTGCTACTACGCATGCTCCTAGGGGAAGGGTTGTTAGGAGTTAACCATCGCACGATCCCGACCTCCCCTCACAAGGAAGGCAATCAAAGAACACCCCATGCATCAAATTTGTCACACAACGTTCACCATACGTGCATGCTACGGGACTTGCCAACTTTATCACAAGTATTTCTCAATTTCATAATTACCCAACTAGCATGACTCTAACATTACCACCTTTACATCTCAAAACAATTATCAAGTATCAAATTTATCATAGTGTTTAATGCACTATATATGATAGTTTTTATTATACCTATCTTGGATGCCCACCATATTAGGAATAATTTTATAACCAAAGCAAATTACCATGTTGTTCTAAAAGACTCTCAAAATAATATAAGTGAAGCATGAGAGATCAATAAGTTCTATAAAATAAAACCACCACTGTGCTTTGAAAAGATATAAGTGAAGTACTAGAGCAAAATTATCTAGCTCAAAAGATATAAGTGAAGCACATAGAGTATTCTAATAAATTCCGATTCATGTGTGTCTCTCCAAAAGGTGTGTACAGCAAGGATGATTGTGGTAAACTAAAAAGCAAAGAATCAAATCACAAGACGCTCCAAGCAAAACACATCATGTGGTGAATAAACATATAGCATCAAGTAAAGTTACCGATGGACGAAGACGAAAGAGGGGATGCCTTCCGGGGCATCCCCAAGCTTAGGATTTTGGTAGTCCTTGAATTTTACCTTAGGGTGCCTTGGGCATCCACAAGCTTAGGCTCTTGCCACTCCTTATTCCATAATCCATCAAATCTTTACCCAAAAACTTGAAAACTTCACAACACAAAACTCAACAGGAAATCTCATGAGCTTTGTTAGTACAAGAAAACAAACCACCACTTTAAGGTACTGTAATGAACTCATTCTTTATTTATATTGGTGTTAAACCTAATGTATTACAACTTCTCTATGGTTCATACTGTTGGGGGACGTAGCAGAAATTCAAAATTTTCCTACGTGTCACCAAGATCTATCTATGGAGAGACCAGCAACGAGTAGAAAGAGAGTGCATCTACATACCCTTGTAGATCGCTAAGCGGAAGCGTTCAAGTGAACGGGGTTGATGGAGTCGTACTCGTCGTGATTCAAATCACCGATGATCCTAGTGCCGAACGGACGGCACCTCCGCGTTCAACACACGTACAGCCCGGTGACGTCTCCCACGCCTTGATCCAGCAAGGAGAGAGGGAGAGGTTGAGGAAGAATCCATCCAACAGCAGCACAACGGCGTGGTGGTGGTGGAGGAGGGTGGCAATCCAGCAGGGCTTCGCCAAGCACCATGGGAGAGGAGGAGTAGGGAGAGAGGTAGGGCTGTGCCAGAACTTCGTGTATAGCTCCCATGCACCTCCCCACTATATATAGGGGTGGAGGGGCTGGTTTCTTGCCCTCCAAGTCCATTGGGGCGTTGGCCAAGGTGGGAGGAAAGAAATCTCATTATTTCCTTCCCCACCGATTGTTATCCCCCCTTTTTAGGGATCTTGATCTTATCCCTTCGGGATATGATCTTATTCCTTCTAAGGGGGGATCTTGTTGCGCCTTGACCAGGGGTGTGGGGCCTTGCCCCCACTACCCACGTTCATGTGGGTCCCCCCATGCAGGTGTGCCCCACTCCGGAACCTTCTAGAACCTTCCCGGTACAATACCGAAAAATCCCGAACATTTTCCAGTGGCCAAAATAGGACTTCCCATATATAAATCTTTACCTCCGGACCATTCCGGAACTCCTCGTGATGTCCGGGATCTCATCCGGGACTCCAAACAACATTCGGTAACCACATACAAACTTCCTTTATAACCCTAGCATCATCGAACCTTAAGTGTGTAGACCCTACGGGTTCGGGAGACATGCAGACATGACCGAGACGTTCTCCGGTCAATAACCAACAGTGGGATCTGGATACCCATGATGACTCCCACATGTTCCACGATGATCTCATCGGATGAACCACGATGTCAAGGACTTAATCAATCCCGTATACAATTCCCTTTGTCTATCGATATGTTACTTGCCCGAGATTCGATCGTCGGTATCCAATACCTTGTTCAATCTCGTTACCGGCAAGTCACTTTACTCGTTCCGTAACACATCATCCCGTGATCAACTCCTTGGTCACATTGCGCATATGATGATGTCCTACCGAGTGGGCCCAGAGATACCTCTCCGTTTACACGGAGTGACAAATCCCAGTCTCGATCCGCATAAAATAATAGATACTTTCGGAGATGCCTGTAGTGCACCTTTATAGTCACCCAGTTACGTTGTGACGTCTGATACACCCAAAGCACTCCTACGGTATCCAGGAGTTACACGCTCTCATGGTCGAAGGAAGAGATACTTGACATTGGCAAAGCTCTAGCAAATGAACTACACGATCTTTTGTGCTAGTCTTAGGATTGGGTCTTGTCCATCACATCATTCTCCTAATGATGTGATCCCGTTATCAACGACATCCAATGTCCATAGCCAGGAAACCATGACTATCTGTTGATCACAACGAGCTAGTCAACTAGAGGCTCACTAGGGACATATTGTGGTCTATGTATTCACACGTGTATTACGATTTCCGGATAATACAGTTATAGCATGAATAAAAGACAATTATCATGAACAAGGAAATATAATAATAATACTTTTATTATTGCCTCTAGGGCATATTTCCAACAGTCTCCCACTTGCACTAGAGTCAATAATCTAGTTCACATCGCCATGTGATTAACACTCACAGGTCACATCGCCATGTGACTAACACCCAAGAGTTTACTAGAATCAGTAGTCTAGTTCACATCACTATGTGATTAATACTCAATGAGTTTTAGGTTTGATCATGTTGCTTTTGAGAGAGGTTTTAGTCAACGGGTCCGAACCTTTCAGATCCGTGTGTGTTTTACAAATCTCTATGTCATCTCCTAGATGTAGCTACCACGCTCTATTTGGAGCTAATCCAAATAACTGTTCTATTTGGAGCTATTCTAAATTGTTGCTCCATTATATGTATCCGGTATCTCTACTCAGAGCTATCCGGATAGGTGTCAAGCTTGCATCGACGTAACCCTTTACGACGAACTCTTTTACCACCTCCATAATCGAGAAAAATTCCTTAGTCCACTAATTTCTAAGGATAACTTTGACCGCTGTCCTGTGATCCATTCTTGGATCACTCTTGTACCCCTTGACTGACTCATGGCAAGGCACACTTCAGGTGCGGTACTCAGCATGGCATACTATAGAGCCTACGTCTAAAGTATAGGGGACGACCTTCGTCCTTTCTCTCTTTTCTGCCGTGGTCGAGCTTTAAGTCCTAACTTCGTACCTTACAACTCAGGCAAGAACTCCTTCTTTGACTGGTCCATCTTGAACACCTTCAAGATCATGTCAAGGTATGTGCTCATTTGAAAGTATTATTAAGCATTTTGATCTATCCTTATAGATCTTGATGCTCAATATTCAATTAGCTTAATCCAGGCTTTCCATTGAAAAACACTTTCAAAATAACCCTATATGCTTTCCAGAAATTCTACGTCATTTCTGATCAACAATATGTCAACAACATATACTCATCAGAAATTCTATAGTGCTCCCACTCACTTCTTTGGAAATACAAGTTTCTCGTAAACTTTGTACAAACCCAAAATCTTTGATCATCATCAAAGCACACATTCCAACTCCGAGATGCTCACTCCAGTCCTTAGAAGGATTGCTGGAGCTTTGCATACTTATTAGCATCTTTTGGGATTGACAAAACCTTCCGGTTGTATCACATACAACCTTTCCTCAAGTATAACATCGAGGAAACAATGTTTTGACATCTTATCTGCAAGATTTCAT
Source organism: Triticum aestivum (assembly GCF_018294505.1). Lineage (NCBI taxonomy): Eukaryota > Viridiplantae > Streptophyta > Magnoliopsida > Poales > Poaceae > Triticum > Triticum aestivum. The sequence goes on from NC_057798.1 coordinate 208,267,413, forward strand.
CAATCATGCAGTAACTGCTAATCCAATTCCAACAGACTCTTAGCATCGCTACGAGTGAGAAAACCTCACCGTAATCAACTCCTTGAACTTGTCGGAAAATATCTTAACAACAAGTCGAGCTTTCTTAATGGTAATTCTTACCATCATTGTCTGTCTTCCTTTTAAAATCCATCCGTACCCAATGGCCTTATGACCATCAAGTATTTCTTCCAAAGTCATGGATCCGTTCTCGGATTTTATGGCCTCGAGCCATTTATCGGAATCCGGGCCCACCATTGCTTCTCCATAGCTCGTAGGTTCATTGTTGTCCAGCAACATGACTTCCAAGACAGGATTACGTACCACTCTGATGTAGTACGTATCCTTGTCATCCCACGAGGTTTGGTAGTGACTTGATCCGAAGTTTCATGATCAATATCATAAGCTTCCACTTCAATTGGTGTAGGTGCCATAGGAACAACTTCCTGTGCTCTGCCACACACTAGTTGAAGAGACGGTTCAATAACCTCATCAAGTTTCCACCATCCTCCCACTCAATTCTTTCGAGAGAAACTTTTCCTCGAGAAAGGACCCGATTCAAGAAACAATCCATATTGCTTTCGGATCTGAATTAGGAGGTATACCCAACTGTTTTGGGTTTCCTATGAAGATGCATTTTATCTGCTTTGGGTTCGAGCTTATCAACCTGAAACTTTTTCATATAAGCGTCGCAGCCCCAAACTTTTAAGAAACGACAACTTAGGTTTCTCTAAACCATAATTCATACGGTGTCATCTCAACGGAATTACGTGGTGCCCTATTTAAAGTGAATGTGGTTGTCTCTAATGCCTAACCCATGGACAATAGTGGTAATTCGATAAGAGACATCATGGTACGCACCATATCCAATAGGGTGCAACTATGATGTTCGGACACACCATCACACTATGGTGTTCCAGGCGGTATTAATTGCGAAACAATTTCCACAATGTCTTAATTGTGTGCCAAAACTCGTAACTCAGATATTCATCTCTATGATCATATCATAGACATTTTATCCTCTTGTCACAATGATCTTCTACTTCACTCTGAAATTACTTGAACCATTCAATAATTCAGACTTGTGTTTCATCAAGTAAATATTCTCAACATCTACTTGAATCATCTGTGAAGTAAGATCATAACGATATTCACTGCATGCCTCAGCACTCATTGGATTGGACACATCAAAATGTGTTACTTCCAACAAGTTGCTATCTTGTTCCATCTTACTGAAAACGAGGCTTTTCAGTCATCTTGCCCATGTGGTATGATTTGCATATCTCAAGTGATTCAAAATCAAGTGAGTCCAAACGGTCCATTTGCATGGAGTTTCTTCATGCATATACACCAATAGACATGGTTCGCATGTCTCAAACTTTTCAAAAATGAGTGAGTCCAAAGATCCATCAACATGGAGCTTCTTCATGCGTTTTATACCATTATGACTTACATGGCAGTGCCACAAGTAAGTGGTACTATCATTACTATCTTATATCTTTTGGCATGAAAATGTGTATCCCTACAATCAAGATTCAATAAACCATTCCTTTAGGTGCAAGAGCACTTATTCAGGTTTAGTACTAATCTTGATGGTAGAGGGAGCGTGCGATGTTAGATCACATCAAACTTGGAAACACTTCCAACACATATCGTCAGCTCACCTTTAGCTAGTCTCCGTTTTATTCCGTAGCTTTTTTTTTCGAGTTACTAACACTTAGCAACCGAACCGGTATCTAAGACCCTGGTGCTACTAGGAGTACTAGTAAAGTACACATTAACATAATGTATATCCAAATACTTCTATCGACCTTGCCAGCCTTCTTATCTACCAAGTATCTAGGGTAATTCTGCTCCAGCGGCTATTCCTTTATCACAGAAGCACTTAGTCTCGGGTTTGGGTTCAATCTCGGGTTTCTTCACTGGTGCAGCAGCTGATTTGCCGTTTCATGAAGTATCCCTTCTTGCACTTGCCCTTCTTGAAACTAGTGGTTTCACCAACCATCAACAATTGATGCTCCTTCTTGATTTCTACTTTCGCGTGTCAAACATCATGAATATTTCAAGGATCATCATATCTATCCCTGATATGTTATAGTTAATCACGAAGCTCTAGCAGCTTGGTGGCAATGACTTTTGGGGAAACATCACTATCTCATCTGGAGGATCAACTCCCACTCGATTCAAGTGATTGTTGTGCTCAGACAATCTGAGCACAAGCTCAACGATTGAGCTTTTCTCCCTTAGTTTGCAGGCTAAGAAAATCGTCGGAGGTCTTATACCTCTTGACGTGGGCACGAGCCTGAAATCCCAATTTCAGCCCTCGAAACATCTCATATGTTCCGCGACGTTTCGAAAACGTCTTTGGTTCCTCTACTTAAACCATTTAATTGAACTATCACGTAGTTATCAAAACGTGTATGTTCGATGTTCGAAACATCCACAAACGACGTTTGGGGTTCAGCACACTGAGCGGTGCATTAAGGACATAAGCGTTCTACTGTCCACATAATCGCTACTGTCATCATCTTCAGCTTGGTTTTCTCTAGGAACGCGTTGAAGTTCATGTTGACATGAGCGTTGGCCATTTGATTACAAGACATATTTGCAAAGGTTTTAGCTAAGTTCATGATAATTAAGTTCATCTAATCAAATTATTTCAATGAACTCCCACTCAGATTAGACACCCCTCTAGTCATCTAAGTGTTACACGATCCGAGTCGACTAGGCCGGGTCCGATCATCACGTGGAGACGGACTAGTCATCGTCGGTGAACATCTTCATGTTGATCGTATCTTCCATACGACTCGTGTTCGACCTTTCGGTCTCTGTGTTTCGAGGCCATGTCTGTACATGCTAGGCTCGTCAAGTTAACCCTAAGTGTTTTGCATGTGTAAAACTGTCTTCAACCCATTGTATGTGAACGTAAGGATCTATCACACCCGATCATCACGTGGTGCTTCGAAACGACGAACTTTAGCAACAGTGCACAGTTAGGGGAGAACACTTCTTCAAATTTTGTAAGGGATCATCTTATTTACTACCGTCGTCCTAAGTAAACAAGATGCATAAACATGATAAACATCACATGCAATCAAATAGTGACATGATATGGCCAATATCATTTTTGCTCCTTTGATCTTCATCTTCGGGGCTCCATGATCATCATCGTCACCGGCATGACACCATGATCTCCATCATCATGATCTCCATCATCGTGTCTTCATGAAGTTGTCACGCCAACGACTACTTCTACTTCTATGGCTAATGCGCTTAGCAATAAAGTAAAGTAATTTACATGGCGTTGTTAAATGACACGCAGGTCATACAATAAATAAAGACAACTCCTATGGCTCCTGCCGGTTGTCATACTCATCGACATGCAAGTCGTGAATCCTATTACAAGAACATGATCAATCTCATACATCACATATCATTCATCACATTCTTCTTGGCCATATCACATCACAAAGCATACCCTGCAAAAACAAGTTAGACGTCCTCTAATTGTTGTTTGCATGTTTTACGTGGCTGCTATGGGTTTCTAGCAAGAACGTTTCTTACCTACGCAAAACCACAACGTGATATGCCAATTGCTATTTACCCTTCATAAGGACCCTTTTCATCGAATCCGTTCCGACTAAAGTGGGAGAGACTGGCACCCGCTAGCCACCTTAAGCACCAAGTGCATGTCAATCGGTGGAACCTGTCATACGTAAGAGTACGTGTAAGGTCGGTCCGGGCCGCTTCATCCCACAATACCGTCGAAACAAGATTGGACTAGTAACGGTAAGCATATTGAACAAAATCAACGCCCACAACTACTTTGTGTTCTACTCGTGCAAAGAATCTACGCAATAGACCTAGCTCATGATGCCACTATTGGGGGACGTAGCAGAAATTCAAAATTTTCCTATGTGTCACCAAGATCTATCTATGGAGAGACCAGCAACGAGTAGAAAGAGAGTGCATCTACATACCCTTGTAGATCGCTAAGCGGAAGCGTTCAAGTGAACGGGGTTGATGGAGTCGTACTCATCGTGATTCAAATCACCGATGATCCTAGTGCCGAACGGACGGCACCTCCGCGTTCAACACACGTACAGCCCGGTGACGTCTCCCACGCCTTGATCCAGCAAGGAGAGAGGGAGAGGTTGAGGAAGACTCCATCCAACAGCAGCACAATGGTGTGGTGGTGGTGGAGGAGCGTGGCAATCCAGCAGGGCTTCGCCAAGCACCATGGGAGAGGAGGAGTAGGGAGAGAGGTAGGGCTGTGCCAGAACTTCGTGTATAGCTCCCATGCGCCTCCCCACTATATATAGGGGTGGAGGGGCTGGTTTCTTGCCCTCCAAGTCCATTGGGGCGTTGGCCAAGGTGGGAGGAAAGAAATCTCATTATTTCCTTCCCCACCGATTGTTATCCCCCCTTTTTAGGGATCTTGATCTTATCCCTTCGGGATATGATCTTATTCCTTTTAAGGGGGGATCTTGTTGCGCCTTGACCAGGGGTGTGGGGCCTTGCCCCCACTACCCACGTTCATGTGGGTCCCCCCATGCAGGTGTGCCCCACTCCGGAACCTTCTAGAACCTTCCCGGTACAATACCGAAAAATCCCGAACATTTTCCAGTGGCCAAAATAGGACTTCCCATATATAAATCTTTACCTCCGGACCATTCCGGAACTCCTCGTGACGTCCGGGATCTCATCCGGGACTCCGAACAACATTCGGTAACCACATACAAACTTCCTTTATAACCCTAGCGTCATCGAACCTTAAGTGTGTAGACCCTACGGGTTCGGGAGACATGCAGACATGACCGAGACGTTCTCCGGTCAATAACCAACAGCGGGATCTGGATACCCATGATGGCTCCCACATGTTCCACGATGATCTCATCGGATGAACCACGATGTCAAGGACTTAATCAATCCCGTATACAATTCCCTTTGTCTATCGATATGTTACTTGCCCGAGATTCGATCGTCGGTATCCAATACCTTGTTCAATCTCGTTACCGGCAAGTCACTTTACTCGTTCCGTAACACATCATCCCGTGATCAACTCCTTGGTCACATTGCGCATATGATGATGTCCTACCGAGTGGGCCCAGAGATACCTCTCCGTTTACACGGAGTGACAAATCCCAGTCTCGATCCGCATAAAACAATAGATACTTTCGGAGATGCCTGTAGTGCACCTTTATAGTCACCCAGTTACGTTGTGACGTCTGATACACCCAAAGCACTCCTACGGTATCCAGGAGTTACACGCTCTCATGGTCGAAGGAAGAGATACTTGACATTGGCAAAGCTCTAGCAAATGAACTACACGATCTTTTGTGCTAGTCTTAGGATTGGGTCTTGTCCATCACATCATTCTCCTAATGATGTGATCCCGTTATCAACGACATCCAATGTCCATAGCCAGGAAACCATGACTATCTGTTGATCACAACGAGCTAGTCAACTAGAGGCTCACTAGGGACATATTGTGGTCTATGTATTCACACGTGTATTACGATTTCCGGATAATACAGTTATAGCATGAATAAAAGACAATTATCATGAACAAGGAAATATAATAATAATACTTTTATTATTGCCTCTAGGGCATATTTCCAACACATACCCCCCAATACTAGCCATAGATTCATCAATATAAGCAAAGAACACACGAAAAACAGAATCTGTCAAAAATAGAACAGTATGTAGCAATCTGTAACTCTTGAATACTTCTGGAACCTAAAAAATTCTACCAAATTAGGAAGTTCTAGGTAATTTGTCTATTAATCTTATGTACAAAATAATCAACTGAAAAGCACGTTTCTGTGATTTATTAAAATTATTCTCATGCACGCAAAAGTTTCTGTTTTTCAGCCAGATCAAATTAACTATCACCGTAGGTTATCCTAAAGGTTTTACTTGGCACAAACACTAATTAAAACATAAAACCACATCTAACCAGAGGCTAGATGAATTATTTATTACTAAATAGGCACAAAAATAAAATTGGGTTACCTCCCAAAAAGCGCTATCATTTAACGCCCCTAGCTAGGCATAAAAGCAAGAATAGATCTAAGTATCACCATCTTTGGTATTCAATTCATAGGTGGCTCTCATAATAGATTCATAAGGTAATTTGATTTTCTTACTAGGAAAGTGTTCCATGCCTTTCCTTAATGGAAATTAGAATCTAATATTTCCTTCTTTCATATCAATAATTGCACCAGTCGTTCTAAGGAAAGGTCTACCAAGAATAATAGGACATGAAGGATTGTAATCTATATCAAGAACAATAAAATCTACGGGCACATAATTCCTATTCGCAACAATAAGAACATCATTAATTCTTCCCATAGGTTTCTTAATGGTGGAGTCCGCAAGGTGCAAGTTTAAAGAGCAATCATCAAATTCACGGAAACCTAACACATCACATAAAGTTTTTGGAATCGTGGAAACACTAGCACCCAAATCACACAAAGCATAGCATTCATGATCTTTAATTTTAATTTTAATAGTAGGTTCCCACTCATCATAAAGTTTGCTAGGGATAGAAACTTCTAATTCAAGTTTTTCTTCATAAGATTGCATTAAAGCATCAATGATATGTTTAGTAAAAGCTTTATTTTGACTATAAGCATGAGGAGAATTTAACACGGATTGCAACAAGGAAATACAATCTATTAAAGAACAATTATCATAATTAAATTCCTTGAAATCCAAAATAGTGGGTTCATTGCTATGTAAAGTTTTGGCCTCTTCAATCCCACTTTTACCAATTTTTGCATCAAGATCTAAAAACTACGAATCATTGGGACGCCTTTTAGCTAAAGTTGACTCATCTCCAGTCCCATCATTATCAAGATTCATATTGCAAAACAAATATTTAATAGGGGACACATCAATCACTTTTACATCTTCATCCCTATTATCATGAAAACTAGAAGAACACGCTTTTACAAAGCAATCTTTCTTAGCACGCATTCTAGCGGTCCTTTCCTTGCACTCATCAATGGAAATTCTCATAGATTTTAGAGACTCATTGATATCATGCTTAGGTGGAATAGATCTAAGTTTCAAAGAATCAACATCAAGAGAAATTATATCCACGTTCCTAGCCAATTCATCAGTCTTAGGCAATTTTTCTTCAAGCAAAGCATTGAAATTCTTTTGAGAAATCATAAACTCTTTAACACTAATCTCAAAATCAGAGGGCATCTTATTAAAATTTCCATAAGAGTTGTTGTAGGAATTACCATAATTATTAGAGGAATTGCTAGGGAACGGCCTAGGATTGAAGTTTCCTCTATAAGCGTTGTTACCAAAATTATTCCTACCAACAAAATTCACATCCATAGATTCATTATTATTCTCAATCAAAGTATACAAAGGCATATCATTAGGATCAATAGGAGCACTCTTATTAGCAAACAATTTCATAAGTTCATTCATCTTTCCACTCAAAACATTAATCTCTTCTATCGCATGAACCTTTTTACTAGTAGATCTTTTGGTGTGCCATTGAGAATAATTAACCATAATATTATCTAGGAGTTTAGTAGCTTCTCCTAAAGTGATTTCCATAAAAGTGCCTCCCACGGCTGAATCTAAAAGATTTCTAGAAGCAAAATTCAATCCGACATAAGAAATTTGTATGATCATCCATAAATTTAATCCATGTGTAGGGCAATTGCGAATCATTAATTTCATCCTCTCCCAAGATTGTGCAACATGCTCATGATCAAGTTGCACAAAATTCATAATATCGTTTCTAAGAGAGATGATCTTAGCGGGAGGAAAATACTTAGAGATAAAAGCATCTTTGCACTTATTCCATGAATCAATACTATTTTTAGGCAAAGACGAAAACCAAGTTTTAGCACGATCTCTAAGCGAAAACGGAAATATATTCAATTTAACAATATCATTATCCACATCTTTCTTCTTTTGCATATCACACAAATCAACAAAGTTGTTTAGATGAGTAGCGGCATCTTCACTAGGAAGGCCAGAGAATTGATCTTTCATGACAAGATTCAACAAAGCAGCATTAATTTCACAAGATTCAGCATCGATAAGAGGAGCAATCGGAGTGCTAAGAAAATCATTGTTGTTGGTATTGGAAAAATCACACAATTTAGTATTATCTTGAGCCATCATGACAAACAATCCAACACACAAGAACACAGGAGGCAAGCAAAAAAGAGGCGAACGGGAAAGAGAGGGCGAATAAAATGGCAAGGGTGAAGTGGGGGAGAGGAAAACAAGAGGCAAATGGCAAATAATGTAATGCGAGGGATAAGAGTTTGTGATGGGTACTTGGTATGTCTTGACTTGTGCATAGACTCCCCAGCAACGGCGCCAGAAATCCTTCTTGCTACCTCTTGAGCATGCGTTGGTTTTCCCTTGAAGAGGAAAGGGTGATGCAGCAAAGTAGCATAAGTATTTCCCTCGGTTTTTGAGAACCAAGGTATCAATCCAGTAGGAGGCTACATGCAAATCCCTCATACCTGCACAAACAAATAAGAACCTTGCAACCAACGCGATAAAGGGGTTGTCAATCCCTTCACGGCCACTTCCAAAAAGTGAGATCTGATAGAGATAATAAGATAAATATTTTTGGTATTTTTATGATATAGATTGGAAAGTAAAGATTGCAAAATAAAATAGATTGGAAACTTATATGATAGAAAATAGACCTGGGGATCATAGGTTTCACTAGTGGCTTCTCTCAAGATAGCATAAGTATTACGGTGGGTGAACAAATTACTGTCGAGCAATCGATAGAAAAGTGCATAATTATGAGAATATCTAGGCATGATCATGTATATAGGCATCACGACCACGACAAGTAGATCGAAACGATTCTACATCTACTACTATTACTCCACACATCGACCGCTATCCAGCATGCATCTAGAGTATTAAGTTCATAAGAACAGAGTAACGCATTAGGAAAGATGACATGATGTAGAGGGATAAACTCAAGCAGTATGATATAAACCCCATCTTTTTATCCTCAATGGAAACAATACAATATGTGCCTTGCTGCCCCTGCTGTCACTGCGAAAGGACACCGCAAGATTGAACCCAAAGCTAAGTACTTCTCCCATTGCAAGAAAGATCAATCTAGTTGGCCAAACCAAACTGATAATTCAAAGAAACTTGCAAAGATATCAAATCATACATAAAAGAATTCAGAGGAGATTCAAAAATTGTTCATAGATAATCTTGATCATAAACCCACAATTCATCGGATTTCGACAAACACACCGCAAAAAGAATTACATCGAATAGATCTCCAAGAAGATCGAGGAGAACTTTGTATTGAGATCCAAAGAGAGAGAAGAAGCCATCTAGCTAATAACTATGGACCCGAAGGTCTGAGGTAAACTACTCACACTTCATCGGAGAGGCTATGGTGTTGATGTAGAAGCCCTCCGTGATTGATTGCCCCTCCGGCGGAGTGCCGGAAAAGGCCCCAAGATGGGATCTCATGGGTATAGAAGGTTGCGGCGGTGGAAATAGGGTTTTGTGGTGCTCCTGGATGCTTTCAGAGTATATGAGTATATATAGGCGAAGGAAGTCGGTCAGGGGAGCCACGAGGGTGGGGGGCACGCCTACCCCCCTGGGCGCGCCCTCCTGCCTCGTGGCCTCCTCATTTCTTTCTTGACGTTCACTCCAAGTCTCCTGGATTGCGTTTGTTCCAAAAATAACTCTCCCAAAGGTTTCATTCCATTTGGACTCCGTTTGATATTCCTTTTCTGCGAAACACTGAAATAGGCAAAAAAACAGCAATTTGGGCTGGCCCTCCGGTTAATAGGTTAGTCCCAAAAATAATATAAAAGTGCATAGTAAAGCCCACTAAACATCCAAAACAAATAATATAATAGCATGGAACAATAAAAAAATATAGATACGTTGGAGACGTATCATGCCCCGTATGTGAGTCTAGCCAGTGGCTCGATTTGGTATCGTCCTGATTGACCAAAGAACCAGCGGCAGCTCATCAATCCCGCGCTTGCTGCATTTTTGCAGTCTATCAAAGGTTCTTGTCTTCAGCCCTCGTAGAAATTCAGCATTCATCCTTTCAGCCTGTTTGTTGCTTTTGGGATGGGCAATGGAGGTGAAAGGAGACCTTGCTCCCAAGGCTCTGGATGTACTGCATGAAGCCATGGCTTATTAACTGGGTGCCATTATCGGTGATTACCCTATTGGGCACTCCAAAATGACACACCAGCCCTTTGAAGAACTCGATAGCTGACTGCACCGTCACCTTTCTCACTGGTTCCACTTCGGGACACTTTTAAACTTGTCGATAGCAATGAAAAAGAACTCAAAGCCCCCGGTAGCACGGGGAAAGGGGCCCAAGATGTCGAGCCCCCGGACCGCGAAAGGCCAGGATAAAGGGATGGTCTACAAGGCTTGAGCTGGCTGATGGATGTTCTTGGAGTGGAACTGGCATGCTTCACACTTGTTGACGAGCTCAGTTGCATCCCGGAGGGCTGTGGTCCAATAGAATCCTTGCCGTAAAGCTTTTCCGATTAGTACTCTTCGTCCCAGATGTGAACCAGACGTGCCTCCATGTATCTCTGCAAACAACTCTAGTCCATTCTCTTGACTGATGCACTTCAACTTTATGTCGTTCAGCCTCTTTCTGTATAGAATGTTGTCAACAAACTGGTACATACTTGATTGCCGGGCTACTTTCTCATATTTCGCTGGATCGTTAGGAAGTTCCCAGTTTGCAAGAATTGGACTATATGTTGTGCCCATGTTGGAGCCTGGGGCTTGACGACAAGGACTAAGGGCATCTCTTCAGCTGTGGGAGCGCTTTCTTCAATGGCAAAAGCCTAGGATTTTGCTTAAGAGTGCGGCCCACCAGTTGGCGTGTGTCTCCCTCGGCAATCTCTTCACCAGCAGCTTTGGGGAGCTCTGCCAGATAGTGCTTGCCGGTGTTGACTTTCCTCCTTTTTCTGGCCAAGGATGACAGTGAAACTGTTGGCTGGGTAAGGTGGAGTACAAAAGTGCTTGGTTCCATAGGAAACTTTTGCGCATCGCACTTCGGTAGGAAATCAGCTATGCTGTTTTCCGTGCAGGGTACGTGCTCTATTTGCAGCCCATTGAAGTGCTCCTCCAACTTCCTCCCTTCTTACATGTAGGCCTCCATCAGCGGGCTTTGATAATCCTTGTTCACTCGCTTTACAATGAGCTGAGATTCGCCACGTATGATCAACTTTTTGATACCCAACTCATAGCAATCCAAAGCCCGACAAGGAGCCCTTCATACTCGGCCGTGTTGTTGGTGGCGTCTTCCCTATGGAAATGCATTTAGATGGCGTACTTGAGGTGTTCTCCGGTGGGTGCTGCGAGCAAAACTCGACGCCAGCACCTTGGAGCAAGAAAGCACCGTCAAAGTACATAATCCATTCCTTGGGGGCCTCCTTGCCGGGGAGTGCAATTTCCATGGTTTCTTCATCTGGAGTTGGTGTCCACTCTACTATGAATTCTGCTAACGCTCTGCTTTGGATAGTTGCCATGCTTTCGAATTTCAAGGCAAAACTTGATAGCTCCAAAGCCCATTCCACTATCCTGCCGATGGCCTTAGGGTTCCTCAAAATCTGTTGCAGTGGAAGGCGAGTCACAATAGTGATATTGTGAGCTTGGAAGTAATGATCTTTCTTGAGGCCATTAGGAGGACGAAGATCAGCTTTGGGACCCCAGAGTACCTTGATCTAGCCCCCTGCAAGAGGGAGCTGACAAAGTAAACTAGTCGCTGCACCATTTTCTTCTTTGCTACCTCCTCCTATTCATCTGCGTTGATCTGTGGTTCCCCTTGGTTGTCGCCGGCAGGTTTTTCCAGGGATAAAACTGGCCTAACTCCGGCAGGTTCTTCCGCAATAGCTTCTCCATCGTCCACTTCCCTCTGCGCCACCAAGGTAGTACTGACCACTTGATTCATTGCCGCTAGGTATAGCAGTAACGACTCTTGTGGCTTGGGTGCGGCCAAGGTTGGGGCAAAGGAAAGGTAAGCCTTCAAATCCCATAGCGCAGCCTCAGCCTCGGTGGTTCATTTTACTAGACCAACCTTCTTCAGAATTTTGAAGAACAGCAAGGCGCGCTCAGCGGATTTGGAGATGAATCCGCTCATTGTGGCCATGCAGCCAGTTAGATGCCTCACATCCTTGACTGTCTTCGGAGCTTGGATCTGCTCTATTGCTCTGATCTTGTCGGGGTTGGCTTCTATCCCCCGCTGAGACACAAATAATCCAAGAAGCTTGCTGGATGGAATGCCAAATACGCATTTCTCCGGGTTGAGCTTAAAGTTCATCTTCCGCAAGTTTGCGAAGGTCTCTTCTAGATCCTCAACGAGTGAAGACTTGTCCTTGGTCTTGACCATGATATCATCCTGCTTCAATGTTCCATTGCAGCTTTGGTTTGAACCCGATCTGCACGGCCCTTGCAAAGGTGGAACCAACATTCTTCAGCCCTAAGGGCATACGCACAAAGCAGTACGTGCCACACGGGATGATAAAGGCGGTCTTCTCTTCATCCACCTTGGCCATGAATATTTGGTGGTACCCAGAGTATGCGTCCAGGAAGGAAACAAAATCACATCCAGAGGTGTAATGAATAATCTGATCAATGCGCGTCAAGGGGAAGGGATCCTTTGGACATGCTTTGTTCAAGTCAGTGAAATCGATGCAAAGTCTCCACTTCCCATTAGCCTTGCGCACCACCACTTGATTAGCTAACCAAGTTGGATGCAGTACTCCTCGGACCAGACCTACTGCTTCTAGCTTCTTGATTTCCTCTGTAATGAACTCTTGTCTCTCCAGGGCTTGCTTCTAGACATTTTGCTTGACGGGGCAGGCATGAGGATAGACAGTAAGGTGGTGCTCGATTACCTCCCTGGGAACACCAGGGATGTCAGATGGTTGCCAGGAAAACACATCAAAATTCGCCCGCAGGAAAGCAACAGGCGCGCTTTCCTCTTTGTCGTCAAGGGTAGCACTGATGGTGTAGGTACCATTAGCACCATCCTTCCGCGCCAAAATTTTCTTGGTCGCCGGGGGAGCAGCCCTGGATCTCTTGCTAGTCGAACTCTCCGGCAAGTCGCCACCGGGTGCAGCATACCCTGAAGAGATGCGCTTCCCGGGGTCCTTGCCGGTTTCTTTAGCTTCCTTCTTCTTCTTAGTGGTAGCTGGGGCCCCAATGGCCTCTGCTGCGATCGCGTCTCTATACATCTTATACACGCAGATGACTGCATCTCTTTTGTCCGACGGTATGGTGATGACTCCCATAGGACCGGGCACCTTCAAGGTGTTGTAGGCATACTGGGATGCTGCCATGAACTTGGCTAGAGCCGATCAACCAAGAATCCCGTTGAATGGCAGGGGAACTTCAACAACATTGAACACAATCTTTTTGGTCCTAAAGTTGATTTCCCCGCCAAACGTTACCGGCAAGGTGATCTTTCCTTTTGGTTGGATCCTTCCTTGGTTGATCCCTTGGAGTTTCTTCAGCACTTCAGGGGATATCAGATTCAAGCCCGCCCCATTGTCAACCAACATCTTGGTGACCTTGAGGTTGTGAATTGTTGGTGAGACCAACAATGGCAGACACCCTACCACCGTGGTGCAGTTTGGAGGGTCCTCGATGTCAAAGATGATGGGCGTGCGAGACCACTTGAGTGGCCCTCGAGAGCTTGCTACCGGTTCTGCGACCTTAACCTCACGCGCCCAGTGCTTGAGTTGTGGTGAGAGGAGTGCAAAGATGCACCCCCGTCAACGCACATCACCTTAGTAGCTTTCTGAAACTCCTGCTCACTGGTTTCACCGTCTTCCTCTTTGCTATCATCTTCATTTTCCTTCTTCTCACGGCCTATGGCGGGTTTTCTCTCTGCTGATCAGGCATGCCATGATATCCGCTACGACCACCACGTCACTTTCCGCTAGCACCTTTCTGTTTCCTCTCCTTGTCACGCCTTTCATACTCAGCTTTCTGCTTCTCAACCAACTGCTCAACTTGCTTGCAATCTTGGAGATCATGACCCTTGGTCCTATGGATCTTGTAGTATGACCCGTGAACTTGCCGGTTTTCTCAGCAGCAGCAGCCGCCCGATAATTAGTGCATGAAGTAGCTACATTGCTGGGTGTTTCAGTCTTTTCTTTCTTGCCGGTGCTAAGATCACTAGCACTCTCAATGGCAATTATTTTCTTCTCCTTTCTCTTCTTGTTGTGCTTCTTGTTTTTCTTTCTAGGGGTGGTGGTGTCATCGTCGTCGTCTTCCGAATTGACTTCAACACCAGCTTCTTCCCCGGTAAGTCTTCTCCCTTCTTCAGTGCGAGCACACTTATCCACTAGCGTGTAGAGCTCGCTGGCGGTCTTGGCAATCGAACATTCATCTTAGCATGCATTCTGTGATTGCGTACATTTGTATGAAATGCAGCAATCAGAGCTGCCGGATGTATCTTTGGGATGTTATGGTGCACTCGACTAAACCTTTGCAAATACTTGCGGAAACTTTCTCCTTCTTTCTGGAGGAGGGTTTGCAGATCGCTAGGCCATCTTGGCTCTTGATGGCTGCCCCCGAAGGCGCCCACGAACTCATTGCACAGGTCGGCCTAGGAGGAAATGGAATCTTCCGGCAGGTGCATCAGCCAGGACCTCACATTTGGCTGGAGGGCCAGTGGGAAGTAGTTGGCGAGCACCTTCTCATCCCTTCCCCCGGCAGCTTGAACGGTGATCGTATAAATGCCCAAGAATTCTGTCAGGTTCAGTTTCCCGTCATACTTCTCCGGTAGGTCAGGCTTGAAGGTGCTAGATGATGTCCATCGGACTGGTCGCAACTTCCGTGTGAAGGCTGGGCACCCTACCTCACAAGGTAGGTACCCACCAGCACTGGGTAAGGGCTCGTCAACATCAGCCCCATTGCGCATGTCAGATTGACGGCTCGTCCCATGATGCGGCTCAATGGTGACGCGTGCATCTTCCTTCTTCATTTCCCGTAGTACTTGGCTTTGGTCCTACCGGAGCCGCCGATCGGATGAGGCCATTGATGCCTCATCACTATCATCATCCTCCAACGACTGCCGAGCCCGTCGTGTCTGCCCTTGAGAGAGTTGCCGCGATGGCGACTGCACAGTGTGTGCGGTTCTCCTGTCTTGGCCATCGGTGGGAGTCACTGGCATCGCCAGCGGTCGTCGCAGCGGTTCCGCGCCCAGTGGCTTGTTGATCTCGATGAATCCAAGGAGACTTTGAATGGTAGCTCTCCATTCATCCATCCTATCTGCTGCTGGAGGAAAATCCAACAACAGCTGGGCTCTTGCCTTCAGCCGTCGTCTCTGTCATGGCGTGGGAGGCAGAGCACAACACTGCTCGACCTCTGGATGAACCAGAGGGAGCACCGTCAGGCTCTCGCTGCCTCGGACTTTTTGCCAGAGAGATCAGATGGGGCCGAAGCTACTCTTGGGGACCATGCTCTTGGTTGGTTGGGCCCTTCCCGTGTGGGCGTGGTCACTGGGGGTCGACAGCGTCACCCGGGGTGTTGTCACGCTCGCCCGTCACGGAGCAGAGCGCACACCTTGTGTCAGCCACTCCGGGAGGCGCGACCGGTGGATCTTGGCTCGCACCAGAGCTGGCGTTGATGTCTTGTTGGTGGAGCGCATCGGTGGGGTGAGCGAGAGGAAGTTGGGTTCCTCCGCGACCCGCATCAGTGAGAGCTTGGTCGGTGATATGCTGAAGAGGCTGGGTTGTGCCCGCAGCCCCAGCCGCGACGGGAGCGTTAGTGTCACTGCTAAAAGGATCGATATGGTTGACTAGAGGGGGGGTTTGAATAGGCAACTACCAATTTTTAGCTTTTCTTCACAAATTAGGTTTTTAAAAAGTAGGTTGTCTAGATGTGCAACTAGGTGAGCAACCTATATGATGCAAACAACAAGAAGAAGAGCAAGCAAAGGATACAACACAACAATAGCTATCACAAAGTAAAGGTAAGAGATAACCACAAGTGGAGCCGGTGGAGACGAGCATGTGTTACCGAAGTTCCTTTCCATTGAGGGGAAGTACGTCTCCGTTGGAGTGGTGTGGAGGCACAATGCTCCCAAAGAAGCCACTAGGGCCACCGTATTCTCCTCACGCCCTCACACAATGCGAGATGCCGTGATTCCACTAATGGTGCCCTTGAAGGCGGCAACCGGACCTTTACAAACAAGGTTGAGGCTCTCTCCACAATCAAACCGGAGGCTCCCAACGAACCACAGAGCTTCGCCACAATGGAATGTGGCTCCAAGGTGACCTCAACCGTCTAGGGTGCTCAAACACCCAAGAGTAACAAGATTCACAAGGGATTAGAGGGGGGAATCAAATTTCTCTTGGCGGAAGTGTAGATCGGGACCTTCTCAACCAATCCCTAGAAAATCAACAAGTTTTATTGGCTAGGGAGAGAGATCGGGCGAAAATGAGCTTTGGAGCAAAAATGGAGCTTGGGGGAAAATAGGTGTGTCTTCTTGGGGAAGAAGACCCCCTTCTATAGTGGGGGAAACAATCCAACCGTTGTGACTGCGAGCAGCGGCTGCAGAGGGAGAGGGGACTGGGGAGAGAGGGCCAGGGCGACACTAGCCGCGGTGGTAGTTGTGGTACTACCGCTTGCAAGAATTACTACCGCCCCTACAGTCGTTGCTAATGCCACTGAACCCGACATGAGACCATCTCGTCTCGAGTCAAGGCGGTACTGCTGATACGTCTCCAACATATCTATAATTTTTGATTGTTCCATGCTGTTATATTATCATTCTTGGATGTTTTACAATCATTTTATATCATTTTTTGGTACTAACCTATTGACATAGTGCCAAGTGCCAGTTGTTGTTTTCTGCATGTTTTGTACATCGCAAGAAATCAATATCAGGCGGAGTCCAAATGCTACATAATTTCATGATGATTTTTTATGGAGCAAAAGGAAGAAGTTGGGACCTGGTTGCACCTGGGGGGAGTCCCGAGGAGGGGACAACCCACCAGGGCGCGCCAGGAGGCCCTGGCGTGCCCTGGTGGGTTGTGCCCACCTCGGGTGCCCCCCGGACCACCTCTTTGCTCTATAAATACCCCAATATTCCAGAAACCCTAGAGGAGGCAACGAAATATTCATCCAGCCACCGCAGAGTCCAGAACCACCAGATCCAATCTAGACACCATCACAGAGGCGTTCACCACTTCCATTGGTGCCTCTCCTATGATGCGTGAGTAGTTCTTTGTAGACCTTCGGGTCCGTAGATAGTAGCTAGATGGCTTCCTCTCTCTCTCTTGATTATTAATACAATGGTCTCTTGGAGATCCATATGATGTAAGTCTTTTGGTGGTGTGTTTGTTGGGATCGGATGAACTTTGAGTTTATGATCTAATCTATGTTTTTATGCATGAAATTTATTTGAGTCTTCTTTGATCTCTTATATGCATGATTGCTTATCGCCTCGTATTTCTTCTTCGATATTTGGGTTTTGTTTCGCCAACTTGATCTATTTATCTTGCAATGGGAAGAGGTGCTTTGTAGTGGGTTCGATCTTACGGTGCTTGATCCAAGTGACTGAAAGGGAACCGATACGTATGTATCGTTGCTACTAAGGATACAAGATGAGATCTATATCTGCGCAATAGATAAACGGATCTCGTCTACATCATGTCATCGTTCTTATTGCATCACTCCGTTTTCTTATGAACTTAATACACTAGATGCATGCTGGATAGCGGTCGATGTGTGGAGTAATAGTAGTAGATGCAGGCAGGGGTCGGTCTACTAATCTTGGACGTGATGCCTATATAATGATCATTGCCTAGATATCGTCATTATTATTTGAAGTTCTATCAATTGCCCAACAGTAATTGTTTTCCCACCGTTTGCTATTTTTCTCGAGAGAAGCCACTAGTGAAACCAACAGCCCCCAGGTCTTCTTTCTCATATATTTTCCTTGCGATCTAATTTTTCCTTGCGTTTATTTTCAGATCTATTAAACCAAAAATACAAAAATACCTTGCTGCCATTTATTCTTATTTATTTTGTTTGGCATTTGATCTATCAATCTACTACAAATTTACCTCACGTCCTTTGCCCTATGTTGAAGCGTCGTACCCCGAAAGGGATTGACAACCCCTTTAACACGTCGGGTTGCGAGTTGTTGTTATTTGTGTGCAAGGGCTGTTTATGTTGTGTTGCTTGGTTCTCCTACTAGTTCGATAACCTTGGTTTCATATCTAAGGGAAATACCTACCGCCACTGTGTTGCATCATCCCTTCCTATTTGGGGAAATACCGACGTAGCTTCAAGCTACATCAAAAGGAATTTCCGGTGCTGTTGCCGGGGAGGATTTTCAACATAAACAGGTTCCTAATCACAAATCTCATCTCCTTGCAAGTTACATTATTCGCTATTTGTCTCTTGTTTTCCTCTCCCCCACTTCACAAAAATTTGCCGTTTTATTCGCCTCTCTTTTTCCGTTCGCCATTTTTTTGCCGGATCTGTTTTTGAGTGCAATCTTGTTGTGTGGTCATCATGACTCAAGAGAACACCAAACTATGTGACTTCTCAAATACCAACAACAATGATTTTATTGGCACTCCGCTTGCTCCTCCGGCCACTAGTGCGGAGACTTGTGATATTAATACTGCTTTGCTGAATCTTGTTATGAAAGATCAATTTTCTGGTGCTCCTAATGAGGATGCCGTGTCTCATTTTAATACCTTCTTGGAATTATGCGATATGCAAAAGAAAAAAGATGTGGACAATGATGTGTCAAGATGAAATTATTTCTGTTTTCTTTGCATGATTCTGCAAAAATTTGGTTCTCTTCTTTACCTCGCAATAGTATCGATTCTTGGAATAAGTGCAAAGATGCTTTTATCACTAAGTATTTTCCTCCCGCAAAAAATATTTCCCTTAGAACCTATATCATGAATTTCAAGCAACTTGTGCATGTTGCACAATCTTGGGAAAGGATGAAAATGATGCTAAGGAATTGCCCAACTCACGGGTTAAATCTTTGGATGATCATACAAAATTTTATGCGGGGTTGAATTTTGTTTCTCGTAATCTTTTAGATTCCACCACGGGTGGTACTTTTATGGAAATTACCCTGGGTAAAGCCACCAAATTGCTTGATTATTATGGCAAATTATTCACAACGGCATACCGAAAGGGCTCCTACTAGCAAAAAAGTTAATCCGATTGAAGAAATTTCTTCTTTGAGTGAAAAAGTTGATGCTCTTATGAAATTGGTTGCTAGTAAAAGTGCTCCTATTGATTTTAATGATATTCCTTTGTCTACTTTGATTGAGCAAAATAGTGATGCCATATATGTGAATTTTATTTCTTGCAATAATTTCAACAACAATGCTTATAAAGGTAATTTTAATCCTAGGCCTTTTCCTAGTAATTCCTCTAATAATTATGGTAATTCCTATGGAAATCAATCTTACAATAATAATAGGAATACCTCTGATTTTGAGAATAATATTAAATAATGTATCAACACACAAAAGGTTTTCAACACTTCCATAGAAGAAAAGTTGAATAAGATTGATGATTTGTCTAGAAGTGTTGATAGAATTGCTCATGATGTGGAAAACCTCAAGATAAAAAATTTTGTGCCTAAAGTAGATGAATCAATTAAATCTCTTTATGTTTCTGTGGATGAAAGTAAGAAAATAACCGCTATGCTTAGAGCTAGAAGAGATTTTTAGAAAAAGCGTTTTCTAGTGATTTCTTTCACAAAAGTGATGAAGAACTTAAAATGATTGGTGTTTCTTCTATTGATTCCTTGTTTAGTAAAATTAATATTGATGAAAAAGGGACTGGAGAAGATCAAACTTTAGGTAGAAAGCATCCCAATATTTTGGAGGGTGAAAATCTTGTTGAAAAAATTGATAAAAGTGGGTATAAAGAGGTCAAGACTTTAACTAGTGATGTGCCCACTATTTTGGATTACAAAGAATTTAATTATGATATTTGCTCTTTGGTTGATTGTATTTATTTGTTGCAATCCATGATAAATTCACCCCATGCCTATGAACAAAATAAAGCTTTTACTAAACATATTGTTGATGCCATGATGAAAGATTTTGAAGAAAAATTGGAATTAGAAGTTTCAATTACTAGAAAATTGCATGATGAATGGGAACCTACTATCAAATTCAAGATAAAAAATTATGAGGGTTTTATTTATGTGACTTGGGTGCTAGTGTTTCTACAATTCCAAAATCTTTATGTGATGTGCTTGGTCTTACCTATATTGAAGAATGCTCTTTAAATTTGCACTTCGCGGATTCAACTATTAAAAAGCCTATGGGAAGAACTAGTGATGTTCTTATTCTTGCAAATAGGAATTATGTTCCCTTATATTTCATTGTTCTTGATATTGATTGCAATCCGTCTTGTCCAATTATTCTTGGTAGACCGTTTTTGCATACTATTGGTGCCGTGATTGATATGAAAGAAGGCAATATTAAATTTCAATTTCCACTAAGGAAGGGAATGGAAGACTTCCCTAGAACAATAATTAGGCCACCATGTGAATCAATCATGAGGGCATCTTATGGATCTAGAACCAAAGATGACAAAACTTAGATCCTACACGTTATGCCTAGCTACGGGCGTAAAACGATAGCGCTTGTTGGGAGGCAACCCAATGAATAAAATTTATTTTTGCTTTTAGCTTTCTGTTATTGAGTGGTTAGAACAATTATTCTACTGTTATGATTGTGTTTTTTGTGTTTTAGTTAGTGTTTGTGCCAAGCAATGCCTTTGGCAAGACTTGGGTGAAAGTTTATTTGATCTTGCTGAAAAACAGAAACTTTTGCGCTCACGAGATTCATTGTCATTTTTTTACAGAAGAGTGATTTTTAGTTGATTATTTTTGAAAAGGATTAATATAAAAATTCCTTATGTACACCAATTTATTTCATAAACTTTGGAGTTATAGAAGTATTCGAAATTTTCAGATTGCTACAGACTATTCTATTTTTGACAGATTCTGTTTTCTTTGCGTTGTGCGCTTGTTTTGATGATTCTATGGTTTTCTTTAATGAGTTTTTGCCATAGAAAAGTTGGAATACAGTAGATATAATGAAAAACAAAATAAGAATAGATTTTCTACAGTACTTATAGTAGTGGTTTGGTTTCTTATACTAACGGATCTAACGAAGGTTTTGTTTGAGTTTTGTGTCATTGACGTTTTCAAGTTTTGGGTTATCTTATGATGGATGAAGGAATAAGGATAAGAAAAAGGCTAAGCTTGGGGATTCCCGAGGCACCCCAAGATAATATTCAAATAAGTAGCAAGCAACTAAGCTTGGGGATGCCCCCGAGTGGCATCCCCGCCTTCTTCTAACGACCATTGGTATTTTACTCTAAACTATATTTTTATTCGTCACATGATATGAGTTTTGCTTGGAGCATCTTGTATGATATGAGTCTTTTCTTGTTTTGCTTTGTGTTTTAAGTGTCTAATCCTTGCTATACACACCCTTTTTAGAGAGCCAAAAATTATGCTATGCTTGCTTCTATGCTTCACTTAAATTTTTAGTGCCATGGACTTGCTCTAGTACTTCACTTATATCTTTTTGAGCACGGTGTGCTTTGTTAATTTTGAAGAAATTCTCTAATGCTTCACTTAGACTTATTTGGGAGTTAGTAAATTTTGAAGAAATTTTGTCTTGCTTCACTTAGATTAATTTGAGAGAAAGAAAAAAAATTATGCTCATGATCTTCACTTATATTTGTTTGAGCCTACCAAAAGCAACATATGGAAATAGTTCCAAAGTGACAGATATCCAAGGAGGATATAATAAAAACTTTCATGAAGATCATTGGACAAAATAAAATTTATTCTTAGTAATGGTTTTGAGATATGACGATATGATATGTGAGTCATGTTGATGAGAATTGTGCTTTAGTAAGAATATTGAAGTTAAAGTTTGTGATTCCCTATGCAAGCATAAAAGTCAATAGTTATGCAAGGAAATTTATATCCTACTTATGGTGCATTATTCGGTGTTAATTATGCTTAATTCTTGGGTACGAGATTTTTGCTTTTTGGTTGGTCCCTTCTCAATCTTTTTGCTAGCCTTCATTTTGCACTAAGTATGGTCACTACTTGTGCATCCAAAACCCTTTAAACCAGTTTTGCCATATGAGTTCACTACACCTACCTATATGCGGTATTTCTATGCCGTTCTAAGCAAATTTTCATGTGCCATCTCTAATGTTCAAAATAAATTTCTCTTTTGTGTTCTCTACTACTCGCGAGGCGGTAAAGGGTAGCCAATATTTTCCATGCTAGATGTGTTATTCTCACGATGAGTGTTTATTCACTTGTCATTGCACGAGAGTACGACAAAGGTATTAGGGATGCCCAGTCCCGAAATGAAAAATTAATTTACTTTATGTTGTCAAATAATAAATTCCTTGGAAAGTGTTGGTATGGAAGGCACCCATGGATACGTCTAGCGATGGAAAATGAAAGTTATGGTGGAAAAAGGAATAAAATTTATTTTCTATTTGGGAACCGCCTATGATGTATCTAGCATGGAGAGTGTTGGGATGCTCCAAGTCATTTTTGTTGGTAGGAAAAGTATGCCTCTCAAAAATAATTTTATTTCTCAATTTAAGCTTTGAGCTCTGGCACCTCTACAAATTTCTACTTCCCTCCGCGAAGGGCCTTGCTTTTACTTATGCAATTTTTATTTTGAATTTGAGTCTCCATCTTCTCTTATAAAGCACCAACTAAGGGGCACTATGATCGTATTTGAGCATTGGGTGTAGCTAATATTCGAGTGTGTTTCATGAATGGATCAATGATTGAGCATGATGGGCGAGGGATAACTTGCTTTAGTGTTCATATTTTGAAAGACATGGTTGCTTGTTGGTATACTTGATTATTAAAGTCTTCATGTCAAAACTAGACTATTGCTTTGAATCATATAAAAGTCCATATGCCCATGCTATAAAGAAAAGGATGTGATGAACATGTTAGGCATCATTCCCAATGAAAAATTCTGTTTTTATCATTTACCTACTCTAGGACGAGCAGGAATTAAGCTTCGGGATGCTGATATGTCTCCAACATATCTATAATTTTTTATTGTTCCATGCTGTTATATTATCATTCTTGATTGTTTTACAATCATTTTATAGTCATTTTATATCATTTTTTGGTACTAACCTATTGACATAGTGCCAAGTGCCAGTTGTTGTTTTCTGCATGTTTTTTACATCGCAGGAAATCAATATCAAACGGAGTCCAAATGCCACGTAAATTCACGATGATTTTTTATAGACCAAAAGGAAGAAGTTGGGACCTGGTTGCACCTGGGGGAGTCCAGAGGAGGGGGACCCACCAGGGCGCGCCAGGAGGTCCAGGCGCGCCTTGGTGGGTTGTGCCCACCTTGGGTGCCCACCGGACCGCCTCTTTGCTCTATAAATACCCCAATATTCCAAAAACCCTAGAGGAGTCGACGAAATATTCATCCAGCTAACGCAGAGTCCAGAACCACCAGATCCAATCTAGACACCATCACGGAGGGGTTCACCACTTCCATTGGTGCCTCTCCTATGATGCGTGAGTAGTTCTTTGTAGACCTTCGGGTCCATAGTTAGCAGCTAGATGGCTTCCTCTCTCTCTCTCTCACTTGATTATTAATACAATGGTCTCTTGGAGATCCATATGATGTAAGTCTTTTGGCAGTGTGTTTGTTGGGATCTGATGAACTTTGAGTTTTTGATCAGATCTATGTTTTTATCCATGAAAGTTATTTGAGTCTTATTTGATATCTTATATGCATGATTGCTTATAGCCTCGTATTTCTTCTCCGATATTTGGGTTTTGTTTCGCCAACTTGATCTATTTATCTTGCAATGGGAAGAGGTGCTTTGTAGTGGGTTCGATCTTACAGTGCTTGATCCCAGTGACAGAAAGGGAACCGACACGTATGTATCGTTGCTACTAAGGATAACAAGATGAGATCTATATCTGCCGCAATAGATAAACAGATCTCGTCTACATCATGTCATCGTTCTTATTGCATTACTCCGTCTTCTTATGAACTTAATTCACTAGATGCATGTTGGAGTCGATGTGTGGAGTAATAGTAGTAGATGCAGGCAGGAGTCGGTCTACTAATCTTGGACGTGATGCCTATATAATGATCATTGCCTAGATATCGTCATGATTATTTGAAGTTCTATCAATTGCTCAACAGTAATTGTTTTCCCACCATTTGCTATTTTTCTCGAGAGAAGCCACTAGTGAAACCTACGCCCCCCGGTTCTTCTCTCTCATATATTTGCCTTGCGATCTACTTTTTCCTTGCGTTTATTTTTAGATCTATTAAACCGAAAATACAAAAATACCTTGCTGCAATTTATTGTTATTTTTTTATTTGGCGTTCAATCTATCAATCTACTACAAATTTACCTCACATCCTTTGCCTATCTTGAGGCGTCGTACCCCGAAAGGGATTGACAACCCCTTTAACACGTCGGGTTGCGAGGCATTGTTATTTGTGTGCAGGGGCTGTTTACGTTGTGTTGCTTGGTTCTCCTACTGGTTTGATAAACTTGGTTTCATATCTGAGGGAAATACCTACCGCTGTTGTGCTGCATCATCCCTTCCTCTTTGGGGAAATACCAATGTAGCTTCAAGTGACATCAACTGCCACCTAATTCCCTGGGCGGTACTAGCGCTGGTACAACGGTACTAACGCCTGTAGCACTGAGCGGTACTACCGCTGGCCCTTCTCCTAAGACACTTCCACCATAACGAAGGATCCTCCAAGATGAGGGAAGGATCTAGGGGTGCAAAAGAGATGTGTATGTGTTGATTCAACTATAGCCTTTCTGATGCGGACCCCCTCTTGATAGTACGATGTCTCCTATGACTCAAGTCCACCAAAAACAAAAGCGAAGGAGAACTACACCGTCTTCACTTTAAGCTCTGAGGGAAAAAATCATCTCATGCCAATGAATGAATATCTGAAATGCTCAACGCGCACGATTAGTCTGCAAATGCATTGTCATCAAACACCAAAACCACTTAGAGAGAGATATGCCCTAACAATCTCCCCCTTTTTGGTGGATTGATGACAACACGGGATTTGCATAGAGATATAACACGAGAAAAAGCAAAACCCAGAGTCTACAAAATATAGACGTCCCCCCTAGATGTGTGCACTTAATTAGGAGTGCCTTTGGAATGCAAAGTACGCACATTAGGATCAACACTCCCCCTATATTTATAGACTGACTATACTTGCATCTACAATAAGGGAAATATAAGCTAGGATGCAAGGAGTAGTAAGTGAGAATAAGAGAATCATAAGTTAAGCATGCAACTCACATACTACCAAAGTACTAGACACGCAAGAGATAATAATAAGATAGGATAGCATACGTCTCACACCATATGACAGGGTAACCAGGTCTCACAAGCACGCACCAAACCAAAGCAAATGACCGATAAAAGAGTTTGCGAGAGAGAAAGACAAGGCAAATAATACGCACTCGCAACTCGAAAAATCTCACAAATCCCTAAACTCTCTCCCCCTTTGGCATCGAGACACCAAAAGGGCAAAGAGTGCTTCTACGGTCACAGGTGATAGCAAAGCCGAAGATCTCCATCATCACATCCCCACGTGGTTGCCCGCGCCTCCATCATCGGTAGAAGGCTGCTCAGTCTCTGAATCCATCCAGGGACAATGCTGAAAAATCCACTCCTCATCTGTGATCTTGTCCTCGGACCCACTGCTAACTTCAGCTCCAAGCTGACGCATAAGAACCTTGTGACGACTACGTGACTTCTTCTCGGACACATGTGCCATATACTACCTGTGAGACTCCATGTAGAATAGCTTCTTCATCTTGCGCTTGAGCTTCTTAGCCCACAAAGGCTCCACTCTAGAGGGCTCATAATCCTCATCATCGTCGGCCTCAGCCTCATCAGCTCCTCCTCATCATCATCGGCCTCAGCCTCATCAGATCCCGAGAGGAATCTTAGTCTCTGAAATAGGAGTGCCCCAGTGCTCCTTCTGTCTCAGTTGCTTAATCTCATGAGAGACCAAGTCCCCGATCTCCAGCCTAACACCAAGATAAGATTTTGCACATGCCCTCTCAATGAGCAACATCAGGTAGCAGCCATAGATGGGGCACTTGTGCTCAGTGATGGAAGAGAGGAGCTCTGACCATATGACATGAGAAATATTCTAGGGCTCTCCTATGTTGGTATCCTTCTCATGATGGCAGAAGAGCAACATGTCCACTAGGTAAGAGTGAACATGATCCAAGTTACCAATACGAGGGAAAAGGGTGTTCCTGAAGATGCAATGAAGAATATCCAGAAAGGGAAACAGCTCATATGTCTTCTTCTGTGTGTCGGGATGAATCTTCACTATGCTATATGGCCAAAGAGCTGACTTGTGAGTAGAAGTAACATTCTTGTGAGGACCAAAAGCCAACTAGGTTGTCAAGCCCCTGATCTTCAACACCCAAAAGTTCCATGAATGCCTTCCATTTAACTGAGAAGTCTGCCATTGGTCATCCAAGTCAAGGTCCTTTCCTCATTAGTGCCAAGGTGAACCGTGGCATAATACCGAGCCACCATATCCGCATCAAAATCCTTGTTGAACTCCATGAGCTTGAGAATGTTTAACTGAGCACACATCTCAAGTGCCTCGCCAAAATAGGCACGATCCTTCTCCAAATAAGCAATGTCGATGGAGCGGACATCTAAAAAGAGATTATTCTTTGCTTTGAGCACATCAAAGTAGATAGACCATTGTTGCCAGTTCCAGAAGGGGCGGTTGAAAATAGCTGGATCTTGATCTTGAGCATACGGGTTGCGGCGACGAGCCACACAAAACTCCTTAGCAGACATTTCTGACACAGACTTGAAATTTGGCTTCGGCTTTCTTGTAGTTTGCTTGGAAGGTGGCTTGGGCTGCGATGGTTGGGCACTTGATGATGCAGCAGCAGCCTCAGAAGTACGACAATGCTTTGAACCTCCAGGACGCTCGGAGTTGATACGACGGACAGGGTGCTCTGAAGTGCCAACACCTGGAAATACACCGACTAGCAAAGAACGCAAAAGAAAAACGACCATAAGCCAGCAGAAAAAGGCAACAAGAATCAAGGATTGGTATGAGAAAATGGAGGCCGGCATCCCGAGCGGTAGTACCGTTCCTAGGCAGCGGTAGTACTGCTCTAAGGGAGCAGTAGTACCACCCGAGGCGGAGGACGACGGTCTGACTACTGCCGCTGCTAGATCCGGTACTATCGGTGGTGCCAAGTTCAAAAATACTCCTATCAATCATCAATCCAACTAGTCTAGCAGACTTCTATGCCCTACTCAAGCCTCGATTTAGCCAAAAATCGATGAATGCCAACAACATTGCCCTAAAGCCTAGATTCAACAAGGAGAACCAAGGGAGAGAAAAATGGAGGCAATACCGGCATCCATGGCAAGAGGAGACGGTGGGAACAATCCCACCGGAAGGAAACATAGAAGACGGCCCGGAGATGGTGACCCGGCGACGGCCCCCGCGGCGAGTACGTCACTGGAGAGAGGAACGGACGAGGGGGAGAAAGACAAATGGGTATGGGGGAGTAAAACTCCCCCTGCCTAATTCATAAACCCCAGCCCCGCCCCATAGCAGTAGTACTGCTCGGACGGGTGGTAGTACCACTTGATGGTAGTTAATTAGCGGTAGTACCGCTTGATTCTAGTCAGCGGTAGTACCGCTTGATGCTAGTCAGCGGTAGTACCGCTTGATTCTAGTCAGCGGTAGTACCGCTTGATGCTAGTCAGCGGTAGTACCGCCCTTCCACATCGGTAGTGTCGCCCAGCGACAACAAGACGAGACAAGAGAAAAACAAAGGCTTAGCTACAAAAAAACACCGACGAAACGAGGGAGCAACTCCAAGAGTAAAATACAACCAAAAACAAGAGAGACACCCTTGGGGAGACTCAAAGCAAAGCAAAGCAAAAACACAAACCAACCCGACTAGAGGAGAAAGAAAAACAGAACACCTCTCAAGGAGAGGGCGGTGGCTGAGGCCACCTATGTTTGAGTCAATTGGTATGGCATCTCAAAGATTTTAACATTGGGCCCATGACCAAAACTCATCTTTGAAGCACAAGTACCATAAAAATGGCTAATGTGAAAGACGTGATCGATTTATACATAATGGGGGGAGGGAGAGTTCATTGAGAGAACAACACTCCCCTATGTCCATGCCTACATGTAGAACAAGATATAATGATGAGTGTGGTGGGTTGTGCCTAGATTCAAGCCACATTGCTCAAATCAATGATATGTAGCTCATTCCTCAACTCGCGAAATCTTGCTTCATCTATTGGCTTGGTGAAGATATCCGCTAGTTGCTCTTGAGTGTTGGTGTAGATGATATCAATATCTCCCCGCTTGATGTGATCTCGAATAAAAAGATGACGAATCTCAGTCTGCTTCGTCTTGCTATGTTGCACCAGATTGTGAGAAATCTTGATAGCACTTTCATTGTCACATAGAAGAGGCACTTTGTTACATGTGACACTGTAATACTTTAAACTTTGCCTCATCCATAGCAATTGTGCACAACAACTTGCGGCGGCAACATATTCAGCCTCGGTGGACGAGAGAGACACACAATTTTGCTTCTTCGAAGACCAACTCACCAAAGAGCGACCAAGGAATTGGTACCCTCCAGAAGTTGACTACCTCTCCACACAATTTCCTGCCCAATCTGAGTCTGAGTAACCCATGAGATTGAAGCTTGCTCCTTTGGGGTACCATAAGCCAAAGTTTGGGGTATGAGCCACATATCGAAAGATTTGCTTGACCGCCACATAGTGGCTTTCCTTAGGTGCGGCTTGAAACCGTGCAAAAATTCCCACACTCAACATGATATATGGTCTAGATGCACAAAGGTAAAGCAAGGATCCAATCATGGAATGATATACCTTTTGATCCACCGCTTTACCATTGGGATCACTGTCAAGCTTGCATTTGGCGGGCATTGGAAACCTGACCGGCTTGACACAATCTAGCTTGAATCTCTTGAGCATGTCTTGGGTATACTTGGCTTGGTTGATGAATGTTCCTTCTCTTCTTTGCTTGACTTCGAACCCGAGGAAGAACCTCAACTCTCCCATCATATAAATCTCAAACTTCTCGGTCATTAGTGCGGCAAACTCATCATTGAAAGATTTGTTAGGAGAACCAAAAATAATGTTATCAACATATAGTTGGAATATGAAAAAAAAAATCCCCTTTGACCCTCTTAGTAAAACGAGTGGGGCCAATTTTCCCAATTTCAAACCTACGATCTTGCAACAACTTGGTAAGGTGCTCATATCACGCACGTGGGGCTTGTTTAAGGCCATAGAGTGCCTTCTTAAGTTTTTATACATGATTGGGGAGCTTGGGATCCTCAAATCCCGAAGGTTGTTTGACATATACCAACTCATTCAAAGGACCATTTAGAAATGCACTTTTCACATCCATTTGTTGCAACTTAAAATCATGATGAGATGCATATGCAAGCAACATGTGAATAGATTCAAGACGAGCAACAGGGGCAAAGGTTTCACCGTAGTTGATACCCTCAACTTGAGAGTAGCCTTGTGCCACCAATCATGCCTTGTTTTGAACAACCACACCATCCGCATCTTGCTTGTTCTTGAAGATCCATTTGGTCCTAATAACATTGTGTTCCTCTGTTGCCTAGGCACTAATTCCCAAACTTGATTGTGCTCTAAGTTGTTGAGTTCATCATGCATGGCTTCAAGCCAATCCTCATCACTGAGCGCCTCATGTACCTTTTGGGGTTCAACACATGAAACAAACGTGTGATGGTCACAAAAGTTTGACAATTGTTTACGAGTAGTTACCCCTTTTCTCAAGCTTCCAAGCACATTCTCCATGACATGTTGTTGACGCTTGAGCTTGGAAGACACCTTAGCGGCACGGCGCTCCAAAAGTTCCTCGATGGGCATTTGAGGATCATCTTGCACATCTTGAGCACCATCTTGAGATTGTCCTTGATCTTGAGCTTGCTCTTGATCTTGGGCACTGTCTTGAGGTTGCTCTTGATCTTGAACGTGCTTGAAGACATGAACTTGATGTTGGGTATCATTTGGTTCATCACCATCTTCATGTGGTAGATCTTGCCCTTGATCTTGTTCATGGGTTTGAGGGCTTTCACTTTGTTCTTGAGAAGCATGTGGGTCTAGTGTCGGTGATGGATCCACTTGAGTAGAGAATTGTCCTTCTCCTTCGGCCATAAGGGGTTCCTCAATGGGGAGTATTTGACCAATCCCCATTCTTCTTATGGCTTGGGGAGGAATTTCACCACCTACATCACAAAGACTACTTTGCTCCACTTGGGAGCCGTTATTTTCATCCAACTCCATGTTACATGTCTCCTCAATGACTCTGGTGGACTTGTTGAGGACACGGTAAGCATGAGACTTTGTAGCATAACCCACAAATATGCCCTCTTGAGCTCTAGGTTAGAATTTAGACAAACGAACACCTTTCTTAAGAATGAAACACTTACACCCGAACACCCGAAAGTACTTGAGATTGGGCTTGTTGCCGGTAAGTATCTCATAAGGAGTCTTGTTCAAGCCTTTGCGGAGGTAGAGCCTATTGGATGCATGACATGCACTGTTGATGGCTTCGGCCCAAAAGTTGTACGGAGATTTGAACTCTGCCATCATGGTCCTTACCGCATCCATTAATGTCTGGTTCTTCCTTTCCGCCACACCATTTTGTTGAGGGGTATATGGTGCGGCATGTTGGTGCTTGATCCCCTCATCACTAAGGAACTCATCTAAGGTGTAGTTCTTGAACTCGCACTTGAAAAAAAAGACACATCCGTGACATTTTGGGCCGAACGATATTTTTTTCTGTCATACATATGACACTTCTATGACGATAATTGTGACAAAACCCGGTATCATCATAGATGTGGTGGGCTCCTACTTCTATGACAAAAAACATGACATGAAATGGGCTTTTCGTCCTGGGCTGGCCGGAGACGGAGCTGCATGACATTCTTTGGGCCGTCCATGACGGAAAAAAACCATGGTAGAAGCGAGGGGGAGGAAAATTTCGGGGAGGTGCCGGTTACGGTGGGAGGTCGGGGGCCGAGCGATGCGTGTTTCTCTCGTACGTACGCGTGTGTGTGTGAGGCATTGGCTCTAACTGAACCCGAGCGAGGCGTTGGGCTCTAACTGAACCCGAGCGATTGCACTGCAGGCTACGCGTTACTGAACCCGAGGGATCGATCGATGGCTGTTAACTGAACCCGATGGAGCGATTCCTTCGCTACTGCTGCTAACTGAAGCCGATCGATGCTACCTCTGGGATGAACAGTCAGTGTTGCGGGGAGGTGTGGATGAACAGTGAGCGGTGGCGTTGCCTCTGGATGAACAGGAACCCGTGGTGTGGAGGGCTGGATGAACAGTAGACGGTGGAGGGGTGGCCGTGAAGGGGTGGTTGAACAGGACCCCGTGGTGTGGAGGGCTGGATGAACAGTAGACGTTGGAGGGGTGCCCGTAGAGGGGTGGTTGAACAGTAGCCGGTGGAGTAGCGCGGTGGAGGCTGGATGAACAGGAGCCCGTGGAGGCTGGAGGAGGTCGACGGTAGCCCGTGGAGGCTGGAGGAGGTTGTCAGTGTCAAAACCGGCGGATCTTAGGTAGGGGGTCCCGAACTGTGCGTCTAGGCGGATGGTAACAGGAGACAACGGACACGATGTTTTACCCAGGTTCGGGCCCTCTTGATGGAGGTAAAACCCTACGTCCTGCTTGATTAATATTGATGATATGGGTAGTACAAGAGTGGATCTACCACGAGATCAAGGAGGCTAAACCCTAAAGCTAGCCTATGGTATGATTGTTGTGATGTATGTTGTGTCCTACGGACTAAAGCCCTCCGGTTTATATAGACACCGGAGAAGGCTAGGGTTACACAGAGTCGGTTACAATGGTAGGAGATCTACATATCCGTATCGCCAAGCTTGCCTTCCACGCCAAGGAAAGTCCCATCCGGACACGGGACGGAGTCTTCAATCTTGTATCTTCGTAGTCTTGGAGTCCGGCGGACGATGATAGTCCGGCTGTCCGGACACCCCCTAGTCCAGGACTCCCTCAGTAGCCCCTGAACCAGGCTTCAATGACGATAAGTCCGGCGCGCATAATGTTCGGCATTGCAAGGCGGGTTCCTCCCTTGAATAATCCAAAGAAGATCATGAACACCAGGATAGTGTCCGACTCTGCAAAATAAATTCCACATTCCACCGTAGAGAGAATAAAATGTACACCAGTCCAATCTGCTGACGTATTATGCGGCATGACATCACACCGCCACCAAGCCTTTATTTGAATCATTTTTATTATACCACCTTAGCACGTTTAGCGAAGCGGTTTCCTTGGCACGTCTTGTCGAAGCAGAGATCGTGTTCCCCTTATTCCGGGATTCTCATCAATACGGACGTGGGTAACCCAACCGCGCCATTGATGGTGGCGCTTGGGAGATAAGCGAGTTTTACCAGGCCAGTGGGGGACGCATAGTCTTCGTCCGCCTATATATAAGGGATAAGGATTTACCTTCTCACCTACGCCTTCTTCCTCCTTTGCTTATCCATCTCTGCGCACTCAAGCTCCAACGCCCAAGCTCGCGCATCTCGCCTCGACCTTCTCCGATCATGTCCGGAGCGGGAGGCAAATGGTTGGCCTCCACCATTAAGGAGGAGCACATCACCAAGCTGCGCAGCGCCGGATACCTTTCCGGCGATATCGCGCATCGGCTGCCCGACGAGGGGCAGCTCATGCCCAACCCGGGCCCCATGAGAGGGTTGTTTTCCTTCCCCACTTCCTCCGCGGACTGGGATTTCCACTGCACCCTTTCGTCCGGGGGCTCATGTTCTATTACGGCCTGGATTTCCACGATCTGGCGCCGAACTTCATCCTCAACATCTCAGCGTTCATCGTCGTGTGCGAGGCCTTCCTCTGCATCCAGCCCCACTTCGGCCTGTGGCTCAAGACCTTCAACGTCAAGCCGAAGGTGGTGAAGGGAACGCTAGCGGAATGCGGAGGCGCCATGTTGGGCAAGTTGCCCAACGTCCTTTGGCTCGAAGGGGCCTTCGTGGACTCCGTTAAGGGGTGGCAATCGGGGTGGTTCTAAATCACCGAGCCGCGCGAACCCACGTGGGCGGCGGCCCCCGAGTTCAAATCTGGCATCCCCATGAAGCTCACCTCCTGGAAAGAGAAGGGCTTGTTGTGGGGCAATCCGAAGGAGCTGACGGGACTCCGAGCCTGTATCCAGAAGCTAGTGAACAATAAGATCAGGCTCGTCGACGTGGTCCAAGTCATGCTCATCCGCCGGATTCTCCCATGCCAAGAACGGGCATTCAATCTGTGGGAGTTCAATCCGGAACAGCACCAGGCGCTAAGCGGTCT
Source organism: Triticum aestivum (assembly GCF_018294505.1). Classification (NCBI taxonomy): domain Eukaryota; kingdom Viridiplantae; phylum Streptophyta; class Magnoliopsida; order Poales; family Poaceae; genus Triticum; species Triticum aestivum. Next base: position 208,300,933 of record NC_057798.1, read on the forward strand.
TTTCGACACGACGTATGAAGGCGCCTGGAGGGTGCTGTTTAAGGGCGCTGAAGCCCCCGCATCCGCGAGGGAAGATCGCGGATTTAGCTCGCAGCATCCAGCTGACGAGGTAAGTGATTCAACCCCTTAATGGGACACTTGTGGTAAACATATTGATTCTAAGAGGGTTTCAATCTTTTCTTTTCCTTTGGCAGGAATGGATGGAGAAGGCCGTGCAGCTCATCTGTCCGGCTCCCATGCCAGAAGACCCAGTGAACGCCCGTCTAGCAGGGCTGCTGGTTCCGGCACCACACGTGGTGCCGGAGAAGAAGGCCAAGAAGGTGGCCACGGGGACTCGAAAGAGTTCCCGAAATCAAGCGTCCGATGACGAGGCGGACTCCTCCCCCGAAGACGACGAGGAGGAAGAAGACTCTCTCCCGGAGGAGGGAGAGAGGAAGAGGAAGGCTTCCCCAATAGGGGAGGCCGAAGGGTCCAAGAGGGGGAGAACTATCCCCCCGGACAGTTCTGCCAATACCATCGTTGGCGAGGAGGAGTGGCCTTCAAGGGCCAGGCCTCCGGCGAGATCGTAAGTATCCGGATCCCTGATATGCAATTTCTTTCGCATCACCTAGTCTCCTACTAATTCCGCATACTATCTGCAGTCCGGCCGATGATGATCTCCCCGCTTCATCGAGCGGGTCGTTGGCCCCGTCGGATGTGGATTCACTTCCGACTGCCTCTACCCCCCGCGCCGATGAGGACACCGAGGTGGGATCCCAGAGAGGGACCCATCAGGAGGAGGCTCCGGAGGCGCCGCCAGGCAGCCTCCCGGACTTTGCGCCGGACTCTACATCGGAACCTGCAGCGGTTCCAGAGTCCGGCAGGCGGCCCCTTCGAAAGAAGGGCAAGACCGTGACACCGGCGGCCTCCGTCCAACCGGAGGCACCGGACTACTTGTTGGAGGCGCTTAAAGGCACTTCCATCGAGGAAGAACACCGCACTATCATGAGTGCGGTGATTCAGAAGGTTCAGCTCGCTAAGAGCGGGCTGACCGAAGCCTGCAGCAGCCTTCTAACAGGCTTTGAGGTAAGAAGTTATAATTATGTAATGTAATACCGCATAGACAGTAGCCCTTGATGCTCAGTTCGGTGTTCGGAAAGAAAAGCCGGACTGAGGATCTAAGAAGATATACGCAGGGTTGCTTAAAATATGTCAATATGGGTTTGCAGGCTGCGCTGCTGACCTCTGCCGCACTGACTGCGGAGGTCGGTGCGTTGAAGCAGGATCTCAAGCGGTCCGAGCAAGAGCTCGGCCATGCCAAGAAGCAGCTCGAGGACAAAGAAGGTGAGTAGCACCACTTTGAATAGTTACCTTACAGAAAAGGATTTTGGTTGCAATACAATTAACAAGGATAATATGGGTATTGCAGGGGCCACGAACGAGGTGGCAGCCCTGAAGGAGGCTGTGTCCGCGGCCGAACACAGTGCGGCCGCGGAACGGTCAGATCGAGAAAAACAGGAGGCACAGGTGGCGGCAGTACGGCAAGAGCTCCAGGCTCTCATGGAGAAGCATGATAGCTTGGAGCGTGACTCCAAGACTCGAGAGTCTGAGCTTGCCTCGGCTCTCGAAAGTGCCAAGTCCGCCAAGGCCGAGGCCCGTAAGGCCCTTCAGGAGGTTGAAGATGTAAAGAAGACAGCGGCGGGTAAGGCATTTTTCATGCCAAGCAAGCATGTTAGTGTAAACTACCTGACACTTACCCGCATTCGGAGCTCTCCAGGGGCGTTTGAAGATCTGCCGTGTAGTGTGTCCGATGCCGCCGCATTCTATCGTGGCGAGGAGGGGAGCTCGACGGAGAAGGTCTTCTGGTCTCAGTACGCTGAGGCCGGCCATCCGGTGCCCCCAAGCGACCAGCTGAAGTAGCTGGTCGAACTCCACAGGGTAGCTGAGGACGCCATGAAGGGCCTTATAGTCTGGCTGTGGCCTGGACAGGCCATGCCTGGGAGCTACTTCGGCCTCGTGCGGCGGCTGGTGGATGCGTGCCCCTGGGTGGAGGTCATCAAGCGCTCCGCCTGTATTGAAGGTGCTCGTCGGGCCCTTGCCTGCACAAAGGTGCACTGGGGCAGGCTGGATGCGGAGAAGCTTCTCACTGACCCGCCGCCACCGGCAAGGAGTATCGTATTCCCGAAATGTATTATAAAACTGTCCTGAAGGGAGCCCGCGATATTGCAGATGAATGCCCCAGAGATGTAATTTTTGAGTAAACTCGCTATGTATTATCCTGTGCGTTGAAAACTTTGTTCATATGCGCATTAAGCAATGCTTGTTTAATTTAAAATATTACCTTCTGTGCGGCCGTTTATAAAATCTGAGAGATGGCAAGTCGTTGGCTTCAGCCCCCGAGCCGCGAGTGCTGGGGTGTTCGGGATAAACTTGAGCACTCTTGTTCCCATTTTTGGGTCCATCTAGGGAGGCGCTCAACACAACGAACAAGGCAACCGGACTTATAATGCTTGAACACTCTCACTTAGCCATAGAATTCTATAATTTTAAATTTCGGCGAAGCCCCTGGTATTCGGAAGACCGAATCCGGGGCGCTATCCACGCCTTCGTCGGACATTTATCCGGAACTTCGCTCGAAGCGGCGTGAGTCTTTAAGGACTCGAAAAGACCTCTCGAACAGCGACCAGTCTCTCGCCTTATCATGCCGGTCAGTTTTAGCTTTCTCCACTGAGGCGCTCGCCCGGCTCAACAGGGGCGCAATCGCAGTGGTTCTCCCAGTGCCACCTTAGCCGACAGAACGGAACGTAAGGCACCAAAACGTGGGAGCCGGGTAAACCCAACTATTGACCCAAGACATGATTCGGAGCCGATTCATATAATGCTATAAGTTCGGGGTGCCGCACTTGTGAAAGTGTTCGGACTTATCACACCATAATGCGGGGAACATAAGCCCCTGGTGTATTCGGCCGTACCAAAATATACGGGTGCACGATGTCATTAATGAACATATATGTAAAGTAATGCAATAATAGGCAAAAAGTGCTGCATTATTTATTTAAGGGATCCTGCTATGAGTGCGGAATGATACAAATAGTGCGGTAAGCAAGGGATTTGGACTAATTAAACATGTCCCCCTCCAGGGATGAGCTGCGGACTTGGTGTATATAATCGAATTTAATGCTCGTAATTGAGACCACCTGAGTGTTCGTCGCAGCCTTCTTTCTTCCCTGGCTGTTGCATCGTGAGTTCGGCGAGTTCACCGCCGAACAGGGCCTCTGGTTAACGGAGTCCTGTGTATACAAAGAAGGAAAATAATAATAAAAAAAGGGGGGGTGCACTTGCGAGCCCCTGGTGTGGTCGAGCCACACTCTGGGTCCATTGTGATCGTGCCCCTTCCCCTGCGCCCATGGTATCTCCAAAGCATAATGATGTACGCGGAGAGTTATTCTTGCAATCATGCGAGGGTGGGGGTTAGGGCCGCATTGCTACATGTGCTCTGATCGTGCCAGGTTGTCTTGGTTGGTATTGCTTCAGGCGCGTTTTGCTGTATCCGGCCGTTTAACGGCCGGACTCGCAAATTGCCTTAAAATGCTGCTCTGTACTTCTGCCGCGAGAGCCGCTGTATGTTCCTCCGTTCGGAGGGAGCGTTCCGTATTTCCGTTGACCGTGATGACTCCACGAGGGCCTGGCATTTTGAGCTTGAGGTATGCGTAATGCGGCACCGCGTTGAACTTTGCAAACGCGGTTCGTCCGAGCAGAGCGTGATAGCCGCTGCAAAATGGGACTATGTCGAAGATTAGCTCTTCGCTCCGGAAATTATCCGGGGATCCGAAGACCACTTCCAGTGTGACCGAGCCCGTACAATTGGCTTCCACACCTGGTATGACACCTTTAAAGGTTGTCTTTGTAGGTTTAATCCTTGAGGGGTCTATGCCCATCTTGCGCACTGTATCCTGATAAAGCAGGTTCAGGCTACTACCGCCGTCCATCAGGACTCTCGTGAGGTGAAATCCATCGACGATTCAGTCTAAAACCAATGCGGCGAATCCGCCATGGCGTATGCTGGTCGGATGGTCTCTTCGATCGAAAGTGATCGGACAGGAGGACCATGGATTGAACTTCGGGGCGACTGGCTCCATCGCATAGACATCCCTTAGTGCGCGCTTCCTATCCCTCTTGGGTATATGGGTTGCGTAAATCATGTTCACCGTCCGCACTTGTAGGGGAAAACCCTTCTGTCCTCTATTGTTCGGCGGTCGGGTCTCCTCCTCATCGTCGCTGTTTAGCCCCTTGTCATTGTTTTTGGCAATTAATTTGCCTGCCTGCTTGAACACCTAGCAATCTCTGTTGGTGTAATTGGCTGGCTTTTTGGGGGTGCCATGTATCTGGCATAAGCGGTCGAGTATTCGGTCCAAGTTGGACGAACCCGGAGTGGTTCTTTTGAATGGCTTCTTCCGCTGACCGGGTTTAGAGCCTCGGAATCCGGCGTTGACTGCCGTATCCTCCTTATTGTCGCCGTTAATGCGGCGTTTGTTTTTGTTTCGACGTGACCTGCCGTTGTGGTCCTTAGTATCCGGACTGCCAGAATTTTTATTGAGGTTGTTGCTGCGAGCTAGCCAACTATCCTCTCCCGCGAAAAAGCGGGTCATTAATGATGTGAGTGCTGCCATGGATTTCGGCTTTTCCTGTCCCAGGTGCCGGGCTAGCCACTCGTCACAGATGTTATGTTTGAAGGCTGCGAGGGCCTCTGCATCCGGACAGTCGACGATTTGGTTTTTCTTTGTCAAGAACCGTGTCCAGAATTGTCTGGCCGATTCCTCTGGCTGCTGAATTATGTGGCTTAGGTCATCGGCGTTTGGTGGCCGCACATACGTGCCCTGGAAATTGTCGAGGAATGCGGCTTCCAGGTCTTCCCAACACCCAATTGACTCTGCGGGCAAGCTGTTAAGCCAATGCCAAGCTAGTCCTTTAAGCTTGAGTGGGAGGTACTTGATGTCATGGAGATCGTCGCCGCGGGCCATATGGATGTGAAGGAGATAATCTTCAATCCAAACCGCGGGGTCTGTTGTGCCGTCGTAGGATTCGATGTTTACGGGTTTAAACCCTTCAGGGATTTGATGATCCATTACTTCGTTAGTGAAGCATAGCGGGTGTGCGGTGCCTCTGTATTGAGCAATATCACGACGCAGCTCGAGAGAGCGTTGTCTACTGTGTTCGGCCCGGCCGGGGTTATTGTGTCCGGCGCGACGGTACTCGTCGTGGGTCGTGGGGCGCCCACGTGATCCGTAGATGGATCTGGATTGCCTTGCTTTGTCCTCCAATACATCTCGCAAGTCTGGCGCGTTCCCTCTTGGCTTTGTACTTTTAGAGCGATGCCGGGGTATGGTCTTGGTGGAGGGCCTGGATGCCTCTCTGTCGCGACCACGGGGTGGTCGGTCGGCCGTATCGTGCGCTGGTGATGAAGGTATGTATGCTTCCTCCTCTAATCGGGGGAGCAACTTGCGTCTGGGGTAGCTTTTGAAGGGGCGTTCGAGTTTAAACTCTTCGGCCGCGAGGACCTCGGTCCATCGATCGGCCAGCAGGTCCTGATCAGCTTGAAGCTGCTGCTGCTTTTTCTTTAGGCTATTTGCCGTGGCGATAAGCCTGCGTTTAAAACGCTCTTGTTCGACGGGATCCTCGGGCACGACGAATTCGTCGTCGTTGAGGCTTGCCTCGTCTTTGGAGGGAGGCATATAGTTATAATCCTCGACCTCTTCGTCTGCCGCCCTCTTGTGGGGGCTTGCTTCTGCGTCCTCCTGCGTTGAGTCCTGCTGGAGGGGATTGTCTTTGGCACTCTCCAGGGTATTATTATCTCCTGTGTCGGAATCTCCATTCTTGCTGTGGCGGGATTTAGAGCGGCGCCGCTGACACCGACCCTTGGGCTGTTTCTTTAAGGAATCTGCCTCCGCTACTTCTTCGCCGTCCCCGTCCTTTGGGGTGTCCACCATGTATATGTCGTATGACGAGGTGGTCTTCCAGTGCCCTGTAGGCGCTGGTTCCTGTTCGTCTCCGGCATCGTCGTCCATAGCGTCGATGTCTTCGGAGTCGTAGTCTAGCATGTCGGTAAGATCATCGACAGTGGCTACAAAGTGGGTGGTGGGTGGGCTCTGAATTTCTTCGTCGTCCGTATCCCAACCATCCTGCCCATAGTCCGGCCAGGACTCTCCCGATAGCGAGAGATGCTTTAGCGAATTCAGGATGTCGCCAAAGGGCGAGTATTGAAAGATGTCCGCGGCGGTGAATTCCATAACCGGCGCCCAATCCGATTCGATTGGTAGGGGCGTGGGAGGTCCGGAGTCCGGCAAGGAGTCCGGCACCTCGGAATCACGAGTTTCGCGAGGGACAAGGTTAGTGTTTGGCTCCATCGCCGTGGAAGTTGAAGCCCCCGAGGTGGTGTCCATCCACCGGTCCTAGATCTGGGCGATCGGCTCCGGACTAAGGGCCGAAGCGGATTCGTGTGCGGCCACCAAGACACTGTTCGGCGGCAGAGCTAGATCATGCCCATCGCAATAGTGCGGCGCGCTTGGCTTTGGCTCGAGCCCGTCGAAGATCAAGTCCCCGCGGATGTCGGCTGTGAAGTTTAGGCTTCCGAATCTGACCTGATGGCCAGGGGCGTAGCTTTCGATCTGCTCCAGATGGCCAAGTGAATTAGCCCGCAGTGCGAAGCCGCCGAATACGAAGACCTGTCCGGGGAGAAAAGTCTCACCCTGGACAGCATTGTTGATTGAAGATGCCATCGAGCCTATCGGTGACGACACAGAGGAACTCTCAATGAAAGCACCAATGTCGGTGTCAAAACCGGCGGATCTCGGGTAGGGGGTCCCGAACTGTGCGTCTAGGCGGATGGTAACAGGAGACAAGGGACACGATGTTTTACCCAGGTTCGGGCCCTCTTGATGGAGGTAAAACCCTACGTCCTGCTTGATTAATATTGATGATATGGGTAGTACAAGAGTGGATCTACCACGAGATCAAGGAGGCTAAACCCTAAAGCTAGCCTATGGTATGATTGTTGTGATGTATGTTGTATCCTACGGACTAAAGCCCTCCGGTGTATATAGACACCGGAGAAGGCTAGGGTTACACAGAGTCGGTTACAATGGTAGGAGATCTACATATCCGTATCGCCAAGCTTGCCTTCCACGCCAAGGAAAGTCCCATCCGGACACGGGACGGAGTCTTCAATCTTGTATCTTCGTAGTCTTGGAGTCCGGCGGACGATGATAATCCGGCTGTCCGGACACCCCCTAGTCCAGGACTCCCTCATAGGTCGACAGTGGAGATGAACAGTATCCGGTGGAGTCCCGTTTTGCGGTACGCCACAACCCTCCCCCCCCCCCGTTTCGACTGTAGCGCTCCAACACAAGTCCGTTTCGTCCGTTTTGCGGTACGCCACACCCCTCCTAATCAACAGGACACCCGTTTCGACCGTAGCGCTCCAACACAAGTCTGTTTCGTCTGTTTTGCGGTACGCCAGACCCCTCCCAATCAACAGGACCCCCGTTTCGACCGTAGGAGGTCCGTTTCCTCCGTTTTGCGGTACGCCACACCCCTCCCGATCAACATGACCCCCGTTTCAACCGTAGGAGGTCCGTTTCCTCCGTTTTGCGATATGCCAGGCCCCTCCCGATCAACAGGACCCCGTTTCGAACATGGCCAGTCGAACACAAGGCCGTTTCCTCCGTTGTGCGGTACACCAGGCCTCGTTTCCATCGCCTGTTCCGTCCAAGATCTCCTGATGAACACGACCACGCATTCCGTTCCGACCCAGCCGGTTGGCTCCGCATGAACACGACGATGATGTTGTTTCTCTGTTCCGACCCAGCCATGTACGTATGCACGAGTAGGCGTCCGAGACCCTACCCGTATGTACGTACATGGCCGTATTTTCTTTCTTGCACCCTCGCCACTGTATGTACGTGTACATGCTACGTGCGCGCCTCTACTACGACACGTGCGCGCCTCTACATCTAGGACACGTGCGCGCCTCTACATCGACCAGTATGTACGTACACGTTCGCCACCAGAATGACAACGCTACGTACGCTTCGACCAGGTGGGTCCCGACTGTCAGGCACTTCCTTGCGTGCGAAGATGTAGCTGGTGGGTCCCAGCAGTCAGGGGGGAGAATCATTTTGTTTTTTTTGCCCGGACGCACTTCCTTGCGTGCGAAGATGTAGTTGGTGGGTCCCAGCAGTCAGGGGGTTGAATCGGTTTTTTGCGAAATATGCTGTCAGGTGGAGAAATCATTATTTTGCGCGTAATAAGGAGGAACTTCCTTGCGGCGGCTGTGGACCCAGCTGTCAGCCTCTCCACGTACAGTCCACGTCCGATGGAAGTCGTTCCTTGACCACCTTGACCATGCTGCTCTGAGAGCACCACGGCGGTGGACGACGACGAGGCCTAGGAAGGGGACGACTCGGAGCCGGGGAAGACGCAGCAGTGGATGCCCACGCGAAGAGGAGTACGAGGATTCACTGGTTCGGCTGCGGTGTGAGGCTGCTGTCGCCACAGAATAACAGGGGGTGTGGGTGAGTAGAGGGATGGTCTAGATAGCGGTGGGAGTAGTAGGGGGCGGTGAGGCCTTCGCGGCATCACAGCCGGCCACGGGAGGCAGGAGCACGCGGCACGACCGGCGCTGGTTTGGGCGGCTGGAGCAAGAAGACCAGAGGTTGAAGAAGCACTATGGCCGTTGGATGAACATCGTACGGTAACAGGAGCTAGAATCATTCATATTGACTAAGTTGACAAAGCCCTCCGTCCCCGTCAACTTGGTAGGCCCACAAGTCAGCCTCCCACTATGCTGGATTCCAGCTGGCAGGGGGAGTATTCATTTTTTTTTGTGCGTAATAAGGAGGCACTTCCTTGCGTGCGAAGATAGCTGGTGGGTCCGACATGTCAGCTGGGGGCACGTTTTTTTCGCGAAATATAGAGGCCCTTTCGGTGGGTCCCAGATGTCAGGTGGAGGAATAATTATTTTGCGCGTAATAAGGAGGCACTTCCTTGCTGCGGCCGTGGACCCAGCTGTCAGCCTCTCCATGTATAGTCCACGTCTGATGGAAGCCGTTCCTTGACCATGTTGACCACGCCGCGCCGAGAGCACTAGGGCGGTGGATGACGGCCAGGCCTAGGAAGGGAACGACACGGAGGCAGGGAAGACTCGGCAGTTGTTTCCCACGCGGAGGGGAGTACGACTATACGAGGGTTTACTGGTTCGTCTGCCCTCACCGGAGAATAACAGCAGGTGTGACCGTGTGGGTGAGTAGAGGGATGGCTAGGCCAGCGATGGGAGTACGGTTGGGCGGTGAGGCCTACGTGGCAGCACAGCCGGCCACGGGGAGGAGGGAGCAGGCAGTCCCACTGGCGCTTGTTTGAGCGGCTGGAGCAGGAAGAGCAGAGATTGAAGAAGCACGACGGCCGTTGGATGGACATCGTACGGTCACTGGAGCTAGAATCGTTCATATTGACTAAGTTGACAAAGCCCTCTGTCCCTGTCAACTTAGTAGGCCCACAAGTCAGCCTCCCATCATGGTGGGTCCCAGCTAGCAGGGGGAGTATTCATTTTTCTGTGTGTAATAAGGAGGCACTTCCGATGGGTCCGAGCTGACAGCGGGGGGAACGTTTTTTTCATGAAATACGGTGGTCCGTCCGGTGGGTCCTAGCGGTCAGGGGCAAATATTTTTTCGTGAAATACGGTGGCCTGTCCGGTGGGTCATAGCAGTCAGGGGGGAAACGTTTTTTCCGCGAAATACTGGTGGGCCGTCCGGTGGGTCCCTGTTGTCAGGTGGAGGACTAATTATTTTGCGCGTAATAAGGAGGCACTTCCTTGCGGCTGCCGTGGACCCAACTGTCAGCCTCTCCATGTACAGTACTCTTCCGATGGAAGTCAGTCGTTGACCACATTGACCATGCCGTGCCGAGAGCACAAGGGCGGTGGACGAGGCGAGGCCTAGGAAGGGGACGACGCGGAGCCGGGGAAGACGCGGCAGTGGATGCCCATGCGGAGAGGAGTACAAGGGTTCACTGGTTTGGCTGCGGTATGAGGCTGTCGTCGCCGCGGAATAACAGGGGGTGTGGGTGAGTGGAGGGATGGCTTGGCCAGCGGTGGGAGTAGTATGGGGACGGTGAGGCCTCCGCGGCAGCACAACCGGCCACGGGAGGCAGGAGCATGCGGCACGACTGGTGCTGCTTTGGGCGGCTGGGGCAAGAAGACCAGAGGTTGAAGAAGCACTATGGCCATTGGATGGACATTGTTGACCACGCCGCGCCGAGAGCACCAGGGCGGTGGACGACGGCGAGGCCTGCGAAGGGAACGACAGGGAGCCGGCGAAGACATGGCAGTGGCTGCCCACGCGGTGGAGAGTACGAGGGTTGACTGGTTCGGCTGCCGTCGCCGGAAAATAACAGGAGGTGTGGGTGAGTAGAGGGATAGACAGGCCAGGGATGCGAGTATGATGGGGCCGTGAGGCCTGCCCGGCAGCACTTCCGGCCACGGGAGGCGGGAGCAGGCGGTTCCAACGGCGCTGGTTTGGGCGGCCGGGGTAGGAAGATCAGAGACTGAAGAAGCACGATTGCCGTTAGATTGACATCTAACGGTCTGATGCTGGTAGAGTCGATTGTTGACTAAGTTTCTTTTTTAAGAAACCTTGTATACGCATGAACTTAGTAGGCCTACAAGTCAGTCTCCAAATCTGTGGCAGACAACATAAAGCCCATTTGCTATTTTTTACAATTTGCAGCCCATTTGCATTTTTTTATAATTTGTAGCCCATTTGCTAATTCTTAAGTAATTTATTACAGCCCATTTTCTGCCCAGGACCACGGTCAAAAAGTTCAACCTTATTTTGCATATTTCGGTGGAGTCCAAACTGTTGTAATCCCGAAATGATAAACATTTTTTAAGAACTTACTGATTTGCCAAAAAAAATCATTTTGTTTTTGTAAGCAAATAAGACGTGGGACAATTGAGTTGGTTTAAGGGAAAACCAGTGGTGAAAAAATCAGCGCTGGGTGGGAAAAAACAACAAAAATAAGGATGTAAATATGAAAAGGGAATTTTATGTGTTTTCAATATAATGATACGTGTATATGAACTAGTAAAACTATAGGTAGAGATTAGAGAACGGATGTAGGACATGCGTTTCAAGAGGAAAATAGAACTGGGTTGTGTGTTTGATTCAGTAAAAAAAACTGCATGCGGATGTTGTAAGACAAAATATAACTCATGCTGGTGGGCCAGAGGCCAGTAGATACCTGCTGGATCTTTGTGCCCCGTTGTCGTCATGGGCTGGGCCTGTTAGAAACTAAACCAATCCTGATCAGTGTACATCCCAATTGCAACTTGCTCGACCTGAAAAACAATATACATGCTCAATAAACGAGAGAATTCTGCAAGCACAGACTGATAACTAGGACGCAGCATGGATATTGTTTTTTTATCGTGATAATAAGTGCATGCACTTGTTTCGAAAAAACTGCAGAACTGGGAATTCGAACGGCGGGTGTTTATGCTACCCATCAAATAAAAATCAGGTTCCTGAGAATTCGTTTTGAAACAAATGATTCAGCTTTATATCCACGTTGACCCTCGGCATGATGGTTGGAAGCAAATGCAAGTTCATACCAAAAGATCGTTAACAACAATACCAACTTGCGGACGACAAGGTAGTACAACTACCAATACCAAACTACTCCTGGCCCTAGTGTTCGTCTGGTAGAAAATCTTGCAGAGGACCAGCTCCCGCTCCTTCTCTTGCTCCAGGTCCCCGAGGTGGTACTGGTGCATCACCCAGTGGTCCTCTGCTGGTCGAAGTTCTTGTTGGTGTGCAACACCAGAACCTTTTTTGCTGCCCGTCTGCCGGCCGTTGACCATCACAGGCAAGGTATTGCCAGTCTTGCGCCACATCGCGTGCATGCCGCACTCCGACTGTATCTTGCGACGCGTCCACGTGCCCCTTTTGAACGCCCTGGAATTGCGCTGGAAGAAATGCTTCCTTAGGCCACTCAGTGTGATACCTGCAGTATTGTGGAATATAGGTTTTAGTGTACCTAGTTGGCATTTTCATAACATCTTTGGCATGTTGCAGTCACTTGTTTCACTTTTTATTAACTGTCAAATTGTAATAGTTTCACGAGGTCTGCGTCTAAAAAGAAAAATAGAGCTATAAACAAAGGAATATGTTTGTGCAAGTAGACGGCCGATCGGTGTCTTACCTGGAAGTTTCTCAGGTTGGGTGTAGCATATGCCGCGCTCACTGTCGACGGTTGGTATGAACAAATCGATGAGAGACTGAAATCTTGCGCTGTCAACACTCAATTTGGCCTCAAGGTGCTCGATTAGCTCCTGATCCGTGGGATCGAACTTGACGCCAGCCGGCAGCACCGGCCAATCCTTCTTCGACTTGCATCGGTAATTCCAGTTATATGGTACTCAATGTATGATCAATCGACTGTTTTAAGTAAATGATGAAAGATTTCGACAGAGTAAAAACTCGTGCTTCTTCGACAGTTGTATGAGAGTAATTGCCATGGCGTTTTGCAAGGGTGCTTGTAAAAACTCTAAACTCTATTCTCCTCTTATTTAATGGATGAGGCAAATCTTTTGCCTCCGTTTTGAAAAAAAAAGATTTCGACAGATAAGTGGTACTCCAAATCTGAAGTCCGGAATACCCGAACACGCCGCCGGGATTCTTGTGTCACCTCACGCGCAATGTGTTGTCACGTCAATTCAATGTGTGGACATGATGAATAATTTGACCGACGTATACTAGTACTGCTACTGTACTACTTACTAGTCGTATTTAGTGTCACAATTTATACATAGGTTTAACTAACAAGTACGCACTTGAAGCCTAACTGATATATATGTATATATATGGCTTCTGTACAGCATCTCCATCATCATTATCAGTACATCCTACGCAGGTGAGTTAGGATGCACTTGATCCCAGGAAGGTATCTATCCTTCAAACCAGAGGAGTGCTTCAAACTAACAACAGTACATAATATCCAACAAAAGAGGGTCGTGCTACAGCAGCAAAATACATGGCTCAGTCTAGATATCAGCATGAATCAAGTTGTGCATATTTGCTGTTGGCATGAACCACATCGCCGCATGTCGGGTTTGCAAAAGCCATCCATGGCATGGAAGCTTGATGCCTTTCACACACTGAAGATTTCCTGGCAACAAGCTGTGTCGACGAATCTCTGGATATGGTGATTCATGAAACCCATGGTATGATGTGTAAACACAGCCCCCCCTCGTGAATGGAAGTTGCATAGCACAGTAATCATCGCCGGTGATATGATCGATGATTGGTTGGATGAACGGATAATTGAGCCTGAGGAACAAGGAGAGGTTGCCGAGGCTATAAACCGCCTCCAGTTGAATACGCCTGGCCCAATGGAGCTGGGATCTTTCTCGAACACGAAGCAGCCATAGCCACCAATGTCACGAACGCCCCACGCATTGTACTGCATGTGGTTTGATGTAATGGTTTGGTCAATTTGGTATGTACAAATGAGCATCAAATGACCGCTGTCAGCTGAACGAGCGATAAACCAGCACCCATCGGCTAGTATGATTCCAGGTCCTAGAATCATGAAGGCCGGCGCATTTGCGTCTACTGCAACAATTCAAATTGGAGACCAAAAGGACAAAAATAAACAATCATGTTCAGAGTATGTGTGGAATTAAGATTATTATAACAGTGACACATATCATAGATAGAGAATTGCAATCCCGTGGTCATAATCATACGCCAAGTTAAAAAAATAAGCCAATGGCTTTCATATTCTAGCTACATGTCATGGTTCAAACATCATGTAACAATGAGTGGAAAACAGCTATGACAGCGCCTACTCATATTCTACCATAGCACTTACTACTACTATTCTCGTATCAACTCTAAGCAATAACATGCGTTGTTATAAAAATCTTGTAAACAAGAGTAACATATAGCAATCATGATGTTATGCTCATAATATGTATTCTAACAATCATTAGATGCCAATTGTTCTCATATCAACTCTAACAATAACATGTGTGGTCATAAGAATCTAGGAAATGAGAGGAACATATAGCAATGATGTGGTTATAGACATGCTATGCATTCTAAATTTGTAACAAATGAACAGGCAGTCATATTCATAAGGTAAAGATGAGATGAGATAGAACAATTACATAACGATAGATTCCACCAGTATAGGCAGCCAATCTGTGCGTCGACCGCGTAAACGATGCCATCATGCACTATAGCATCAGAGAGAAATGTTGCCTTAACAGGATTGATGATGAGCCATAACCATGTATGGCGACCGGATTCCAGATAGACTAATCCCATGTTGAACAAGGCAATGAGCTTGTAATCCATGTAGTCTTCTGATGGTGTGCACTTCGTAGATTACAACTTTCTGCAAACAGAGGTTGAGCCAAAAGCTTGACACGTCTCGTGCGTAGTAGGCAGGAGTGTCCGGCGGGCGGCGAGGCTCGATGTCGGCGGTATCCAACGATGGAAGGGTGATCTCTCGCTGGGTGTAGATATCCATGAGACGCCTTGGACTACCGGTGTGGTGGATGAGGACGATCCAATTGACCTTCATGCCCGCCCAGTAGTGGCCGCACATGAAGGACAGGTGGACGGGTAGTGGTATCATGTCGAGGGGCACCACGGCAAACTCCGTAGGATCGTCAAGTCGGTGTCTGGGCCACCTGCGAGGATCGGGCATCAGCAAGCAGGGTGTCTTGAAAAGAGCCGGCCGGTTGCAGACGAGTAGACGGTACAAAGACACCGAGCATGCAGCCAGACGGACGGTGCTGAGTAGGTCCATACGACTACAGATCTGCTCCAAGAGAACATCGGGGAGGGAATTCCAATCGCGGCTCTGCGTGTCAGTCGGTTTTGCCATTGGGTTTTTCGGTGCCTGCGAGCCAGCGGGGAAGTGGATTCAGGCGGGCGAGCAAAGAAGCTTCTCCTCGTGTGGCCGAGCAGTGAGCGGGGGGATATGGTACGCGCGAGCTACCAAGGAAGATGATGTGGGCGGGCGAGCAGTGAGTGGGGGTAAGTGGTGTGCGGCCGACGATGGGGAAGAGAGGAGGAAGAAGAGTGGAAGACGGGGAAGAAAGTGCATTAAATCTCAATTCTACTAGTACTACTACCAGGATATAGGCACCGTCCTCCGGAGTGTAAATAGTTACACCGATGACATGTGGGTCTACTACAAGAGGGCCCATATGTCAGTTAATGGAGGACACAGGTGCGTAGGCATATTTGCGGAAGCGTGCTCTACTGGCAAACATGATGGCAGTACTGGGTAAGGCTGATTTAGTAACACCAACACGCTGGTTCAGCTTATTAATTACGTGTCCCATCTGCTGCAGCGTGTATTGTCACTTCACTGTGAAGACTAGTTGAATAGTTCTCTCTGACCGAGATGGGGAATGATGGATCGCAAGGATTTCCTTTCTACAGTATCCCTATGCCTCTACGCTCACTTCACTCATTTTGCTCCGTACCTAGTCACTTGTTGAAAACTGTAGAAAGACAAATACTCCGTATTTGGGAACAAAGGGAGGCTTTTACTCCGTACTGGAGTATTTGGGAACAAAGGGAGTATCACCATATGGAGGGAACAGAGGAAGCTTGAAATATGACCATGTCAATGGGAGGGAGTAAGCCCCATGCATGCATGCAACATGCAACACTCACACGTACTCCACATGGACGCACACAACACTCACGCACCCATGCGGCACACAGCACACGACGCAACACACACGCTCACGCTCAAGTGCTCAACCTACTCCCTACGTCCGTGAAAGACTGTACATTTAGAGATTTACACATTGACCAGGGTATAATTAACGCCCAAAAGTAGCAGACTTATGTGTGCATGCGACCATTGAGATAAGAAGATTAAATGAAGGCCGTTGCATGCTGTAATTAAGGATAGACATGTAGCCTATACCTATAGCACAAGTTGGTGCATTAGTCAATCAATATCAATTTAGATTAAAGGCTAAATGTATTGGAAGTGTAGATGTACATCATGTACTACTACACTCTTTGTTTTATAGCCGATGTACACTCTTTGTTGGAAGGTCGAGGGAGGACACGTGCATGCACTCACATACACAGCCAGGGCGGTTCGGGCGCAAGGGTTGGACTCGTGTGGCACCTGCATAAAGTTTTGTTTAACTGATTTCTTTGCTCCGCCAACTGACAGGTGGGACCCAGAAACCAGGTGACAATTTAACCAGTCAACAAAGTGCCACGTCGACTATGTGGCCGGTCAGTAGGGTGCAATACGGTGCTCTACGATGAGCTAGTGATCGTATAATCCACGCAAAACTATATATAGTGACCGTAAAGAGCGTATTGTTACATACATTGACCGCCAGTGTATTTTTCTCGTTTCAAATTAAGCCATATTAATCGGAAAGGACGCAGTATGGACTACTACTAGTACTAGTACTGCTTTGATGTGTCCCGTCAACTCGCCGAACAAGGAGAAGCTTTTTTAGAGAAAAGGCCATAGCCCGACTTTATAAATAAAGCCACACGGCAGCGTCACAGACCCGAACATAAATGAAACCAACAGGCGAATCATCGTGAATTCACCGAACAGAAAGTTTGGGACCAGCAAACGAAAGTAAGGGGTACAGGAAACCTACCATACTCGGCGTGCAAGCCGGAAGGAAGGAGACTAGAACCAAACTACGGTAATAGCGCCACCCTGATTAGACGACGGGATCCAGCCCGGAGATATGGGATGCCGAAGCCCGAATTTTGGCGATGAGCAGGTCCAGGGCATCCCGATCTTCATCCTTAGTCAATAATCTCCACTGCTGCAATAGTATACATGATTTGAAAAGAGCGTCAGCAGGCTTAGATGGGAAGATATGTTCAATAGTAAATTTACTCCTAATAGTCCAAAGAGCCCAGCATAAGACACCCAAGCCGACCCAGAACACCCTCTTGGTGACCCCAACCAAAACTTTGGCAAGGTTTCTAAGCTCAGAGAATGAGGAAGGGTTCCAAGAGACCTGAAGCCAAGATCTGACACAACTCCAAACCAACTTGGCCAGCACGCAATGGAAGAAAATGTGTTCAGAGTTTTCCAAGGCACCGCATAATTGACAAAACTCCGAGCCTGGCCTATTGTGCTTGTGAATCTGGTCAGCCGCCGGAAGACGGCCTCGAAAATCTTGCCAAAGGAAAATTTTAATCTTAGGAGGGACTTTGGATTTCCAGACACAAGAAAATATGCTCGAAGGGGTACCACCGATAAGCCTAGAGTACAACGACTTAACCGAAAACCTGCCAGAGGCCGAATGAGGCCAAACCACAGTATCAGAAGACTCCGAGAGCACAGGGAAGAGGGCAGAGAGACTTTGCTAGTCTTCCAACTCTTCATGAGACAGGGAACGACGAAAAGCCAGATCCCAGTTATTTGCCGCCACCTCCGTGATGGAGATGTCAGGTTTAGGACAATACGAAAACAAAACCGGAAAACGAACAGCTAGAGGGGCATCCCCAGACCACCAGTCCAGCCAGAAGCGGACCGCAGTCCCATTACCCACAAAAAATTTAACATGATCCAGGAAAGTAGGCCTGACTTTGACAAGGGTCTTCCAGAATTGAGATCCACGACGAGCGGTGGCAAACAGCGGGCTAGAGTGAGGGAAGTATTTAGCCTTGAGAATCGAAAACCAAAGGGAATCGGCCCCGCTAGTCATAATTTTCCACCACCACTTAATAAGCAAACATTTGTTCATCACATGTGTATTAATAATGCCTAACCCCCCGAGGTTTTTAGGCTTACACATAAATTGCCACTTGACCAGCCTATATTTCCGTTTGTTGTCCGCGGAGTTCCAGTAAAAGGCTCCCCTATGTTTGTCAAAGCCAGCATGGACGCCAGCCGAAAGAAGATAGAAGCCCATAAGGAACATAGGGAGAGAAGATAAACAGGAATTAATTAGGGCAACGTTGCCAGCACTGGTATTATATCTCCCCCTCCAAGGGAGCACCCTGTTTCCCACCTTAGCGACCGCCGGAGCAAAGTCCTTAGAGTGAAGCAAGACAGGAGATATTGGAAGGTCTAAATACTTAAAAGGGAAGGAGCCCAAGGAACAATTAAGAAGCCTGGCCACTCGCAAGGCTTCCGCATCATCAACGCACATCACTAAGACCTCACTTTTAGAGAAATTAATCTTAAGGCCTGATACAGCTTCAAAACAAAGTAAGATGAATTTAAGGTTGGCAATACATGAATCGTCTAGTTCCACCAAGATAATTGTGTCATCAGCATATTGCAAATGAGATACCCCTTCCGGGAGTAGATGGGAGACCACTGGAATGATGTGACCACATTGGGCCGCCCTAGATAGCATGCAAGAGAAGGCATCGGCCACAAAATTAAAAAGAACCGGGGAGGCAGGGTCCCCTTGACAGAGGCCTCTGCCATTAGCGAAGAAATTGCTAATGAACCATTCACTGAAACGGTAGTATGACCACCCGAGACCAACTGCATGACACGATGCACATAGGCTCCGTCGAAGCAGTTTGCAAGTAAGACCTGTTTGAGGAAAGACCAACTTACCGAGTCGTAGGCTTTCTCAAAATCTAATTTAAGGATAATCGCTTTAGATTTCCGGGAGTGAAGGTCGTGCACAATCTCGTGCAGAGATAAGATACCATCCAGAATGAAACGGCCTTTGATGAAAGCAGATTGAAAGGGGCTGATAACTCTATGTGCAACCGGTGACAGACGATTCGCAAAGCCCTTAGCCAGAAATTTGGCAAAATTATTAATCAAAGCAATAGGACGGAATTGAGAGATTAATTCAGCACCCTTAACCTTGGGGATCAGGGAGATCACTGCATAGCTCAGGCGGGAGATATCGATAGTACCAAGACAGAAACCCTGGATGACATTGCAGACCCGTGGAGTTGGCAGTGAGATCAAGAGACGCGATCTGTGCCTCAAGGAAATTTTTGGAACGTCGATCCTCCGCCGCGCGATTGCGAGACCAACCTCTAAGAAATTTGCGAAGGTTGTAGGAGCACGAGTGCCAGTCATCCAAAGGCCCAAAGGAGCGAATGTTGGAGGAGAGAAGGAGGGATATCTTCGAGCCACCATCTCGATAAAACCATCTATACTCAGCCAAGACGCATCAAATTGAAATCTAGCCGGAGGTCTAAGACTGACAGAGCCGTCGTCAAGGATTAAGGGGGTATGATCAGATCCAACTATGCATTTGGCGCCGAGGAAGGCCCTAGGAAACATAGAATCCCACCTAGGACAGATGAAGACTCTATCAAGCACAGATCTAATAGGGTTAGCCTGATGATTGGACCAGGTAAAACGAGCTCCGCCCCGGGGAAGCTCACGAATAGCATTGGCGCTAATAAAATCATTAAAGGCATTAGCTAGAGGCCAGGAGAAGATATCGTTGCTTTTATCCGAAGGACACCGAAGAAGATTAAAGTCACCCCCGATAACCATCGGGAGATTGCAGGATTCAATCTTCACAGAAAGCTCATTAAGAAATAAAGGAGACAAAGAATGATCCGCAAGCCCATATACCATGATAAACTCACAGAGGGTATTCATGGCTTTATGACAAACTACAGAACTAGCCCAAAAGATCCCATGATCAAACGCAGCAAAATCAAAAATCTCTTTATTAGAGCCTATCAAGATCCCACCCGAGTGACCCGAGGCAGGTAACGAGTGCCAGTTGAATCTGTCCATGCCCACGATAGCAGAAAGGTCATTAGGGGAAAAGGCTTCCTTAAAGGTTTCAACCAACCCCACAAAATCTATAGAGTTAGAGCGGATCAGATCTTTGAGTTGGTCGCGGCGCCCCCTAGCACCGAACCCTCTAATGTTCCAGAATAAAGCCCTCATTTATAAGATAGGTTTTTAATACGGAGACTCGACCTGCTAGGAGCCACGCAGGATTTAGCTCGTTTATTCATGCTCCTCCTGGATAAGTTGGGTTGGGGCTGGCCACTACCAGCTTCCGCACCCGCCTCTGCACCCTGAATATTACCTGAAGCAACAGCCTGCGAGGAAATGGTCTCTTTGGCTTTAGATATGGCCGCCTGAGCCATCTCGTTAGCCCGAATGATAGCAAGAAGAGAAGTAGGAGATCCAACAGAAGTATCAACCACCACTCCCACGTCTGACATAATATTTAAAAGGTGATCATCCGAAAGAGACGGTAAAACCAACCGAACCGGCGAAGAAACAGAAGAGGGGATGGGGGAGTACCTGGGGGGAGATCCTTCACGGCAGCCCGCTTCTCCGCCCGCTCCATGATAGAGCCACCCGAATTAGCCACCCGCCTTCCTTTGCGAGCCGTGGACGCCGGAGACCGAATAGCAGGCGACCGAGCAGCGGGAGAAGCCGGAAGAGGGACCGAACGAGACATAGACCCCATGTCTTTGTCGAGGCGCCGGCAAACCCCAGTCATGGATTGCTTCGAGCCCGACGAATTTTTGCTCTTAGCCGAGAATTTGCGCACTGAGGATTTCTTTTTCCGCAGGGACTGGGATCCCACCACGTCGCGGACAGGAGAGGCAGGAAGATCCTCAATTCCCGAGCGAGTGGGGGAGAGCGGCCGGACCGGGAGGTTGGAGCAGGCACCAAACACGGGGGTAGCTGACAGAGGAGGTTGCTTCAACATATCATCACTAGCAGTAGATACTATCGGGGCAGTAGAAGGGTTCGCCACATCCTCGCGGGGTGCAGTACCAGAGGGAGCTTGGGAGTGAAACAACTCATGTTCAGACTCAGCCAGACCGTCCCACTCAGATTGGGTGAAGCGGAGGTTAGATCCATTGCTCTGATTGGTACCACCCATAGATCCATCCCCCTCCTTATCATGCTTGTCCGAATGGTTAGAAGGGGGAGGAGGGGGAGGTGGAGCCTGAAAAGCAGCCGTCCCCTCCACCCGCACCCGGAGTCTGATACCATTTGGGGAGGGGAAGATATCAATCGAGCCATGCACTCGCACTGGATCCAGACATCAAACCTTCATCCTAGCAGGGCCAACCTTGTTCAGGGATTCCTCATCCACCTCCATGGGTTTCCCAATCAGAACCCCAAAAGCCATGAGAAAGGCAGACGAACGAAGACCAGCAGGCAAGTCATCAATCAGAACACAAACCTGGGAGAGAGGCCCAGCTGCCGTACCATTGCAAGACGCTGATTTGATAGGGACCACCAGTTGGTTGAGGGGCAAAGTGAAACTCGTACACGAAGCAATCATCCGCAAGCACTCCTTGGAGGGAAACACCACCGAAAACTCATAATCAGAGATCTGCACCACTTGCCAATCCCACCCAGCCTCATACCAAATGCGAAGCCCTTCAAGAAGAGTTTGGGGCAAGATCTTTTGGTCCTTCACCATAACAATCGCAGCATTGGAAAGAGCGGGCGCCACCTCCAAGACAGGCAGATCACTATCGAAAGCGAAGAAGGCGCACCCGGGGAGGCCCGAGCCAAACTAAAGAACCGAGGGAGGTTTCTGCCTATTCATGCAGTTGACCGTGAGGTGACCATCGGAGCGATAGATCAAGCAGAACGGAGGGTTGGTGCATCGAGATTGGAAATGGCCAGGCTTGTGGCAAGCGAAGCACGTGAGTGCAGAGGGGTTGCTTTGGGAAGCAGAGGAGGGGCGGGGTAGCGGAAGCGACGAGGGGGGAGGAAGTAGCCCGTCACCCACCCCCGAAGAGGGAGGCGCCCCATAGGGCGGGCCTAGGGGCCGGCGAGCCGGCCCTACGAAGGACTGGGGCGGCCGGATGAGAACTAGCACCGACACCAGCCGGGCGAGGAGGAGGGGGGAAACACATCGGAGCAGACGAGCCACGCGCCACGCCGGAGGCAGGCAGGGAGGCAGATGAAGAAGAAACCCCACCGCCGGAGGCCGTGGCCGCCTCCCACGGGTCCAGCGCCGGAGAGAGGGAGGGGCCAGATCTAGATCCTTGTGGACCAGATCCAGGCGCGTGCTCCCGCTCCGAGCGCTGCAGCCACTCCGGACCTGCAGCCCAGGCCGCGCGGTCACGAGCCACCTGCTCGCGCACCGCCTGCTCCGCCTCTAGCTTGGAGCGGAGCAAAGCCTCGAGCTCTAGATCCACCGCAGAGGCAGGGGAGTCCTCACGGCGATGCTTGCTGCCCGAGACCGCATCGCAGGAAGAACACCGCGACTTGTCCATGGCGAGCACCATAGCAAAAGGAAGGAGAAGAGGAGGAGGAGGGCTAGATCTGACGAGGCGACGAATGGGAAGACGATGACGGCGCAGGTCAGTAGAGGAAGCCGGAAACCCTAGCAAAGGGGAAAACGAGCCACGGGGTATCCATATATAGCCCGACCGAGCTGTGCCCACCTGGGCCCGACGCGTAAGATGGGCCGAAGAGGGCTGGGAAACAGGGACCAGACCATGGGGCCTATCTGGGCCGGAAGAGACAAGTGGGGGGAATTCATCCACAGAAGAGAGAGGGGGTGGAAGAGTAGGCCCACTTGGCAGCGCCGAAGCGCAAGGCCCAACAGGCCCAAGCGACAGAACGGCCCGTGTCCCACTAGCCACCGAGGTGAAATCGAGATCTAGGGCACACAAAGCCAGCGCCGCCGCCGCCGGCGACGAGGCAGCCGAGGAGAAAGCAGGATAGAGAGATGGAGAGCCTCCGAGCTCCCCATCAGGAGCACCGCCCAGGATCCCAGGACCAGGATGAGCAACGGAAAACTTACCGGACTTACGCCGACGGTGCAAAACCCGGATCCAGCCAGCATCAGGCGAAGCCGCAGCCACCGGCCGGCCCCGGCCACCAGGGGCAAACTTGCAGGAGCGGGGAGCGACGAGGGGTGGTGCTACCCCCCAGGGCAGGCTGAAGGGCAGCGGGGGGAGGAGGCACCCGACTGCAAATCCTCCTCATCGGACGCGAGGGCCCAGAAACAAGATCCAAGCGCAGGCAGCGGAGAAGGCGGCGGAGAGAGCACCACCAGTGAGCAAGCAGGGGAGGGGAGGGAGTGAGCACCAGCGAGAGGGGAGGAGGAGGGAAGGGGATCCATAACTTGCCTAAGACCAACAAACAAGGAGAAGCTTGCTTACTACGCCTCTCCCTCGCCCACGCGCGCGGTGGTTCGCAGGACGAGGAGAGGGTTTTGATTACAGCGCCCTCTCCCTCTTCCTCTCCCTCGCCCTCGCCCTCGCCCTCGCGGTGGACGTGCAGCAGTTCAATCGGTGTCAGATTGCCAGAAGCATATTGTACTGTAGTATCATCATTGTTGGACCTTCCGAAGAGGCGAAGAGGCAAGTGCAAGGTTCACACGAGTACGAACTGTTGAACCTCCCAAAGAGGCAAAGAGCCAAGCGCAAGGTTTTATAGGAGTTGTCGTCCTAGTAGGAGTGTACTACAACTATAGTGAACGATGCTACTGTATGATGCCGCAACGTCACGTATATCCAAAGCTGTGCCACCTTTTTTTCTCAAAGATCATGTTGGAGCCCGTGCAACAACCACACAAGTTGCACGTACACATAACACATTTACTAGTAATGAATTCTAAAGGACAAATGCCAGTATGCCACACAAGTTCATCTCCAATTCATGTGATAAATTTGTGCATGACTAGTCTACATATATTCACAGCGCTACCGTTCACAATTACTGTACTCCACTTACACGTTATAGATGGGCTACATGCATGTCCTCCTCCAGGTTCTAGTCCCAGGTGTTCTTCATGGATGGCACGATCCATAGCGGTGGGCAATAGGAATCATTGTTGCAGCTTTCTAGTCCGGTTCCACACGATGGAGACTCATCCAAGCTGAAGCGGCATAAATCAGGGATAGCGTGTCCCAGCATGTCGTTCATCCGGCAGTGCGCAATGAAGACACAACCATGCTTCATGAACGGCAGGCCTTCCGTGTCGTGCACGGAAGGTGGCATCCGCTTCACAATGGGGTAGCTGTCCCCGATGAAAAGCGAGTACTCTCCAAGAGTGTTCCTTGGCACCCACGTAGCATTACGGGGGTCGAACTCGGCACCGTTCATCTAGTACATGCGGCATCCCAGATCTGGACACATGGTGACGTACATAGTAAAGGTCCATGCATAATAATGTTGTGCTCAAATATGGCGGTCAGTAATACTGTGCAGCAAATAGTACTACTCCGGTATAGAGGAAGTAAAATAACCGGCTTATTATATATATCCACTCTTGGCTACATGGATGAGATAGTAAGACATGGAAAAACAAAAATGGTGGCAGCTAGTGGGTTCAAGTCTTCAAGGGCCCAACTATCTATACGCGTCCTCCAAGGTAAAAAGTACTCCTACTAGTAGTACTAAGTATACTACTAGTACAACAATGAAAGAGAAGGCGAGAGTGTAAAAAAATGGAATACCTGGGTAGATGGTGACGGTCCGATCGTGGTAGATTGTGTGGCCATGTTGCACATTAGTGGTACCATGGGTAACGACTGCTAAGATAGTTGATCCCAATATGCCAAAGTCAGCTACAAGGTTCCAGGTTAGACCGAATCGCAGATGCAAATGCACATCCAGGATCGGCGATCTTATTTTGATCGGGGGATGACTGGTCCCTGCAAAATAATGGAGTACCGTTAGGGATGCAAATGATGGTTTGTGCGTTCCGTTTGTAATCTCCCGTACCATAGGATGGCAACCAGATGAAACAAGTCCCCTGGCTTGTCACCGCAAAGATGCGGCCTAGATGGCGCACGACATCTTAGAACTGTAGGGGTACAAATCTGTCGCCGCCAACATGCGCCAGCCTCTGCCGTTACTGCGTCTTGCATTGATGGCAATCCTTAAGTCGAACACCGCGATGAGATAGTAATCGTCATAGCCGCGTTGCTTTGTCAGCGGGTCCGCAATTGCTATCTTCTTCAATCTCATGTAGGCATCATCATACGTATTCAAGCCCAGCCAGTCCGGAAGGCCGATCCCAATGGTGGAGAAGGGGTCTACCAGAACGGCCGCACTGCTGTGGATGTTGTGCAAAATGATGGTGGTATCCGGCCGGAGGTATGCAAGCCAATCTTCGTTGGCACCGACCCAGACCTATATATAAGACGGTGGGCAGCGGAGAAATTACGGGATGGAAATGGAATAACTAAGTACTACATGATCAAACTCCATTACTGATCTGTTCATCGGAAATCCGACTACCTCTCAACGTTGGCAACTCTAGCGGAGTCAACGTGCAACCATGGCCAGGGAGCGGTGGACTGTTTGAAGGATTGTCCCATAGAAGAACCTTCTCCTCGAGGACGCATGGAAGACCAACAAGCATGGCCTTTTCCCAAACCTGTTTAAGCAGCGTCTTGAAAAAGTTGGTGCAGGAAGCACCGAGTCTTGCGGCGGTGAGGACGTCGGAGCGGCGTGCGATTTCTCCCAGAGGATCGTCATCCAAGGTCTCCCAGCCCCGACGAGGAGCAGAACCGCCTAGCGAATCCATGGGAGCAGCGATGAACTACTTTCTCTTTAGGGGGAGGGGAACTGGCGAGGAGGAGATAAGAGCATAGTAACCGCAGGGCCTCGTCCCTTCCAACTGTAGATCGTTCCTCAGCGAAGGGGTGAGGCTATTATTTACTACTAGTACTAGCATTATGGAACGTTATGGGATTGCATTATACTATAAATAATAGCACTAGTAAGAAATTTTTGGCACTAGGTAGTAGTTTTTGGCGTGGATTAAGAAATTTTGGGTATGTTTTTGCCATTTTTTGTACACGCCAACTAGTGTCAAAAAACATCTTACATTATGTGACGGAGGAGTATGTACTTGTACTATAGCAGTACCAGTACTACTTTTCTCAACTACGAGTTTTAGTGCGATGTACTGTCCTTCTAGTCTAGTCTAGTATAGTGCACCAGTTTTGAACTCTTGAATCTCAGGGCCAAGGAGCTACAGTTGGAAGTGGAGGGTACTACTGTTCTCTAGAACCATCGTTGTACTATCAATGCAGGGGAAGTACACCTGTGTAGTGGCCTAGTGGGTACTCTCAGTGCTATATTCGGCCGCTCCTCTCACGTAGGAGTAGCTGGCCTACTCAGCCACTCCTCTCACGCACACACTAGCAGCCTGTTTATCAGCGACGGTTACTGCGGTCTGCGGGGGCAGAACATTTGAGTTATTTGATACAGCGAGTCTAGGCTTTTCGCTTCCATTTGTGGAGGTGTAATGGATCTCGTCGAACTTTGTTAGTAGTTCCTTCTTTATGAATGAGATGAAGCAAAGCTTTTGCCTCCGTTTAAAAAAACACGTCAAGAGGAATTTCTTTTATAGTAGAGCCGATAATGGAGTGAAGTCCATGCGTGCAACGCCACAAGCTACAGAGTACTAGTAGTACAACACTTTACATACAGAGCCATATTGCACAGTTCCCAACGCCCCACCAGGCTTTTCCGGCTCCTCGGGCTTAATTGGGAGGCGCTAGTTTAAATATGCTACTAGCTTATGAGGAAGCTGCAAGCGAGGTGCGGCTAGGGCGAGCACGCGAGCCACGGGATGCTGGGACGGAAAACCCGTTCACATGGCTAGGCTGTCCAGTGCACCCAGATTGTGGGGCCGCACGTCCGTTTGACTTCAAAACTCAAACTACCCGTGTAAAATATTGGCTTGCAGCGAAGTGTAGTAGTACTATTTTTTTTAAAAGGCCGACGTGCGTTCGGCCGGGATCGAACCCACAAAACAAGGTATACACTCCCGCGACCACTAGTAGTACTCGTTGGAGTACAATGCAAACTAGAATCGCCTTTTGTCGCTAGTAGTACGTACATTGTTCCTTACAAGAAACCCCTAATAATGCAAGAAACCACTAAAATGCCAAGAAACTGCTACCACTTGCATACGCGGCAGACTTAAGATAAGACTACCTTATCAACCATTGTACATGCTCTTATCAACCAAAATCCTCGAGTGACCTCCTACCTCCGGCCCGTCCACCTAGTCATCCTCGGCCATGGGACGCAGCTACCGCCGCCGGCAGAAGGCGAGGTCAAAACCATCGGCGGTGCGGAGCCCATGTTGCGGCAGCCCGGATGCCAGCTCCATCCGGCGCTCGTGGCCACTAGCTCGCCAAGATAGCTCTGTCCAGCTGCTTGTCTGCAAGGTTTGCTAGCTAGATTGGCACGGCAGTGCGGCGGCTTGCTCGCGCGCGCCGCGCTCAGGCCAGCCATCTGGCTTGAGCGAAGGCCAGCGCAGCGGCTTGCTCGCTCGTGAGTCACGCTCGAGCTAGCCTGCCCACCCGTGCGGAGGCCAGCACGGCGTCCGGCCCATCCGGCGGAGCGGCGGCCAACTCGCTCATCACCGGCGCCACTGACGAACACGCATCAGTACTGTTTGAAGTAATGTTCAGGGAAAATAATGATTTAAGGGGGAATAACAGGATAGAAGGTCAGATGTGGGTCCCTCATGTCAACGGTCAAACAAAATGTGTTGGTTTAAGCTGCCTCGTTAGCACGGACGTGTGGGACAACCCAGTCATAAATGGGTTTAAACAAACCTAATCGGTAGGAGTACTAGGTAGTAGTTTTTGGCGTGGTTTAAGAAATTTTGGGTATGTTTTTGCTATTTTTTGTACAATAGATTCTTCCTAGGGCTGGTTGAAAGTGGTAGTTTTTTGTTAAATACTCTACATATTGTAAGTAGGAGTGAAAGTTAAGCTTTGGAAGCCAATAAGCAAGGCTAGTTACATAGTGCATATGTGTACATGATTGAAAGTAAATATCAACCATGAGTGACTAATATCTTGATGGAAAACTCGAAACTATGGAATACTAGAAAAAAATACATGGTTGGAAATACTAGCAATGTTCATGTCCGTTGCAACGAATCATAATTAGAATAATACTTATTCACAAACTTGGTACAAAACACCCTAATTTTGATATACATATGGCACTAGAGATATATTATGTTTCAATTATAATATATTCCTTGGGCTGTTTTGGTGAGGTCAGGGAGGGATGTGGTTGGTTTTAAGATACTAATTATGGGTTTTTCTGCAAATTGGTAGACAAGTGGGATGTTGGTGAGAAAAGGCAACAACTTACCTCACAATCATTAGATGTAGATCTAATGGTCAGAAACGACGGATGGCAGACACACCAGCATCACCAACTTAGTCTTGTGTAGGAGTACTAGCAAGATCCGTGCATTAACGGAACATCAAGATGCATTTTTATAAAAACACTTGTTGTGATTGACCCTTGCGGGAGTAATCCCATGTGTAAAAACTAATGATATCTTGAGAAATATGAGATAAGGTGAAGAGGAGTTGGGTGTGGTGGTGGTTGGTGGTTGGACTGAGCGGAGGCATGGGGATTGACGACGCCGGCAGCGGCCACTAGGCCAGTTTGTTCCAGAGGATTCCTTTCTTAATTGCTCAACAATGAGGTTTGTTGGAGATAAGGATGAACGAGGGAAGGCCTTGTCTGCAAATGTGGAGAGGGGTGCGGGTATCTTTTAGTTTAATTTCCATCCGTTAGATATAGATCGGATGGTCTATATTGCAAGATGGCACACGTACCATCATCACCAACTCAGTTTTTTATAAAAGAAGAAATATAAGTATGGAGATACAAACGTATTATCGATACTTGCTTCCGTAAACTAGCATCTACATTCTATTCAACACCTCGGCATGTGGGGCCTTAGCACAATGACTTCTCGACTGTGTAAAACAAAGATTTTCCCGTCGCCGACAAGGAGGGGGTGACGGCGGCGCGCTTTTTGGCTTGCTCTAGTCCTAGTAGTCATACTAGGTGGTCTAAGCACGTGTAGATTTATTCTTTTTCACATCTCGTGTTTGCCGTACTGCCACGACTGTTGATGAGTAGACGGTAAGTTATTCACGGGGAAACCCTTGTTGAGCGTGTTTGCGAGAGAGAGAGAGAGAGAGAGAGAGAGAGAGACAGTGTGCGTGTGCGATATGTTAGAGATTGAGGCAATGATAACAGATTCTTTGTGTCTATGTGTGTGGAGGATAGAGAGAGACATGTATATGGGGTTTTGTGTTGTGTAACGTGGAGACACATATACATAATTAGAGAGTGAATGTGTGAGATACACATGCGGACATGGGGAGATATGAGGATCCAGATAAATGGGTGTTTGTGTGTGTCTGTGTGTGTTTGTGCACGCGTTTGTGTGTGACAGGGAGAGAGTGTACGTGGAGTAGAGAGACCACTAATGATGTAAACCTAGTATAAGGGAAGGGGGAATGGTGTGACATGTGTAGTAGAGAGATAGCACGGGTGCGGGCGGGGGGAGCAGACTATTTGGAAGTGACATCGAGTGTGTGTGTGGGAGAGGGGTGTGAGAGCGAGAGAAAGAGAGAGCTAGCGATGGAGAGAGAGAGAGAGGGGGGCGAGAGGGGTCGTTTGTGTCCATAAATGGCGTATAGATAGGGAGACAATGTTGATGTTGTCCGAAATTGGCCTATGAATGGAGACGCAAGGGAAGCGAGTCATCGTGTATGTGATAGGGACTTCATGAGAGATCTAGAATAGATGGTGTAGAGAACAATGTGCGAAATCGAGAACGATTATACATTAGGGAGCTATGCAAAGAGTCACGACATATATGTATACAACGAAGGAGCTGGGGCGGGTCCGCATGTGGGAGAGATAGAAAGAGGAGAGTGGTGCACAAGGAGACAAAGTGTGCTTGTTTGCAGTGGGGGTGGTGTGTGAGGTGAGTGCGCGAGAACCACATAACTAGGGAGATAGACGTTTGGGGGCGACGTTTTGTGTGTATGGGAAATATACACTCTACATAGTGCGTGTGCTTGGGTAAGAGAGATAGCAGGAGACCTAGAGAGTGAGGGAAGAGATGTGTGCATGCCCGGGAGACAAAGTGATAGAGACCTATGTTGGGGTCCGGACTTTACAAGAGAGATGGGAGTTAATGTGCTCGTGTGTTGGTGTCTGGGGGAGTGAACGACTTCTCTATGTGTGTGTGTGGTGGTGGTGGGGGGTTGACTTCAGATAAAGAGTGAGGTGTCTATATTTGAGGGACTTTAACGTAATTGAGATATTGTGCACTCATGGTTGATCAATTTGTTTCACAGTTTGTACTATGAGATAACGATACTTTTGAACATGCGTGATATACCTTGATGTACCAGAATTACAAACCTAAGATTGGAATTTTGGAATCGACTCCATCATTAGCTTTTGTAATTCATTTAAACGGAGGTACATTTTTTAAGCCGGAATTTCATGATTTCAAATTCATATATCAAACCTAGAGATATACACATACGGGCATGTTCAAACTTTATAATCATTCACTTTATTCATACACATACACATTTTTGCTTTTGTCATCATATTTAGGATAAACACATTTGGAATTTCATTTGAATTGGACCGTATGATGGTATTTGCTTGTAGTAGCTCAATGATCCATATTTGAATTGAATGGACAATCTAAGTTTCGAGTTGGAGACATTGATTTTAAAACTTGCACATTTTTTTTGCGTGCAAAACAAACAAATTGTCGGCCATGATATCATAGTCGGCCGTACAAGAGTAGAATACTTATAATTTTAGGCGCCAAAAGCTTTCAAACTTCCTGCTCACATTGAAATATCATGCGCCCGAAAGTTTAGCCCTGTGATATTCCTGATTTACCCCTACCACATGAACGGAAAAGGGCTGCTTTGGTAACTCCATTGTTTTCCCCTCTTTGCCCCCAACATTCTTCCCCAGAGCCCCTCCCCGACCCCCCCCCCCAACCACGGCAAGCCACCGAATCTAGTCCTCCACCGTAGCGGTGGACCTCACACCCCGCCGGATCTACCTTCCGCACCTTGGAACCCCCAACTGCCAACTCACCACTTCACCGGAGCCGCTTCAGCGACTGGCTTGTCCACCGCTCCAGATCTCCTTGACCGCCATCATGGTCCACTGCACCAGATCTGCTTAACCGGCGCCCTCGTCCACCACAGCATAGGCCCTTCACTGACTCCCTCGTTTGCCCCTTCGCTGGCCCTTCATACAAGCCCTCGTCCTCGGCAACAGATTCGCCTCACCGAAAGCAATGTACAACGCGCCCGCCGAAGCCTTCGTCCACTGCACCGGACCCGCTCCACGGATGCCATATTCAACTCCACCGGCCCTGCTTTACCGACGCCGCAGCCTCATCAGGTTATTTCGATTTGTACTCCTTCGGTTTTTCTCTTTATCGTGCAACTGTTCATTTACCACAGATGAGCTTTCTTGTATGTCGATAGGCGCCGCAACCATAGCACCGGAGCCGCTTTAGCGACGGCGACAGCCGGCCCAAACTCAACCGCAACACGAGCACCATCAACGACCCTTAGCTATCAAGTATGACAATGATACCCATACACCGCCGAGAATCAGGTACTATCATCCAATGGTCGGCGCCTACGTTCACTTTCCTAGCATAAGCACCGCACCTTTGAATTTCTTCAGGGCATCATTCAGTTTTTCATGAGACGCGTTATTCTGCTTGCACCTGTAGGGCCATACTTCTGGCAGTGAACATGTTACATGTGCTAAATTACATACCAGTGCACATATAGTTAATATGCTTTAGTTTTGTTCTGATGCCACCTGTTGGTTCCATCAGACTGGTTAATGTTCTCTATGCTTAATTACACATCAGCAAACTAGCATGTGGTTCCGCTGCTTTTTGTTTGTTTTACCCTACATTTTCTGATGCTAGCTATTACATCACTGCTCCGAGCCTCTGTTCATTACTTGTTTGTGTGTTCTTGATCTTCCCAAGTTGCATGACTAATTTGATGCTTCTATTAATTATGGAGCTGCCAACCCCATCAAGCAAAATATTTGTTCTTTTGGGGCTGGCACCTCGAACAAGCATAAAAATAGAGGAAAGCAGATATATTGTCGTGTATGCACACACCCTTATTTCATTAGTTTAGATGAACCATTGATGATCAATTCGGACTAGTGCATGTGATTAAAATTAATTTTACCTCAATAGATGGTGCAGAATAAACTACAACAACTAGATTTGCAACCACGGGATGCTGACGATATTTTGAAAGAACATTGCAACAACAGCTAGGCTTCACAGCAACATATGGTAAGCCAATGTGTTTTAGTACATGTGAAATGTAATGCGAGTGGGATGCTTTCTTGGCTTGTGCCCTCAATGTGTAATCCTACCGAATTACAAATAGTCCAGTTGTCTGCTTTGCTGTATTGCTTGATTTGAATGCTTGTTTGTTGTTACGCTATACCTGAGTTGGCCAATATGTCAGCAGTGCCTGCTGTACTATCGTAAAGAAATGCATGCCTATTTCATTTGAGTCCTTAACTTTTGCTCTCAACTTCATCACAAGACTGTCTTCGTAGTTTATATGAGGCCACACTGTTAAGTGCTTTCTCAGATTATTTCAACTGCTTAGATGCCTTGGCAACTTAAATATAGCGGTTGTACACTCCCTTTCAACTAGGGATGTCAACTGGGTCCCGTTTAATCCCTATTAAAGTCCACTAGTGGTATGATAGTTCAAAAGAGTTTTTGTTTTTTGAGGAAAATGAACTAGGGAGGTAGCAAAAACTAACTAGATGGGACTGGAGGATGTCGTTTATTTGCCACTTACATCCCTAGTTTCATCTTACCATTTTAATTTCTTTTCGGCTGATGCTGCTTCGAGCTATTCAAATATAGTTAGCCATGCTCGGCAATAATTCGGCTGTCGTTTACCATGTAAGCTTACTGCCTGGATCATACAATAACTATCTCTTACTTATGTCCAGCGGAAACCTTTCAGGATGCAGTTCACACGAGGACACAATGTACAACCCCAGAATCTATTTGTGGAAGCAGTGCGCCATCCATATTACCAGATGGTAGCAGTTCAGAGGCAACACCGTCGGAGAGCAGTCTGAGCACAGATATTATAGTGCTCGAGGCTCTACTAGAGGCAGAAAGAGATGGTGTGGTTGCCATGAATGAGGTAATCTTTATCTTGAGGCTAGAAATTACGGAATTAGCAGCACGTATTATGCAAGCAACCCAAGAATTGGAGGAAGTAAGAATGTTGCATTTGAAGACGGAGGAGGTCCTGCTGTTTCTGCTATCTGAAGCCCAAGGTAATCCCGGTTCTTCTTTAGATACCAGTTGAAATTGTCATTAGATTATTGTACTTGCATGTTGTGCCATGTCTCTGAATGGATTATGTTGCAAGACCCCCTATGTTGTCCGGAATTCCATGTTGTCCATGTGTTGTAATGATCCGAATTTTTTAGGCGAGGTAATCCTCAGTACTTGTATGATTGACATAAGGTGAACTGTTTTTCGTGTGAGCATATTGTATTGGATGAAATAATTGTTTGAATCAGAGTGTATCCAACCTACTGAATTCGAAGATCACGACATTTCTAAATCATAATCATATATAAAGGTGGAATAAATCTTTGTTGTGGTGTTGAAGAAATAAATAACAAAATGTATAATTATCTGTGGATATTCGTAATCGAATACAAATTGGATTTGAATTTAGTTTGCCAGGTCCCAGGGCGAACGTGAATGCTAATTCTCCCAAGTTCTGAATGAAGCGGATAAACACCCACTATAATTTGTGGGCTGCCCGAAGCAAGTGTTTGTGAGATAGAAATTACTGTCTACCCCTGACACTTACATCCTTATCGACCGGATTTACACTGTTGTCGATAGGGGTAGACTAGTAACTTCAATCAGACGTGACACGACGGCCTCTGAGCCCATTCAGACACGGTGGGCGCCAAACGTGGGCGGCAAACCATATTTGATTCAAGCTTGTCCGAAAGACATGTGTCTCTTCCTCCATTTCCCCATTCATACACGGTGGGCGGCAAAACAACTCTCCTCGTCCGAAATTGATGTAGGCTAATATTTTAAATAGGGGCAGATGTGTAACTTCCATCAGACGTGACACAACCGCCCTACCTGTCAGCCCCATTCATACACCGTGGGCGCCAACCGTGGGCAACAAAACACCCTCTCCTCGCCCGAAATAGTTACTGGCAAATATTTGGGAGATGCGAGATTACCGTCCTATCCCCAACCGACGCGATGTCCGAAATTTTAAACGGGGGATAACTTTGTAACTTTCCCCCATTTCAGAGCGCGTCCCAAAGTTTGAGATCCCCCCAGCTCCCCTCCATTTTCCCATTCATACACCGTCGGTGGCACGACAACCTCCGCACTGCGGCCAGCCTCCTCTATCCGCCACCCCATCCTCCACCTTGCCGGCGCCGCTACCCCTACCCCATCATCCACTGCAAGAGATGGACATCTCTCATCCACGGCGCTGGACCAGGATCCTTTCATCGCCTCCCCTCGCTTCATCGGCGCCGTCGTCCACCTTGCCTTTGCCGCTCCTACGACCACCTCGTCCACGGCAATAGGATATATCCCCCGACCCGGCCGTCTGCCGTCTAAAGTCTTCTTCCCCGCCGCCGACAACCATCGCACCTGCAGCACCCTCAACGTATTAGCATAGGCCTACACGGCGTCGCAAGAGAGGTGGTACTCTTCCATATGTGCTTAAGTTATTGATCTCACCCGGAAAATAGATCATAATTTGTTTACTGTACTTTTCTTGTCTGTACCAAATCGTAGTGGCTAGTTGAAAGCAAACATTGGTTGCGAAGTAGCTTTGTCCGGTTTGCACCTTCAGATCCGCCATGGCACGGGCACTATACTCGTAAAGCTTATGGTTTCCCCCTTTATATTCACTACCATCATCGTAGGTGCTTCGTGTCGTGCTAGCACTGCTCCTCAAGACCTCAACCCAAAGCTTACGTGTTGAAATACGAATCTGATACAATGCTCATATCACTAAAACAGAGAACGTTTAATTGGTCACCTAATGTTCCTATATTCATTTTGAAAAGCATGTGCGCCACCCACTGGTCCAGCTAGTTTCACTTTCCTGATTTTTCTCTTGATGCTTAGGGTTTTCCCCTTTTATCTACTCTACTATGATCTGCGTAGGTGCTTTCTGTCGTACTATCATTACTCCACCCTTCAAGCCAAACAACACAACACTCAGAATTCGAAAGCTTAGTTGTTCAAATATGATTGTGATATGATACTGATATTAGTTAACCGACACATTTAATTGGTTAGCTAAAGGTCCCACTTGAGTTTCCAAATGCATGTCGCGACATATAGAGAGATAGCATAATTGCATTTCTTTGTCACTTGTTGACCGTACTTTCTTGTCCATACCAAATCTTAGTTGTTATTTCAAAGCAAACATCGGTTGCTAACTACCCTTTGCGCAGTTTGCAGCTTCAGATCTGCCATCCCACTGCCACGGTCAACACTGTACTCATCATGCTTATGTTTTCCCCATTTTATGATGACCACAATCAGCCTACGTGGTTCGTGTCGTAATAGCACTGCTCCACCCATCGAGCTAAACAAGCTTAGTTGTACAAATTCATATCTGATATTGTTGCTGATATTAGTAAAACTGAGAGATATTTAATTGGTGAGCTAAATGTTCCTACTTTAGTTTCGAAATGCATGTGAGCCACATATGGAGAGACCGGAAAGAATAGTATTTCTCTATGCGCTGTGGTTCATCATGGGTGGCCAACCGACATTGTATTGAAAGACTTGTAATATCTTCAATCTGCTTGCTCTTCTACTCTTCTTTAAGATGATACTCTTCTCTTGCGGTCGACTGGTCAGGTCGAGTTGTTCTCCCTTAGTATATTTTGAATCGGTCAGGTCAGGTCGACTTGTTCTTCTTTACTATATGTTGAAGCTACCATCTGTGAAGTGTCATCACTTTTGGAGCTCTCATATTTTGAGTAGTAGGCCACATTATATTAATGCACACAACAAATTACAGCATGCATGGCATCTTTTAAAAGAATTACAGAGATAGCACAAAGGGGTTTACAGGGAGGCAGTATTGGATTAAAATCACTTCTGCATTACAAAGAAAATCTCACTTGTTTTTATGTTTTCATGCATGTCAGATATTGAACATTATCAAAATGAATATGAGAATGGGCGCACGAGAGGAATATTGTGGAACGATCCACTGGCTAACAAACTTGGCATGGTGGAGGATGGCCTATCTTATTCACCCATCAAGGTGTTTGCTCTAGCTTTGCAAAGTTGTATTGGTCGCACATATTTTGCATCTGACCTCTTGCATTACTTCTAATTTGTTACACCATCTGCTTAGTTTAAGCATCATATATGATTATATGCCATACATATCCATTTTCTGTACCTATTCCATGTGTCGTCACACTATGTTTTTCCAGTCAAATGTTGTTCTTTCGTAATAGATGTCCAAAAGGAAGAGGATGAGTGCAGATCCTCAAGGAGTACAAACTAGGTATTTGGAAAAGGTAGTGATACCTGTTAAATCAGATAGATAAGCAGCCACAGAAAACACAGGCCCAACTATACCACAGTTTACCCCTACTCCAGTGGACAAACCCCTATTAGAACTGCTAGGAGCCCAGCGACGGGTACTGTCTATGATATCAATTCAAAATTTGAACTCCTAAATTTCTCTTGTGCCTTACCTTCTCTCTTGTACGAAAACTAATTTCAGATGAATCTCCTTGCTCAAAGGATCATACGATCTCAAAACAATAATGGGCTCTGCATTGCTCTTGTCAGTACCTCTCTCCCTTTTGCCTTGTAACGCTATACTTAATTAATTGCTATTTGATTATGTATCTATATTTACTCTTTGCAAAATGTAGAATAATGACAACGCTTATAAAGAATTTTCTTTGGGGAATTTATTGAATTATCCTTCCATCAACATGGAGAAGGGCTTTGTCCAGCCCGTGTTAACATGTAATGTAAGTTCATCCTTCTCAAGCCTTCAAACTTTGTTCTAGTATAGATTTGGATAGGCATCATTTCCTCCACTGCTGTTTGCTTTGTTGTTTACATCTGATTGGATGTTTGCAACAGCTACCAGTTTCAAATTGTAGTTGTAAAAACATGTTCCTTATGCAGAACAGATCCATTTATTTGCTTATATAATTGTGAAACCTGTTACGTGTCTCCTTGTTTCTCTTTCAGAGTCGTATCTCTTATGCCAGGCAGAACTTTAGGGAAGATAGTGAGCCAAACCATCTTGTGGACAACGAGATGACCCCAAGGTCCTGTCTTGATGAAGATAGTGAGTTGAAGCTACTCACCAGCAGGTGTGAGACAACCTCTGTGCAGTCGCTGCCTCAATCAGTTCGACTTCTTCAGTCTCAACTTAAAGCGGAAAGGCTTGCTTCAGCTCAGCTCCAACTTGAAGTCAAAGATGCAACGAAGATGTCAGAGGACTGCCGTGCGCACCATCAAGCCTTAAATCTAGTGTTGATGCATCTATCGTTGACACAACTGAGGTCTACCCAGCTTCTTCAGCTGTTTGAGTGGCCCTTCCTGGCCAGGCCTAGTGCCTTCTAAAGTGCTCTCAGTTTTGATATTCTTTTGTCGGCGTGTTTATTTGCACTGTGGCGAACTTTGATGCCCAGTGGATGTAATATGTGATAGCCGTGATAGCCTAGCGTAAGTTGCTTGCTTATGTATTTCCTTGTTGTCTTTTTATTTGTTTGCTTGTAGTCATTGCAGTTCTTTTTCCGCAGTTTGCTAGTGGCTGCAATAACCTATTTTTTAAAACTAGGCTACAATAACCATGGGCTAATATTTACTGTAGTGACACTGGGCCTCCTACGGGCTGTAGAAATAGTGGGCCTTCTACGGGCCGTAGAAACAATGGGCCTTCTACGGGCCGTATCATCAATGGGCCTTATACGGGCAGTATGATAACATGGGCCAATAACAGGCCGCATTATGGCCGTAAACGGGCTAGAGTTGGAATCGGCCGTTCATGGGCCGACCATAACGGGCCATCGTTAATAGGTCGTATTTCATGACGCTTTGAAAACGGCCCAACGTGTTAACGAACCACAAACGGGCCGACTGTAACCACGGGCTGAATTTGGCCCACAACCAGAAAATGACAGTAGCGGGCCGTAAGTAAACGAATGCTGGAAATGGGCCCAAGAATAAATGGGCTCCGAGAAGGCCGAAAGATAACATGGGCTAGAAACGGCCCAACGGAATAACAGGCCGTTAATGGGTATAAAGTGATACACTATTCATTATGGGCCAGTTTCACCACGGGCCGTTAATGGGTGTAAAGTGATACACTGTTCATTACGGGCCAGCTTCACCATGGGCCGTTAATAGGCCAAGAGTTACATAGGGCCTCATATGGGCCGAAAGACGTCATGGGCCATACATGGGCCAGAAGTGAAAATAGGCTGGAATCATATTGGTGGCCCAGATGACGCTACTGGGCCTAATTCGGATAGGGCGTAACAGGCCTTGGGTTAGCAGGCTGTAAATGGGCTATATGCGAACAGACCGTTAACAGGCTATCCATGGGCCGGCCCGCCACATTTTGACCAAGTCAAACGGGCCAACCTTTTCACAGGAATGGGCCTCTGTTGGTCCATGCCACGTGTCGACGTATCATAGGCGCCTTCCATCCAATGAGTGGATGACATCTGTCCTAACAATGAGCAGACACGTGTTTCCTCCAGCCAATGACGATTTTACACGTGGAAAATCCCCATTGGTCGAGGCTGTTAATGGGTTATCGGATCCAAAACCCGACCCGATAGCTTAACGGCATTCCATTATGGTGGATGCCATGTGTCGGTCACCCTTGACGGAAGCACTTCTGTGACGCGTGATTTATCGTCATGGAAGTGAACACTTCCGTGATGATAATTTTGGTAATGTCATGGAACACTTCTACGACAGCACAGGTATGACTATCTTGATTCTATCATAAATTTGTCATGGATGTACATGCATGACAAAAAACGCGACCTACTGTGACAAACACGTATCATCACGGAAGTGTATTTTTTTGTAGTGTCGGTGCCATTGTCACTTCTAATCATCAATATCTTTGCTTCATGTTGACGTTGAGCTTCATTTGCAAAGTTGATGACGGTTTGTTGAGTCTCACTCTTCCTCTTGAAGAAGTATACCCATGTATATCTTGAGTAGTCATTGACAATTACCAAGCAATACTTTCTTCCACCAAGACTATCAAAGGATGGAGTAACAAAAAGATCCATGTGAAGGAGCTCCAAGGGCCTCTTTGAGTGGATGATCGTCGAGGGTCGGTGAGCCATTTCGTGAAGCTTTCCTTCAATACAAGCACTACAAGCACGGTCTTTGGCAAAACTCACATTCATTAGTCCATGGACGTGGTCCCCTTTTAGGAGACTTTGCAAAGATCTCATATTTACATGGGCTAGTCGGCGATGCCAAACCCAACCCACATCAACTTTAGCCATTAGGCAACTCGCAGTCTTAGTGGGTCACTCCAAAAAGTTCACCACATAGAGATCATTGTCGAAATTCCCAACAAAGGCTACTTTAAGAGTCTTGCTCCACAAAAGGGCCATGGTATCAAGATCAAGGAATGTTGCAAAACCCATGAGTGCAAGTTGATGAACGGAAAGTAAATTGTATGCAAGGGACTCAACAAGCATGACCTTCTCAATAGATAAATCTTGAGAGATGGCCACCTTGCCAAGTCCTAATACCTTAGAAGTTGAAGCATCACTGAATTGGACATGGGTGGGAATAGATGGAATTGGATGCACATCCACCACTAAGTCCTTGCTCCCCATCATATGATTTGTTGCACCACTATCAAGCAACCATGACACTCCACCGGAAGCAAACTCATACAAGAGATCAATGCTTGGATTTAGGTACCCATTCTTGAATGGGTCCTTTGAGGTTAGTAACAAGGGTCTTAGGAAGCCAAATAGACCATTCAGTGTACTCATAGTAAGAGCCAACAAATTTAGCATAAACATGCCCATCACTTAGCATAAGAAGGCTTTGTTGTTAGGGGCAGTTTTGACCTTCTTGGCTTTACCACCCACTTCCTTGTTCTTCTTCTTCTCATGAGTACCCTCACCCGCCTTAACAAAGGTTTCCTTGAGTGGGAGAGGTTGCTTGGTCTTGTTCTTCTTCTCCTTCTTTGACTTGGTGCAAACCCAAGTCCCTCCTTTCCTACAACTTCATTTTGATTCGTCAAAAGGTCATTGAGGTTGTTTTCACCTTGTATGCATGTCACAAGGCCCTTCTCAAGTTGCTTTTTCAACTTGGCACTTTCCTCCACAAGATGCACATGCTCACAACAAGGGTTAGCAGCATGGGCATTATCAATTAGAATGAAAGGAGGTCAAGTGGAAATCTCCTTGGTTAGCTTCACTTGGAGTTGATCATGAGACTCTTTTAGAGAAGCATGAGCACCCTTCAAGACCTTGTGGGCCCTGTCAAGTGTATCAAATTATTCCTTGAGTCTATCATGGCCAACCCCAAGTGTGGCTTTCTCGGACTTAAGCATACGAGTAAGAACAATAGCATGATCAAGATCTTTTTGCAATTTAGCATGCTCAACATTGTGTGACTCCTCAAGAGTCAAACAAAGATCTTGCTCTTCCTCTAGAGCAATGGAAAGATCAGCAATCTCATCGACATAGTCACGACTATGCCCCTCCAACTTGGAGATAGTATCCTCATGCGACTCAATGATATCATTGGCCTCACCAAATTGTTCCAAGAGAGCAACAAAGTGCTTCTTGGACTCACCCTTGAGCTTGCTCACAAACTTGGTGAACTCATTCTAATCAACTTTCTCCACCTCACTATCATCAACACAATCTAATAGTGAAGGAGTAGTAATGATGGTATTTTTGATGTTAGGAGTTACCTTGTTGATACCTTTGGCCATGAGACACTTGGCAATGGTGTTTTTGTTGGGGCGCCGAAGAGAGACACTTTGGAGGGGGAAGATGTAGCAATGGCAATGGTTGCCGCTGCCATTCCTTCTCCACTTGTATATTCCTCCTCATCATCAGAAGCGCACTCTTCATGTGCCACCAAGCCCTTTGGAGGAGTCTTCTTGGTGAAGTCATTCTTGCTTGGGAAAGTCTTGGCTTTGTATTTGCGAATGAGTTTGCCACCATTGTCTTCCCTCTTCTCATAAGGGCACTCCGCCACAAAGTGGCTCACATTGCCATAACTGTAGCAAGTCCTCATACATTGCTTGCTCTTTAAGCCACTTGAGTTGTTCTTGGTGAAGTTGGGCCTTGAGTTCCTCTTGTTGACCCAAAATTGCCTTGACGCAAGAGCCATGTGCTCATGGTAAGCATATTTGGTGTCCTTGGGGCAACACTCCTCTTCTTCCTCCTCTTCTTCTTCTAAGATGGCCTTAGCCTTCAAGGCAAGACTGATGAGCTTTTCTTTGACTAGACATGAGCAAGAGCATTGTTGGTGGTTTTGTTCATGATGTTCATGGCAATAAACTCATCCAACACTTCACTTGAGGTTAGGGTGTGAAAGTCCGGCCTTTGACGAATCATGGAAGACATGGCCTTGTTGAATGGAATGATGGCCTTGAGAAACTTGCGCTTGATCCAAGTGTCATACGTATCCTTGATCCCATGGTCTTGGAGAGCAACCGCAAGAGTTGTCACCCTTCGGTAGAGATCACGTGGATCCTCATCTTCTAGCATCACGAATTCATCGGCCTCATCAAGGACCACTTAAAAGTTGGCCTGTTGGATGCTTGAGATCCCCTTGTACATAGAGACAATGTGTTCCCAACAATCCTTTGCCTGAGTGAAAGGGCGTAAGTGGGATAGATCTTCGGGTGGGACCGCATCTTGAAGGATGAAGAAAGCAGAGTGATTGTATTGATTGTTCACTTCTTCTCTTGGGGTGAAGTTGTTTGGATCATGCGAAAGCCTTGCTCAATGGTTCTCCAGAGGTTTGTTAAGCTGTGATTCAAATGAGACTTGATGCGAAAAACCCAATTAGCAAAATCACCCTTAACAAGCTTAGGAGGAGGACCATGATTATTATTGTGAGGTGTAGGGACCGGTCCTCCATAGACCGGGGGAGGGGAAATTGAGGCAAAGGTTCCCATCCCATTCTTGTCGTGAGGGGAAGAAGTTTGAGTACCTTTAGTCGCTTCCTTGCCAGAATTGGCCTCCGACTCCGATGTGGTGGGATTAACCACAAGCAACGGACAGGGAGTAGATTTCAACCCCTCAAGTAATTCTTTAAACAAGGATTTGACCTCGGTCATCATGGAAGTCTTAAGTGAAGCCATGGCTTCATTTAAGTTGTCTCGAGTCATCAAAGTCAACTCCACGGCCTCGGGCACTTCCTCCTTGATGTCAACCATACTCTTCAGGTGGTGAAACCCTTAATAAAGAGATGAGGCTCTTCTACCAATTTAAAGGATCGATATGGTTCACTAGAGGGGGGATGAATAGACAACTACTAAAGCTTTTCATCACAAATTAGGTTTAAAAGCAAGTAGGTTGTCTAGAGGTGCAACTAGGTGAGCAACCTATATGATGCAAACAACAACAAGAAGAAGAAGAACAAGCAAAGGATACAACACAACAATAGCTTGCACAAAGTAAAGATAAGAGATAACCACAAGTGGAGCCGGTGGAGATGAGGATGTGTTACCGAAGTTCCTTCCCTTTGAGGGGAAGTATGTCTCCCTTGGAGCAGTGTGGAGGCACAATGCTCCCCAAGAATCCACTAGGGACACCGTATTCTCCTCATGCCCTCACA
Source organism: Triticum aestivum (assembly GCF_018294505.1). Taxonomy (NCBI): domain Eukaryota; kingdom Viridiplantae; phylum Streptophyta; class Magnoliopsida; order Poales; family Poaceae; genus Triticum; species Triticum aestivum. The sequence continues at coordinate 208,343,645 of NC_057798.1, forward strand.
CAATGCGAGATGCTATGATTCCACTAGTGGTGCCCTTGAAGGTGGCAATCGGACCTTTACAAACAAGGTTGGGGCTCTCTCCACAACCGAATTGGAGGCTCCCAATGAACCATAGAGCTTCACCACAATGGAATGTGGCTCTGAGGTGACCTCAACAGTCTAGGGTGCTCAAACACCCAAGAGTAACAAGATCCGCAAGGGATTAGTGGGGGAATCAAATTTATCTTGGTGGAAGTGTAGATCGGGGCCTTCTCAACCAATCCCTAGAAAATCAACAAGTTTGATTGGCTAGGGAGAGAGATCGGGTGAAATGAACTTTGGAGCAACAATGGAGCTTGGGCTAAAAGAGGTGAGTCTTCTTGGGGAAGAAGACCCCCTTTTATAGGGGGGAAACAATCCAACCGTTATCCCTCTTCAGCCCGCAGCGAGCGGTACTACCGATGGCCGCAGCGGTACTACTGCGAGCCGCAGCGGTACTACTGCGAGCTGCAGCGGTACTACCATTGTGACGGCGAGCATCGGCTGTAGAGGGAGAGGGGACAGGGGAGAGAGGGCCCGGGCAGCACTAGCCGCGGTGGTAGGTGCGGTACTACCACTTGCGAGCGGTACTATCGCTCCTACTGCCGCTGAACCCGACACGAGACCAGCCCGTCTCCAGTCGAGGCGGTACTAGCGCAGAACTGGGGCGGTACTGCCGCCTGATACCCTAGGCGGTACTACCGCTAGTACAGCGGTACTACCGCCTATAGCACCGAGCGGTACTACCGCTGGCCCTTCTCCTAAGCCACTTCCACGATAATGAATGATCCTCCAAGATGAGGGAAGGAGCTGGGGGTGCAAAAGAGATGTGTATATGTTGATTCCACCCTAGCCTTTCCGATGCGAACCCAGTCTTGATAGTATGATGTCTCCTATGACTCAAGTCCACCAAAATCAAAAGCAAAGGAGAACTACATCGTATTCACTTTAAGCTCCGAGGGAAAAAATCGTCTCGTGCCAATGAATGAATATCTGAAATGCTCAACACACACGATTAGTCCTCAAATGCATTGTCATCAAACACCAAAACCACTTAGAGAGATATATGCCCTAACAACTGCTCGCCTCATTGGCCCCATCCGCCACAGCCGTAGTGCCCATGGCGCCCGCAGCTACGGGAAACGAAGCCTTCAAAGAGGAAGGGTGTCCTCCGGTCCCGCTCTTCTTCTGGGAGCCATGGACAGTGAAAGTTGGTGAAGATCGATGCGCTGGCTACTGCTTCAGGTTTGCACAAGCGACGCCCCCTACCTGGCGCGCCAAAGATGTCGGCGTGGGAACACTCACCTATGGGGCATGGGTGCCCCTTTGTGGTTCGGCATGGGGACGGCTATGTTGCACAAAGAGCAGAGGCAGTAGGCATGGCACGATGATGGACAACTTGGTTTTACCCAGGTTCGGGCCGCTTTGTAGCATAAAACCCTACTACTGCTTTGGGTGGATTGATCTGGTGGAAGAGGAAGGCGTTGAGTGCACTAGCCCGACAAGTTTGCCTTGGGAGTGCAAACACGCGCATACAAGTGTTGGGGATCGAAATGTTCGAACCCTTTGCTAGGTTGCCTCGGGCCTCCTTTTATAGGTTAAAGAGGGTTACCACAGTGAAAAAATAGACATTTGGGCGTGATTAGATAGCTAGCAGTGCTATCATACCTAACTCTGACAGTTAGGACAAAGTGCATTAAATGCACTGCTATGTGTCGTGTCAAGGGCAAATCCCAGCAAGCTTACTGCACCGCTTATCTGCCTCTGTTTATCAGCTTGACACGCCTCCTAGACGGGTGTTGATAAAGCTAATATCTTCTCTTTGGTGCCGCCACGTGTATGGTAGGATCCACCTGGTTGTTTAGCACCTTGACAATGCACTGATGGGTGACTTGGGTGCTATGAGGTGGAGCGATGGCACCTCGGAGGGATCTTGCCGGCAAGGAGCCTGGCGGGATCTGATCCTGGCGGCCCCGCGCAAGCCTGCCGGAGGGAGTCTGGGCTTGTCCTCAGGAGCGGTCTAGACCTGGCCAAGCTCTCCTGCCCAGCAAGGGAGGCCCCCCTAAGGTGGCTTCCCACTTCCTTGTTCTTCTTAATGCTCTCCTTGATCTCACGAAGAGTGGCTTTTCTGGCTTGACCTTGTGTCAAATACTGGTGTTGAATGTACGATCGTTTGCACGCCTGTGCATGAGTCCGGTCAACAAATGTGAATGTTTATTGCATCGACAGTCATGATACTTTTTCATCAACATATTACCCCTGAATTTATTGTCATAATTCATTTTTGAGTTTTTTACACTCTATCCCATTGCATAGAAGTTGCAAGGAGGTTGTTCATAAGAGAACAATAGTTGTTCGATATACTGAACAAAAGGGTCATACTCCTATTGTGAATAGGATTTAAGTTATGAATATTGATGATAGAACATCCATAACACTGACGCTAAATGTCGCAAGACTAAAAGAATACCACATATATGTGGAACTGCATTTAGTCACATTGGAGGAACCCGCATGGAGAAATTCCATAGTGATGGATTTTGGAGTCATATGATTATGAATCATCTAACACTTGCAACTTTTTGTCCAAATAGTGAAGTAAACTAAAATACCGTTCATGGTCCATAAAGAAGGAGCAACAAAATAAATTGGGAATATGCATATTGATGTATGTAGTCCAATAAATGTTGCAAGTAGTGGATTTATCTATCTTCAAAGGATGACTCAAGTAGATATTGAGACATAAATCTGCTTTTTGAAATGTTTCAGAAGATTTTCAGAATGAAGTAGACATTATTGTAACAAGAAAATTATGTTTCTAGAATTGGATTGCAGAAAAGAATATTTGGGTTACAAATTTAGCGAATGTCTGATGAGCTGTGAAAATGTTTTATAGCTTGCGCCTCCCAGAAACACTACTAAGAGTAGAGTCTTTGGTTAGATGTAATCAAGTTAAGTATGACATGGTGCGATCAAAGATGACATTAATTAATTTGCCAATATACTTTTTAATATGCTTTAGAGATTGTGGCTTTTATAATAGAAGAGCTCCATCAAATTATTTAAAATAAGCACTACTTTGTAGGTTATCCCAAATGATTGGGTATTCCTCTATCACTATGCCAAGGCAAAATGTTTTGCTAGAGAGTGCGGTAATTTTGAAGAAAATATTTTCTGCAAAATTGTGAGTGGGAGGATAGTGCAACTCGATAAGATTACAGAATCTTTGTAATCAGGTTAAAGAAAAAACTAGAATTGGTTCCAATATGTCATACTTTGCCTGATACGAAAACCTCGACATAAGATGTATTGATTTCGGTCGAATGTGCAACTGAAATATATAGGTTGGAAAATTCGTATAGGCCTTTAGGGTGTGCAGACGAAATATTGTTGAAACAAACAATGAACCTATAATACACAGAGAAGCTATGATGGACCCTCACTCTGGAATTGGCTATACGCCAAAATAATCCGAGATAGTATGCATACACATGATTCAAGTTTAGAACTTGATAGACCCTCTGAAAGACTTAAAGTCTAAAGTGTAGTGATGGATCCATAAATTGACAAATATAAAAATGTTTTATAATGCTTGACTTGTTACAAATAGTGTATGACAAGATCAAGGAGTTGATTATAACGAGATTGTCTCATAATAATAATACTTAAAGTCAGTTTGGATTAAACTAGCAATTAATAAGTATTTCATTTATGAGATATAATATATGGGTGTCAAAATGATTCCCATGAGATGGAAGTAGAACCAAGGTTGTATATTTAACACAGTCCAAGGTAATTTTCTCGATCTAGGGGATGCTAGTAAGTGTGCAAACTTCAAGAGATCCTGTAGTGATCAGAATCAAGCATAGTGCAGTTGGGATCTTTATTTTGATGAATTGATCAAATAATATGATTTCATTGATGGAAACAAAGATGCTTATATTTACAAGAAAGTAAGTGGGAGCATGATGATATTTCTAAACACTATGTGTGCATGACACAGTGTTGATTGGAAATTATATAATTTTCTTGACACAGTTTAAGATTTATTGAAAATAGTATTTCAATAAAGTAATTGTGCAATGTAGTCCTTATATTAGACATAATAATCTATGGAGATAGTAGTGTCTAATCGGTCTTAGCCAAAATACATATTAACAAAATACTAAAGCGGTTTAGTATGAAAAATGCCAAGAAGAATTTCTTGTCAAAGTCACATGGAAGGAGTTCTTAGCAAGAATCGGTATCTTTTTAAATACTGATAAGTGAAATACATGATTTTAATCACACTTGTATTAATTCCATGGTATGTAAATAACCAGATATGCCCAGTACTCCAAATAAGCTGTGAGTAAAGTTACTGGAATGGTCAAATTGTTGATCATATGACAACAGTGAAAATGCCGTTCAGTAGTGACGACATGTTTCTCGCATACAGAGAAAATAAAGAGATTACTTAAGGAGTTACATCAATACATGCTTTATGTAAGTAGTACATCGACAAAAATCTTCAATCAGTGCTCCAAGAGAATTTTAATTTAAATTAACTAATTTATGGTGGCAAAATAAGTTGGAATTGATCCAAGAAAGTTACTGCGGTGAATTCTATAATAGAAGGCTGAGTATATTTGTTGCATTAGAGGTAGTAATAGAGGGTGTTGAATCAAAGGATCATTTATGAACTTAGTATGGTTTCTAAATAATTGTGCAAATAGAACACTGTTCTCAAATAGTGGTTCTGTAACTCAATCTAAGGAATCAAATGTCTTGCCAGTGATTCAATATACACTAATCTTATTTCACACAAATTATGAATTTATGTGAAACTATGGTAGATGCATTGAAATGCAAATGGTACACATGGATCTGAAGACTGTTAGATTCGATAGGATGAAGTCTATACCACAAGCAAAGCATGGACTTACACCGGGTTGTCATCGGTGTAAAAGTTAAAAGTGCTAACTAGATTATTGACTCTAGTGCAAGTGGAAGACTGTTGGAAATATGGCCTAGAGGCAATAATATTTGTATTATTATATTTCCATATTCATAATTAAGTGCTTGTATTTCATGCTATAACTGCTATGATCTTGGAATATGTGATTCAGTGGAAAACTCATATGTTTATGTGAATGATAAACAGATAAATAAAGGTTCCTAGTCTCGCCTCTAAGACTAGCTGAACTATTGTGGGTGATGACATTTTCCGGATCTTAGGATGTCGTTAAGTGTAACGATAGTCCTAAAACAACATTGAGATTATAACATTGGAAGAATGATCACATTGAATCGACCCAAATTTATTTGTTATGAATTGAGTTAATATCATCTGTATTCAATTGTAATAACATGGAGCGTTAACATGTGATTTTTCTCCTTAGACCATGACAATATCGTGGCCACTTCTTACCTTAAAGTGGGCTTTGGGGTTTCTCAAACGTCACCTGTAACACGGTGATCATAACGACAACTTACGGGTCCATCCCAAAGTTTGGCAAGTGGTCAGATAACTCGAGAGTGGGATTTGCTCCTCCGATGATGGAGAGATATTATTAGCGTGATGTTGGTGTGACATCATCAATCATCATTTGGCCAGACGACTACGTCACAATAACGAGAAAAAAGAACAAAACGGGTAACGAGGATTTCGGTATAGTGAGCATGGTGATGACTCAGGAGGATACCAATGCATCCTGGGTTTGTGAAGTATCGCGAAGCAAAGGGGACATCACATGATAACCAAAGGTTCACTCTAATATCATTCGTGTGGTCATAGGGACCGATATAGACGTCAACGATTCCGTTGTCAATCATTGAACAAAGGGGTTTTGTTCATGTCTATGAGTCACCGAACCTACGGGCTCACAAGCTTAAGGCAATCACGATCTGCTGAGTGTTAGTAGGACGGGAGTGGTGAGACCATATTTTTGGAATTGTTTCATCAATATTCGGAATAGTTCTGAGAGGATCCGGAAGCGTTTCAGGGTCATCAGAAGGGTTTCGGTGAGTATCTGGTAATACCGGGTATTACCGAGAAATTATATATAGGTGCAAAATATTTCCGGAGATGTATATATATATAATCATCTGAAAGTACTTAGAATATTTTATATTTAATTTAAATATCAAGGGGCCTAAAAAGGCCAAGTGTTGGAAGGATAATTGGGCCACAAGGGTCCAATAGGGGTGTCGCCTCCCTCTCCATGGAAAGGAGGGAGGGGAGGCCGAATTGGAAGGGGAATCCCCCTCCTCTTGGATGGCCAAGGAGGGAGGACTCCTTCCCTCCTTGTGGTGCTCCTCCTTCTCCCCTCCAACCTATATATACTAAAGGTTTTGGCCACAATTGACACACAAGTTTTGGAGCCTCCTCTAGTTCTTCTAGTTCTAGTTCTAGTTGGTCCTAGTTCACTAATTAGAGCTAGGCTAATCCTCTTGTCCTCATAATTAGAAGCCCAATGTGGTTCTAATCTCCTCCCTCTAATTCTCTGGCAACGATTAGCTCTGGATGGCAAAGTGCCGCCGGATCTTGAAGGCTGCACGCTTGCAACCAAGTAGAGAGGGCATGCTTTCGGTCTTCGGTTCGAGAGACTGTTCGTGGGCAGTACGAGGGATCGTTCATCGATGGTTCGAGGAACTCCAAGTACGATCTACACCGAAATGCTCTTCTTCCGTTGCAACTCGGTGATGGTAACGATCGTAATCCCAACCCATTATGCATCTTAATATCGATCTTGGGTGATCATAGGTACGAATTTTTTGTTTTCTACTACGTTTCCCAACAACCTGGACCATCTGGAACGAGAGAAATGCGCGTGTTTTTTATAAAAATCGATGCCGACGCATTACATCATGCAAATAATCAAGGAGGAAGCCATGACTTCGGTCACCGCGGGTACGAAGCATGTGAGCATGTTGATTTTGCGAGAGTAGAATCAATGTTGTATATGCGGTTGTTGATGTGATGCTCTATCCATTTTATCGTTAACTCTGTAAAACATCTTCCTAATTAATAGATGAGGAAAAGCTTTTTCCTTCATTCATTTTTTTACAAAAGCGAATAAATACGAAAAAGGGTCACAATTGACAATTGGGTTCAAAAAACCGACATTTTTTTCTTCACTAATAATTACCATTTTCCCCAAATTTCTTCGCAAAAAACAATGATAACCAGTTGGGTTAAAATTTATTGCGTTTATCGCACGTGTGGCCCCGGGGAGACGTGGCACGAGGAGATAGAAGGGGATAACGACTGGCAGTTAGTCAGTCGAAACTGGTCAAAGCTGGCCATGCCGCTCTCTCTCACTCACTCACTCTTTCTCTCTCTTTCAGCTTGGTCCGACGACGATTCAACTCATGCTCGCCGCCGCTTTGCCATACCGTCGTGGAAGGACGGAGAAACAAGTGACGACTCCCTTGACATCGACATGAGTCTCTACCCATTCGTTATTGATTTCCAGTTCTATGGTTACAGTTCGGAGATTTACAATTTAAGCTCTGATTTAACTCGCATTGTGTTGATATCATGTGGTTTCAATTCGTGTTGTAGAGTGACGGGTCGGTGAGCTCAGTGGTGGGATGGCAGGGGTTCATGTGGGGGTGGAGAACGTGTTGGCGAGGATGGACTCCATGAGCCGCATGGCGAGGCAGCAGAGGGACTTGGGCATGGACATCGCGGCGCAAGTGGAGGAGCTGCTGCTCGACGACGAAGACGTGTCGGAGGCTTCAAGATCTTGGACTACGCATCGAACGCCTCCTGGGCGCCTGCAGCGAGGGCGCGCTCACGCTTGACATGCCATCAAGCCTCCTTCTTCGGGAGGCGGCGTTGCTCGCCGGTGTAGACGGTTGGCCGGGCGGCGCGACAACACATGGTGTGGGCATGGCCGAGGAGCGGGATGAAGATTCGTGACGGCCGAGAAAAAGAGAGGACCTTGACCTGTTGGCCCTTACACGATTTAGTCTTTCTATCCTGTCTATTTGCGACCACCACTAAGAACCTTTTTATCATGCCATGTCACCCTTACGGGTCCCATTGTCATTTTCGGGGTTAAACGAACCAAAGAGAACGACCAGTGGATCTGCAAAAATTTAGAATTTGTGCGCGGTGATTTTTGAAAATAATCGAAAAAGAGCCATTTCTGCAAGTCAAGTAAAATAGGTTGGTGCAAACATTTCTCCAATTCAGTTGATAAGTCATGGACCAAAGAGAATTCAGAAAGATATTATGGGCTACGCCCCGAGAAGACTAAGATAAATTCAAGTAAAACGAATAAGGATATGGTCAGCATTATATTCTGCAGGTTAATGTTTGCATCAACCTGTTTTATTTTTTCAAACTTAAAGTTAATATGAATAATGTATGATGTAACCTCAACATTAGCTAATCTGCATTGCCCATTCCTTTACACATGTGACAGACATCTGCAAGTAAATGTTTGCATAAATCTGTAATACTAGTTTTTTAATCATGCAGACCGGTCAGTATGATGTAGCCATAGCATTAGGGACAACAAGGGAAATCTATGGAAAGTGAGAATAAAAATGAACACACAAATGCACTTCCCTCTGGTGGTGCTGATCGCCAACAGCAACCTCATGTGGCGGTAGCGATCATCGTAGGTGTGATAATTTTTTTAGTAAAGCAGCATGCTACAACTCCGATTCCACTTTTCCTATATTATAGGACAAAGGGAGTAACCTACGTTGGATGCGGAAGAAGATGACTAGACTACCGAGCAGACGATTTATTGAATTTTTCTAAGATGACATGTGTGGTACATGTATGATGAGATGTATAGGCTGCAATGCTGCATATCAATATAAATAAGATAATGAGGTCACTCTCTTTGATATATACTCCCTCCATCTTAAAAATATAACATCATCTTACATTTTAAGACGGAGGGACCTAATTAATTTGTATATGAGGAAAGCTGTACTAATTACGCAATAATTAATTTGAATCGGAGGGTGTATGATTTTTAAATGAATCAGTGGCCGGATTAAGCAGGAGGAGGAGAGGACGAGGTAGCGGCCATGCAGGTGTACATGTCTGTTTCTGTATGTTCTATTTTTATGTTTAGAAACGCTTCTGTATGTGCTTCCGTGTGACAGGAAGATGACAACGAAATCTGCTATTCCAACGTTGCGCGGGGCAGAGCTAGCACTGGAGCATACCCGCTTCGCCGTGCTTGTGCTTCGGGCCGATCCATGTGCGGTGCGGGGCATCCCCTGTTTTTTTCAATTCTTTTTGTATCCGTTAATTTTTTGCTTTATTTTTTAGGTTTGAAAATTGTTCATGAATCTCAATTTTGAATATTTTTGGTGTTTCAAAAACATTGGCAATTTAAAAAACCTTTTACAAAGTTTAAATAATATTTTGAATTTAAAAACATGCTCACAATTCCAAAAAATATTCATGAATTTAAAATAATGTTCACGGATTTAACAAAAAATGTCCACAAATATGTAATCATAATGTTGGATTTAAAAAGCTGTTCATTGAATAAAAAATGTTCCTGAATTTTAAAACCGTTCTTGAACTAGAAAAAATCTTCCGAATTTGAAAACAAAATTGAAACCAAAAAATGTTCAAATATTTCAAATAAACACGATTTTAAAAAAAATTCAAGAATAAGGGAAAATTTATGTATTTAGAAAATGTTTATGAATTGAAAAAGTATTCATGATTTCAAAAAATATTCATGAATTAGCAAAATGTTCCCAAATTTAAAATAATGCCCGACGTTGTAGAAAATGTTTCTGATTTTAAAATATCTTCAAGAATTTGAAAATAGTTCGGCATTTCAAAAACAATTATGATGATTTCAAACAATGTTCAAAAAACGGAAATGGAAAAAAAGAAGAAGAAATAAACGAAAGAAAAACGCAAAAAGCAAAAACCGGTAAGAAGAACACTGAAAATAGCTGAATGGGCCGGCCCAATATAGCATGGGGTTGTTGGAGGGGTGTGTGTTTGGTCGATAACCATCGGGAAGTCCTAATTGGCGCCTCCAGCGCGGGTTACGAGACCACGCGCCCGGCCCCAATTAAGCATCAATTCCCTTGCTCGCTCCGGCTTGTTTTCCATCACTTGGTCGATGAACTCGCATTTTGTACTTTTTGTCAGCGATGTGCTGGTGGTTCGGGAAAAAGACCGGTACCGGTTTCTGTCATTTTGAATATATTCGTGAAGTTAAAAAATGTTCACGTATTATATTAAAATGTTCGTGTGTTTAACTTTTTTCATGAAATTGAAAAAAATAGACAAATAGTAAAATCATAAGTTATGAAAAAGTTAATTGAGTTTCAAAAAACTTTACCAGTCCAGGAAAAGGCATCAAATTTCGACTAAGGATTTTCGTACAAATCATCAATTTTAAAAAACCATTGAGTTTTGAAAAAAGTTCATCAATTTTAAAGAAAGTTTCATCAATTTTCAAAAAAATCATGAATGTTTTAAAAAAATCATCAATTTTGACACAAAGTTCAGGAACTTGAAAAAAGTTCATTGATTTAGAAAAAAAGTTGATCATGTATGAAAAATGTGCATCAAATTTGCATCAAGTTCATCAAATGAAAAAAATCATACAATTTTAAAAAGTTCATCAAATTAGTAAAAAAAAAGGTTCACTAATTAAAAAATCATGCATTAAATAACACAAAAAGAAGAAACAGAAAAAGATAAGAAAAAAAGAACAAACTGAACTGCATAACAAAAAGAACTATATTTGCGCTAGTGGGGCGGCGGCCTGGTGTTCAGTGCGGAGCCGGCTCAAGGAAGGGGTCGCGGGTTCGAACCAATGTGCCCACACCGAGGGTTCTTGTAGAAACTGGAAGAAAGTTTAAAATAGGTCGGCCTAGCTTGGAGTGCTTCTGGCCTTGTTTCCTAATGCACAGTAACATAGGATATGCCATAACCATCGACTACCAATCTCTATTTGCCGCCTGCAAGATGTAAATGGCAGACCCTATATGGCGCGTAGGGTGCCCCCTAGCGCCGTAGCACGCACCCCCCAGCTCCCCCTATGCGCCTTCTGGGCCGGCCCATGTGGGTGCCAGGTCCTCCAGTTTTTTTTTCTTTTTTTCTTTTGTGTTTCTATTTCGTTTTTTTTCTCAATTTTTTATTTCTTCTTCTTCATCGTTTTTCCTCTTTGTTTTATTTTTTTTAATCTATAACATTTATTTGTGCACTGAATTCAAAAAATGTTAATGATATTTAAAATTTGTTTACCATAATTTTCAAAAAGGTTCATAAAATACAAAAAAATGTTCTTCAAGCTTTCAAAAAGTTCATAATATTTTAAATAAAAGGGTTCCTAAATTGAGAGTTTGTTCATCAAGTTCCAAAAATAAAAAGTTTTCATCTTATTCAATAAATATTCATCTTATTCAAAATTTTGTTTAACGTAATTTTAAAAATATTCATCCATTTTTCAGAAATTTTATCCAATATTTTTAGAAATTGTTCTTGATGAGAATTTGTTCATACAGTTCAAATAATGTTCAGAAAATTCAAAAAAGAGTTATATGACAAAGAAATATCATCCGTATCCAAATTGACGAACATTTTTCAAAATCATGAACATATGTCAAATTCGTGAACATTATTCGAATTCAGAGACATTTTTTTGTCTCCACGGAGATTTTTCTAATTTTTTTTTGAATTTTGGAATCTTTCGGAATACCGAATTATTTTAAAAAGATAAAAACCAAAAGGAAAAAAAGGAAACAAGAATATTGGGGGCGCCCTGCTGCCGCTCATGGGCCATGGGCTGTGCGCACGTCCGATCCTTGGCGTGTGCTGTGGCTTCGCCGTGGGAGCGTTTCTCCTGACGGCCTAGTGTGGCCGGCACACGGAAGGTTGGCTATTAATTTTGTTTTGTTTTCTTTTTTTTCCTGTTTTTTATTATGCAAAAAGTTCACCTTGTATTAGAAAAGGGTTCATCGTATATTAAGACAATGTCCACTGTATATTAAAAAAAGAGTACCATGCTATAAAAATGTACATTTAGACTACGAAATTGTTCAATTGTTTTTAGATAAAAGTTCATTTTTTTTGAAAATGTTGATTGTATATTAAGAAATTGTGCAACATAATTAAAAAAATATCCACGTGTATGTTGAAAACGTGAAGCATATACTAAGAATTGTTCACCGTATTTTCCAGAAAGTTCAACGTGTATTGAAAAATGTTCAGTATATATTTCAAAAAAGTTCATTGTATTTTGACCATATAATAAAAGATGTTTAGTGTGTATCTTCGAAAATGTTCACCGTATATGAAAAATAAAAGGTTTTTTAGGGATATAAAAGTAAATATGAACATTTATACAACGACCTACGCGCTAGTGGGGGGGGGGGCGTCCCTATATCTCTTGTTCAACGTAATGGCAGGAACCATCGCTGAAGGGTGCGCGAGTTGTTCCAGCCCAGGCCTCGTTTTTGTTTCTTTTTTTTCTTATATTTTTTGCTTTCTTTTTTAATTTATATACTTCCAAAATAAATAAATAAGTTACAGAAACACTACATAAAACATTTGAAAAATGTTGAGCAAGCATTTGAAAAATGTTAAAACTGTATAGAGAAAATGCTAATCATGTATAGGAAATATGTATAAAAAACAAAATGTGTATGAAACAATTTGCCCAAGCAAGCATTTGAAAAAAAATGTTGAACAAGTGTTTGAAAATTTTAAATTAAGCACTTGGTAAATATTAAATGTGTACAAATTTTTTAATGAATCATTTTATAAAATGTTAATGAAGCATATTTTAAAATGTTAATGAGCATTTGAAAAATATTAAATGTGTATAGAAAAAATGTTGACCATGTATTAAAAAAATGATGGAGCTTTGTGGTTAGGTATAAAGAATTGTTAATCAAGCATTTGAAAAGAAATGTTGAACAAGTATTTGAAAAAGGTTTATCAACTATTTGAAAACTATTAAATGTGTTTAGAAAAAAAAATGTCCATCCATTAAAAGATGTTAATATTGCATTTCTAAAATGTTAATAAAGCGTTTGAAAATGTTAAATGCGCATAGAAATTTTTTTGACCGTGTATTAGAAATGTATTGGAAAATTTTCATCAAGCATTTGAACTTTTTTAAAGCTGTGTATAGGAAAAATGTTGATGTCTATTCAAAGAATGTTAATCTTGCATTTGAAAAATATATAAAGAAAAAATGTTGACCATCTATTAAAGAATGTCAAATTTGTATTGTAAAAATGTTAAACATAAATTAGAAAAATGTAGTTGACATATACAAAAAATGTAGAATGAAAGCCAAAAGAAAAAAGAAAACCAAAAAATGAAAACCGAAAAGGAAGCAAAATAAACCTAAGAAAAAGGAAAGAAGAAAAGAAAGAAAGAAATGCAAAAAGAATGAAAAAATGGAGAACAAAAAATAGAACAACAACAACAAAGCCTTTAGTCCCAAGCAAGTTGGGGTAGGCTAGAGGTGAAACCCATAAGATCTCGCAACCAACTCATGGCTCTGGCACATGGATAGCAAGCTTCCATGCACCCCTGTCCATAACTAACTCTTTGGTGATACCCCAATCCTTCAGGTCTCTCTTAACGGACTCCTCCCATATCAAATTCGGTCTACTCTGCCCTCTCTTGGCATTCTCCGCACGCTTTAGCCATCCGCTATGCACTGGAACTTCTGGAGGCCTGCGCTGGATATGCCCAAACCATCTCAGACGATGTTGGACAATCTTCTCTTCAATTGGTGCTACCCCAATTATATCTCGTATATCATCATTCTGGACTCGATCCTTCCTCGTGTGGCCACACATCCATCTCAACATACGCATCTTTGCCACACCTAACTGTTGAACATGTCGCCTTTTAGTCGGCCAACACTCAGCGCCATACAACATTGCGGGTCGAACCGCCATCCTGTAGAACTTGCCTTTTAGCTTTTGTGGCACTCTCTTGTCACAGAGAATGCCAGAAGCTTGGCGCCACTTCATCCATCCCGACTCGCTTGGAGAACAAAAAATAAAAGAAATAAAAAAATGAAAAATGGCCCGACTCGCTTCAAATAGGCCGCACCCTTGTATGTATCACGAACTGTAAGAGGGTGGGGTGGCTAGTAGCGTTGGTTTTCTTCATGGCGACCGGGGATTGGGAGCTCCTAATCCGCGCTTTCAGTGCCGGTTAGGAGAGCTGGCGCCCACAGCGCTCGTAGCTGGGCTCTGTCTGCAGTCAGCCTATACTCGTTCGTTCGACGCTGTAAAAAAGATTGTTTAGTTAACTGTGGAGTAGCGGGGCTCGAAGGAAATCTCACTAACTACCAGACTGAGTTGCCTTTGACGACCAGTATTGCGAAAGAGCTCTATTTGACCTTCTTCTAGTACAACATTAAGATGTAATAGTATAATCCTTATATAAATTATATGAAAATAAACGTAAACTTTGAAAAGAAATTCAAGAAACTCTTTAAAACCACGAATTTTCGAGACAGTTCAAAAAATTAAATATTCGTACAAATTGAAAAAAATCACGAAATTTCGAAATAAGTTCATAAATATGAAAAAATTCCATCGAATATTGAAAAAGTTCATCGAATTGGATTTTTTTTCATCCAAACTGAAAATAGTTCACCAAATTTGAAAAAAAATCATGCAATTAAAAAAGTTCATCAAATTTGAAAAAAAGTTCTTTGATTGTGAAAAAGATTCATCAAATCTGAGAAAAGTTCATCAATATCAGTATTTACACTTCATATGTTTATCCCCGTTGAAAACTTAACCTATATTGTCATCAATCGCCAAAAAGGGGGAGATTGTAAGTGCATCTAGTGCCCCTTAGTGATTTTGGTGTATTGAAGACTTATAGGTTAAGGGACTAATGCGTTTGTAAGTGCACACAGGTCTATAAGTCTATGAGGAGTTTGATATTTACAGAGAAAGTCGACCCCTAAAAATGAAGTTCTTCGACTGAAGACTTTGATATTCTGAAGACTTTCTGAAGACTTTGAAAGTGAAGAAATTGGTGTGACCTTGAAGACTTGGTATTCATTTGAGGAACATGAAGCGTGAGGACTTTTGTTTTCGTAGTTTCATTTTCTCTTTCTTGAGTCATAGGAAACACCGTACTGTTAAAGGGGGTCGAGGAAATACTAAGGAAAAATTTCCATGTGATGCTCAACTCAAAATCCTACACCTACCAATCCCTTCGAGTGAAGCCTTTCGAAATCTCATACAGCTCAGTCATTTCCTTCAGTGACAGAGACGAAGATCTTCTGGTCGCTGATAAATTTGTTCTGACTGAGGAGTTAGGAATTCGCCAGTGCGAATTGCCTACACAGTGAGGAACATGATAGCCCTGAGGAATTTGAGAGTCAAATTTCTGACCGTTGCTATGCTGCGCGCCAGCTGTCCCAAAATATCTTATTCACCTAACGGTCATATCATCGAAGGGCATTTATGTCTTATCATGTCGGGCTGCTCCCTAGGCTATAAATAGCCGCCCCCTACAACCACTAGCTAGTTGGCTGCTCCAAAAGAACTTGACCCTTGTCATCTGAGAGCAACCCATCCTCCGAGGACTTTGAGCGAAAATCATCAAGTGAGGAAAACCCAAAACCAAACCCCTACAAACCCAAAGTGATTGAGCATCACTGAAGAAATTGATCCTGCATGGATCCGACGCTTGTTACCTTTGAAGACTGTGCTTCTTCCAGACGGTTAGGCGTCATGGTCTAGAGCATCCAAGAGGAATTGTGGATCGCCGAGTGACCAAGTATGTGAAGGTTTGGAAGTCACCTGAAGACTTACCACGAGTGATTGGACGAGGTCTGCGTGGCCTTAGTTCAAGGAGAATACGGTGAGGACTGGGTGTCCTGAGCTGCGTGCTCAGTGACTGGGTGTCCGGGACTGCGTGTCCTCGAGTTTAAATACTCAGCCGCTCCAACCAGACGTACAACTGAGACAGCAGTTGGAACTGGTTTACCAAATCATTGTCTTCACCAACCTAACTGGTTCTATTTCCTCAACCCTTCCATTTCCTCATTATTGTGTTGAGTGTTTGTTCATATCTGTGTTTGAAGATTTTGACTGAAGACTTTCTCAATTTCCTCAGTTCAATTTCTTCAGTCTATTTGTCTTCATCTTGTGTTATCCTGTGTTTACGCTTTCTGTACTCTGTGCTAGTCTTCATTTCATCATGATGACCATGCTTGTATTCGTTTATGCTTACTTCTGAGTACTTATTCCGCTGCTAGTAGTTCTTCGCTAAGGAATTTCCTCACCGGCAAATTCCTCAGTGAAGAATTCATAAAAATCGCCTATTCACCCCCCCTCTAGTCGATATAACGCACTTTCAATTGGTATCAGAGCAAGGTACTCCATTGTTCTGTGTGATTTTGGTTTAACCGCTTGGAGTTTTAGTTATGTCGACCGCAGGTATGATCAAGGTCTCGGCTGGGTGTCCTACCTTTGATGGGACGGACTACCCCTACTGGAAGAACAAGATGCGAATGCATCTTGAGGCAATTGACAACGATCTCTGGTATGTTGTGGAAAATGGTGTTCCCTCTGTCACACCCTTACTGAATGCTACCGATGTGAAGAGATTCAGGCAACTCGATTCTCAAGCGAAGAATATCATATGTGGCCATCTGAGTAAAGGACAGTATGGAAGAGTGAGTGCTTTGGAAACTGCTAAGCTTATCTGGGATAGGTTGTCCAAAGTGAATGAAGGAGTCTCAACTCAGCGTGACTCTCGAATTGATGTTCTTTGGAATCTCTTCAACCGCTTCAAAAGACTCGACAATAAAATGTCCAACAAACCTTTGATCGCCTCACTGACATCTCAAATGAGCTTCAAGCCCTCGATGCCACTGACATCACTGACCATGAAGTGGTGAAGAAACTGTTGAGATCGCTTGATTCCTCATTTGATACTCTGGGACTGATGATACAAGAACGGGCAGACTACAAGTCTCTTGATCCTGTCAATATCCTCGAAAGGCTAAATACTCACGAGTTCCAGCTTGCTGAAAAGAGAGATCTCTATGGTTCGAGCTATGGCAAACCACGTGTCCTGAAGGCCAAGGCTGTGTCTGACTCTGAATGTGAGGATTCTGGTAGTAGCCTTGGTGATCCTGAAGAATTGAGCCAGGAGCTAGCACTGCTCGTGAAGAAATTCCAGAAGTTCTCAAGACGTGGTCACTTTGGAAAATCCTTAAGAAGTAGTGATTCCTCATCCAGTGACTATAAGAGAAGGCTGTGCCATAAATGCAAGAAACCTGGTCACTATATCCAAGATTGTCCTCAGTGGGAAAAGGAAATGAAGAAGAAGAAATACAAGGATTACAGTTCTGATGATGTGAAGAAGAAGAAGAAATCGTCAAAATCTTTGTCATCAAAATCCTCGAAGTCTTCATCTCACAAGAAGAGCAGCTCCAAGAAGGCTCGGGCATTCATTGGCAAGGAAATGGACTCTGAAGCTGAATCTGAGGAAAATGAGGAAGAGGAGGCGTCTGAAGAATCCGAATCTGGTGTGGCAAGTCTGGCCTTTGCTACTACCTTCGTTAGCAAGTCCATCTTCAACACTGAAGAAACTGACCCCACCGACAAGCCTGATGAAGATAATGATGACTACGCTCCCATCTATTGCTTCATGGCGAAAGGTACAAAGGTACTCAAATACACCTCATCTGAATCTAGTGAAAATGAATCTGATGAGGATCTCAAGCCCAGCTACTCTAAACTTGCTAAGATTGCTGTAAAACAACAAAAGGCTTTTGAAAAGGTTCAAAACATGCTAGACAAAAGTGATGATATGTTGGATGAAGAAATGGATCGCACCAAAGCCCTGACTGAAAATCTTCAGAGGCTTCAGTCTAGGTTTGATAACATTCAAGGTCATCATAACACTCTCTTATCTGATCACGAGAAACTTTCTTATGAATTTCTTCAAAGAAAGCAAGATCTTGAGAAGCTAAGAGTGAGTTATGAAGATCTTCAGAAGGAGCGCAATTCATTACTAGCTCAACAAATCAGCGCTTCTCAGGAAGAATTTGTTCCTCCATGCTTAAAGTGCATTGAACGTGAATCTGCTAATTGTTCACCTGAATGTTCAAATGCTTCAACTGTTACAAATTCTTCATCTGCCTCTGCTATCACTAATTCCTCATCTGAGGACATTGCTAGTATCACTGACAATGCAGGGCTGAAGGAATTGTACATGACAGGCATGTACAAAAGCCTCAAAGGGCATCAGACTCTTTGTGATGTGCTTAAAAAGCAGATCCTCAACAGAAACCCTAGGAAAGAGGGTATTGCCTTTGAGAGGAAACTCAATGCTGATGGAACATATTGGAAGCCTGAGCAGTACCCTAAAACCTCATGGGTGGCTGCAAAGGGACCTCCAGTTGATCCATCTAACTTATCTGGCTTTACATGTGAATCTCCTCATTCTTCTGATGAGTCATTTGACTCCAACTATAAACTGTTCAAAAATCAGAATGGTGAAGTATTTGCTAGATATGTTGGCACTAACTGCAGGAATGGTTCCCCTATGAAGAAAATCTGGGTTCCCAAGAAGTGCCTTGAAAGTCTTCAGGTGAATGTCCTCATGACACCACCTGTGAAGAACAGGAACCCAGATCAAATTCTTCATATGGACCAAATTCTTCATATGGATCCAAGTCCTCATACGGACCAAATTCCTCACGTGGATCAAATTCCTCAAAAGGATCAAAGTCCTCATATGATTATCATCGTGCTAACAACTCTGTTTCGCAGGGTAGAGCTAAGGGCTATGAATATGTGCATTATTCTTCAAACCATTATGTTCATAAGTCCTCGAAGAATTTCTCTGCTTATTCATATGCTTACCCTAACACCTCTTATGTGAAACGAAATGGTTTGGCCTCTATGCCACCATTCTCGTATGGTGCTCGCAGAATGATGAACTCTTTGCCACCCCTTCAGATGTGGGTGGTGAAGAAAAAGAACTAATCTCTTCTGCAGGGTCAGGTCTCCAGACGTGCTTTAACGTCTGAAGAATTTGCTGGGGACCTGACAAAATGCCTGAAGGACGCAGGCGAATCATGATGAAATGAACTTTCATTTCACACGTCCTCATACTGCTATATCTGTTTACTTCTTGATGAAATTCATCTGATGAACTTGATATCATATTCTTCACTGATGAGGCATATGAGATTGTAAGTTACACTAATTCATCTGCAGGATGATCGACCCAAAACTACTGAGTGGGTCCTCGATAGTGGATGTATGAATCACATGACTGGTGACAAGAATCTATTGATGGATACTCCCTTATCACCGTCACATCTGAAGCATATCATCTTTGCTGACAAAGGCAAAAGTTAGGTATTGGGTCTTGGTAAGGTTGCAATCTCTAAGGATAAACACATGGACAAAATCATGCTTGTTGAGTCCTTAGGATACAACCTCATGTCAGTCTCAATGCTTTGTGATCTTGATATGGTTGTTGTCTTTGGCAAGTATCGCTGTGTTGTGATTATGGAAGCTGACAATTCCAAAGTCTTCGAAGGCTTTAGGAGAGGAGATCTGTATATTGTTGATTTCTCTACAGGACCACAACCAACCGTGTGTCTACTTGCAAAAGCTTCAGAAGGCTGGCTATGGCATCGACGACTTGGTCACACAGGAATGAGGAATTTGTACACGCTTGCGAAGAAGAAGCATGTCATTGGCATTGAGAATGTTAAATTTCTCAAGGATCACTTATGCGGAGCCTGTGAAGCTGGAAAAATGACCAAGGCCAAGCATCCAGCAAAGACTATCATGACCACTACTCGTCCATTCGAATTGCTTCACATGGACCTCTTCGGACCTAACCATTACTCAGCTGTCACTAATGATGCATCTCTATATGGTTTTGTCATTGTTGATGATTACTCTCGATATACATGGGTACACATTGTTACTTACAAACATGAAGTGCAGGAAGTCTTCAAACAATTTTCCTCGAGGGCTTCAACCAACTTCGGTGTGAAGATCAAGCACATCAGAAGTGCCAATGGAACTGAGTTCAAGAATTCCGGTCTTGATGCCTATCTTGATGAACTTGGTATTACTCATGAGTTATCTGCTCCCTATACTCCTCAGCAAAATGGCGTCGTGGAGCGCAAGAACAGAACTCTTGTTGAGATGGCTCGCACTATGCTTTATGAATACAAAATGCCTCAGCGTTTTTGGATTGATGCAATTGATACTGCGTGCCACATCATCAACAGAGTATATCTTCACAAATTCTTCAAGAAGACGGCCTATGAACTCCTCACTGACAAGAAACCCAATGTGAGTTATTTCAAAGTCTTCGGTGCTAAATGTTGGATTAGAGATCCTCACCACAATTCTAAATTTGCACCGAAAGCACATGAAGGTTTTATGCTTGGTTACGGAAAGGACTCGCACACCTACAGAGTCTTCAACATTGTTCTTCACAAGATTGTTGACACTGTAGATGTGCGGTTCGATGAAACTAATGGCTCGCAAAGAGAGCACCTACCTTCTGTGTTAGATGAACCAGCACCTGAGGATTCTATCAAGTTCAAGGCAACTGAGGATGTCATTCCTGCTGAAGAATTCATTCCAGTTCATGAAGAACGTCGAGCTGATGCACCTGAAGAAAATGCTGAGGAAAATGGTGCTAAAGAAAATGCTGATCAAATTCCTCAGCGACAACCAGCTGATCCTCGCGTTGCAAAAGAAGTGCAAGTGGAGAAGATCATCGATGACATTAGAGCACCAGGTCCTCTCACACGCTCAAAAGCTTCACATTTATCTAACTTTTGTGGGCACTATGCTTTTGTCTCTATCACAGAGCCCACTAAGGTAGATGAAGCATTTCTGGAGCCGGAGTGGATTCAGGCTATGCAAGAAGAATTACATCAGTTCGAGCTCAACAATGTCTGGGAACTGGTCAATCGTCCAGATCCTCGCAAGCATAATATCATTGGCACAAAGTGGATCTACCGCAACAAGCAAGATGAAAATGGCCTTGTGGTGAGGAATAAGGCATGACTAGTAGCTCAAGGCTACACACAGGTTGAAGGAATTGATTTTGATGAAACTTTTGCACCTGTTGCTAGACTTGAGGCTATTCGCATATTACTTGCTTATGCTAACCATCATGATATCATCTTATATCAAATGGATGTGAAAAGTGCATTCCTCAATGGTAAGCTTGAGGAAGAAGTATATGTTGCTCAACCCCTAGGTTTTGAAGATCCAAAGAATCCTGACAAAGTCTTCAGACTTAATAAGGCCCTCTATGGCCTCAAGCAAGCCCCTCGGGCGTGGTATGATACATTGAAGGAATTCTTCGTGAAGAATGGCTTCACACCCGGTTCACTCGACCCTACTCTCTTTACTAAATCTTATGATGGTGAACTATTTGTGTGCCAAATATATGTTGATGATATTATCTTTGGCTGTACTGACCAACGTTATAGTGATGAATTTGCCTATATGATGAGTGAAGAATATCAAATGTCTATGATGGGAGAGTTGAAATTCTTCTTAGGTCTTCAAATTCGTTAGCAGCGCAATGGCATATTCATATCTCAGGAGAAATACCTCAAAGATGTACTGAGGAAATTCGGCATGCAAGATTGCAAAGGCGTCAAAACTCCTATGCCCACAAATGGCCATCTATGCACTGATGAAAATGGTATTGACTTCGATCACAAGGTATACCTCTCCATGATTGGTTCTTTATTGTACTTATGTGCATCTAGGCCAGATATAATGCTTAGTGTTTGCATGTGTGCCCGATTTCAAGCTGCACCGAAGGAATCACACCATAAGGCTGTGAAGCATATTCTTCGATATCTAGCTCACACACCAACACTAGGATTATGGTACCCCAAGGGCTCTGCTTTTGATCTCATTGGATATTCTGACTCTGACTATGCTGGTGATCGTGTGGACCGCAAGTCAACATCTGGCACTTGTCATTTCTTCGGACGATCTTTGGTCTGTTGGTCCTCGAAGAAACAGAACTGCGTATCACTGTCTACTGCAGAAGCTGAATACATTGCTGCTGGCTCTTGCTGTGCTCAACTGCTTTGGATGAAGCAAACCCTCAAGGACTATGGCGTCAACGTGAAGAATGTGCCTCTCCTCTGCGACAATGAGAGTGCCATCAAGATTGCTCACAACCCAGTTCAGCACTCAAAGACAAAGCACATTCAGATTTGTCATCATTTTCTTCGTGATCATGTGTTGAAGGGCGACATCTCCATCGAGCACGTGAAGACTGAAGAACAGCTAGCTGATATCTTCACTAAGCCCTTGGATGAGAAGAGGTTTAGCAAGTTGCGGTGTGAGCTAAATATCTTAGAATCTTCGAATGTTCTTTGAAAAGGACACACATCCTAACACTTATGCAAAATTGATGACTTAGATGTGCAACACATGAAGAAACGTTTTTCTTCAATCAATGAAGAATAACACTCTAAGTGTGAAGAAATTAATGAAGAATTTGATTCTCAGAACCCTACGACAATTGTACGCGGTGTCTGGAATCATTATTCTTATACGGTGGGTCACGCCACCACAAAAAGTTGAAAATCTTCAATTTGAGTTCTTCCTCAGTTTTGAAATTCTTCAGTTTTTCAAATTCTTCAACTTTGCAAAATCTTCACTGTTTCCGTCATTTTTCTTCATTGGCTATATATATATATATATGAGTTTATGTCCTCTACAGCATTCACTTATGGCTATTTCTTCAAGTTGTTTTTTCTGCTAAGTGAATGTGATCGGACCCTTCCCCCTCTATGCTATACTCAACCCAATCTATTCACAAATTCTTCATGTGCGTTCTATTTGAAACTCGTTCAAAATCTTCACTGTGTCCTTGTCAGCTGAAGAAATTGCGAACGAAACTTTAAAACAAATCTTATCCAGATTTTCGGTTTTGCCGCTCAAACCGTTCCGCATCCCATGATGCATTATTCTATTCACCCACGATCTTACACGATCTCAACCACATAGTACGTTGGTGACACATGTCGCGTGAAGGAGAAAGGGCAGGGGCATGTTCGTCCCAAAATCTTCGGGGGAACAGTTTTTCACCGTGACTATAAGTACCCCTCTCCCCTTCCTCACTTCATTTACTCCGCTCGACCGCTGTCTCTCGCTCGAGCTCCTCAAACCCTAGCGCCGCCGCTACTCCATCGTCGCCGGTGAGGAAGAGCTTCACTGCCTCGACCTCGTCGCCATCGTACTCGCGCCGGTTGCGGAAATCTTCACTCCGCCGCCACCGTAGCTGTCTTCCTCTGCCAAGTTAGGGCGTGGGAGATCTAACCTGACAAACTTCACATCTGTTCTTCTCAGTTCATCGTGTTCTTCGCTTCGGGTAATTAAAAGTTACTTTTATTACTCACTTTGATTCTCAAACTTTCCTGAAAATCTTCAAAGGTGTTTATTCTTCAAATCTTCACACATATGAACACCTCACACATCATATGATCTTGAATTTTTTCTCTAAGCAATCATTTTCTTCAAGATCCCCTAATTGTGTGGATCTTCGATCTGTACAACTCTGGAACCTAAGACAAGAACGCTTAGTGAAATTCCTCAAGGTTTATCTGGTCAAAATTCCTCAAAACTTGTTCTTTTCAAAAAACCTTCTGAGAACGCATATGACCTCTCCAAATTCCTCGCACCTACACTCTGTTCACAGGTACTCATGTCCGCTACTGAATCACTAGGTTCTCATCAACTTAACTCATTTGCAGCGTTCCTCGAAGAAAAATTGCATACTTCTTCAGAGTGTTCAATTGTTCAAATTCCTCATCTGAAGAATATGGCTGACGGTAAGAGACCGCAGAAAGGAGGAAAGAAGCCTGAGGTCATGACTGCTTTCGAGATCCCTGATGAAATTTATGCTGGCTATTGCACACCTGATGAAGCAAAATTTGGCAAAGAAACCAAAAATCAGTGCAAGGTGCGCATACAGAAGATTGAACGAAGATGGGCAAGAGAATGGAGGGAGTACAGATATGTTACTCCAAAGTATATGAAGAAATTCGCTTTAAATCCTCCATGCCCAAGAGCTCCTTTGGCACCTGGCCAAGTAGCTGATCCCACCAGCATCAAGCGTGGTGAGGACTTTCCTGATGAATGGGCTAAGCGCCAAGCTAAATTGGTAAGGCAAGCCAAGGAGGCAATGAAGAAATTCAATGAGGATTCTGCCACTGCTGCTGCAACTGAGGCCTCGGTCAGGCAGAGGAAATCAATGCCAAAGAAGCCTGCTCGTAAGCCAAGTGCTTCACCAACAGCGCCCTCACGGCCAAGTTCCTCAGCAATGCCCTCACGACAAATTCCTCACACTGCTACTGCTCCACCATAGTCCTCAGCAGCTCCCTCAAAGTCCTCAGCTCCTGTGTATCTGGCTACATGTCAAAGGACTACGGGTTTCTCGATTGCCTTTGGTGTCTCAGCAAGTTCCTCAGCTGCACCTATTTCCTCATCAGGTCCCACACTGTTGAAGACTAAAGCAACAGCTGGACGCGGTCCTCGGCCAAGTCCAAGGAAGAAACAGGTTGCATTCCATGTTCCCTCTGATGATGAAGCTTCTGATGATGAAATTGCAGAAATCATCAGAGACAGACAGGTGAAGGCTGCTAGAGCCAAAGGCACATCTGTGCCACTGCTTTTGGATCCGAAGAAAATCCTCGATTACATTGATCTCTGGCACAAGGATCCAAACACCCCAATGCCTGATCTTCCTCTGACTCCTGGTCAAAGTCACATGCTGACCCATTTCGTCACTCAAGAGAAATGGAAGTTTGAGAAGGCAAGAGAGATCAAGAAAGCTCAATACAGAAAGGAGAAGCTCCTGAAGAAAAATGTTGTCAGAATGACACCTAAGGAACTTCTCAAGGCTCAGTCTGAAATTCAAGCCCTCAGCAAAGACTTTGATGCCTACTATGCTGATTGGCAAGGAGCCAAAGTGAGATTCGTCGATCTGACGAAGAAATTCACAAATGTTGCAGCCTCATCGCAACAAGAAAACCCTCAGGCTGCAGACTCTGCTCAGCCTGCTGAAGAACATGCCAGCACCGCTGATGACTTTCAGCCTGCTGATGAAAATGCTAGTTCCAGGGCTGATGACTCCATTCCAGCCGCTGAAGAAATTGCCAGGGCATCCGCTAGTGGTGCGCCTGAAGAAACTGAAGAGATCAGGGCAACTGCATTAGTTGCGCCTGAAGAAAATCAACCAGATTCCTCAGCTCCTCTCGCGCCTACACCAACTCCAATTCTTCCATCTGCCTATGAGGTGAAGAAGACCAAGGCTGCAGAGCGAGCTGCAGTGAAGAAAAGGAAGGCATCAGCTGCGTCAAATTCTTCGGCTGCGAAGAAAATGAAGCCAATGACCAGCTCACTTGAAAATCCAATTGATGTTGTTCCAATTTCCTCCATGCAATCAAAGGAAATTGTTCCTTTTGGAGAAGACTATAAGATCCCAAGCGGATCTGATGAAGAAAATCATTCTGTTGGTTCGTCTGAGCAGCTCGATGAAGAAATTGAAGTGGACGCAATCCCTTCAACGCCAGTCATTTCCTCACCTATGCCTCAGTTCACAGCTGAAGAGGCTGGTGTTGAGGAAATTGAAGATGAAGATGTGGATATTGGATGCACCACTCCTGTGATGAATGATGACTTTTGGGAAAGTCAGCATCCCAATACTCCTCTATTCACACCTATCCAACAGATTCCTCAGTCCTCGGCAACAACAATTCAAATGGGCTCTAAAGAAACTCATCCCACTCCCTCTGTTCATGAAGAAATTCCAGCCACTATTGCTGAAGAACCTGCTGCTGCTGATCCTCAGGCTGCACAAGAAGAGGAACCAGAAATTCCTCACCCTGAAGAACCTGAGCTCGCGATTCCTGAGGTGGTACTGCAACTCACTGACACCCCTCTGCCAAAGCCGAAGAATCCGTTCTCAAGCAAACAGAAGTTCAAGGCTGAAGACTTCTTTTCCGAGCATGTATTCTTCACTGACTACAACCCCTATGACTCTGCTCGCATAAGGAAGAGGCGTTTCTGGACTGCTAGTCAAGCCAACTTCTATTCCTCAGTGCTGTTTGACAAAGACAAAATCTTCGATCATGAACATATTCCTCACGTGGATATGGAATCTCTGCCATGCTTTGAGCCAGTCCTCAGTGTTCTTCACGATGCAGGATTACTCAATTTCAGCACTGACATCTGTGGTTGGAATGAAGAACTCATTCTTCAGTTCTACGCTACACTGCATATCACTGGAGACGCTGAAGATGTCAACTCATGGGTATTGGATTGGATGACTGAAAACACTCACCACAAGGCACCGGCAACTGAGTGTCCTTCCTCTTGATCCTCCGCATGATAGTGCACGTTGCATCTACAATGATCCTGAACTGACAAATCACTATATGCAAGTGCTCATGAAGCCTTTGAAGCCAGGGCAGGCCCCACGAACCAAATTCCTCCTCAAGGAATTACTCTATGTGCCTCGGACTGTCTATCGCATTCTGACAAAGACAATGAGTCCTATCAAAGGCCACGACTCAAATGATGAAGAAGTCGTTGGCATCATGAAGAATATGCTTTTCAACATCATTCATGGCGTTCCCGTCAACTTCCATGATTTCTTCATGAGGACTCTGGCAAATGTTGCTATGTCACCATTCGAGCTGAAGCCCTATGCACCTTGGATTATGAGATTCATCAGGGCAAGATCTTCACTAAATTACAAAGCTGACACTCTGAACCACGGTAGCTACTTGCCTCACATTGAAGTCCTCAAACGGACAGTTTCATCATCTGATGATAAAGGCAAGGCAACTGCTGTGATCGATGAAGGCATTCGTCCACTGGATGGTCAATTTCGTCTGGCTACATCTTACTCTACCAATGACGACTCTGCCACACATGACTCTGCCGCAAATACCTCAGCCAAGCAAAATCCTCAAGCCACAGCACCCAGGGTGATGACTGATCGTGAGCTACTCCTCAGTCTTCATCAGAAGGTTGATCGCAATCACAAATGGGTAAAGCGTCAGTTTGGTGCCATTCTTCACAATATGATCTCAACACACAATGCAGTGAAGAAGAACCAATACTACCTTCATGAAACCTTCAACCGCACCTGGGCTATCCTCACTCATGTCTATAGCGCTGAAGAACTGAAGACTATGGGTCTCAACGAAGAATTTGACTGGTCTGCACCTCCTCCGAAGAAATTCAAGAGGGTCAAAGTTCTTCCACTGGTGGCCAGCTCTTATTCTTCATCGCGTGACACTGATGAGTATGAAGATTTGGACGACACTGCGGCAGGCCCTGCTACAACAAACAACCCCGACAACGCTGGCGCTCCTCCATCGACTTGAAATTCTTCAGGGGCGTTAGTCCTTAGTTTCAATCCTTTTGGTCATTTGATGACAAAGGGGGAGAAATCTGAGTTAGTCTTCAAGCGGGTCTACATTAAGGGCATTTTTTTCTAAGTTACAACTCTCGTTCTTCCGAAACTTTTATTGGATCGAGTTGTAATCTTAAACCCGATGGTGCTCTGATACTTTTGGATGGTGCTCTGATACTTTTGATGCACTATGATCTGAAACTTTTGATGCTTTCGGCATGCTTATTCCTCGTTAATGTTATTGCATGCATGCTGAATTTCATCAGGCACCATATTTCATCATGCATTTCAAATTCTTCATATTATATATCAAATGCGTGTATGAATTACAAGATATAGGGGGAGATCTCCATGATTCAACTCTTCAAATGTGCATTGCCTCAAAAGCAAATTCCTCACTATGCACATCTTCAGGGGGAGTTCTTCTATATCTTGCAATCAAATTCCTCAATATCAGTATTTACACTTCATATGTTTATCCCCGTTGAAAACTTAACCTATATTGTCATCAATCACCAAAAAGGGGGAGATTGTAAGTGCATCTAGTGCCCCTTAGTGATTTTGGTGTATTGAAGACTTATAGGTTAAGGGACTAATGCGTTTGTAAGTGCACACATGTCTATAAGTCTATGAGGAGTTTGATATTTACAGAGAAAGTCGACCCCTAAAAATGAAGTTCTTCGACTGAAGACTTTGATATTCTGAAGACTTTTTGAAGACTTTGAAAGTGAAGAAATTGGTGTGACCTTGAAGACTTGGTATTCATTTGAGGAACATGAAGCGTGAAGACTTTTGTTTTCGTAGTTTCATTTTCTCTTTCTTGAGTCATAGGAAACACCGTACTGTTAAAGGGGGTCGAGGAAATACTAAGGAAAAATTTCCATGTGATGCTCAACTCAAAATCCTACACCTACCAATCCCTTCGAGTGAAGCCTTTGGAAATCTCATACAACTCAGTCATTTTCTTCAGTGACAGAGACGAAGATCTTCTGGTCGCTGATGAATTTGTTCTGACTGAGGAGTTAGGAATTCGCCAGTGCGAATTGCCTACATAGTGAGGAACATGATAGCCCTGAGGAATTTGAGAGTCAAATTTCCGACCGTTATTGTGCTGCGCGCCAGCTGTCGCAAAATATCTTATCCACCTAACGGTCATATCATTGAAGGGCATTTATGTCTTATCATGTCGGGCTGCTCCCTAGGCTATAAATAGCCGCCCCCTACAACCACTAGCTGGTTGGCTGCTCCGAGAGAACTTGACACTTGTCATTTGAGAGCAACCCA
Source organism: Triticum aestivum (assembly GCF_018294505.1). Lineage (NCBI taxonomy): Eukaryota > Viridiplantae > Streptophyta > Magnoliopsida > Poales > Poaceae > Triticum > Triticum aestivum. The sequence continues at coordinate 208,372,371 of NC_057798.1, forward strand.
TCCTCCGAGGACTTTGAGCGAAAATCATCAAGTGAGGAAAACCCAAAACCAAACCCCTACAAACCCAAAGTGATTGAGCATCACTGAAGAAATTGATCCTGCATGGATCCGACGCTTGTTACCTTTGAAGACTGTGCTTCTTCCATACGGTTAGGCGTCATGGTCTAGAGCATCCAAGAGGAATTGTGGATCGCCGAGTGACCAAGTCTGTGAAGGTTTGGAAGTCACCTGAAGACTTACCACGAGTGATTGGACGAGGTCTGCGTGGCCTTAGTTCAAGGAGAATACGGTGAGGACTGGGTGTCCTGAGATGCGTGCTCAGTGACTGGGTGTCCGGGACTGCGTGTCCTCGAGTTTAAATACTCAGCCGCTCCAACCAGACGTACAACTGAGACAACAGTTGGGACTGGTTTACCAAATCATTGTCTTCACCAACCTAACTGGTTCTATTTCCTCAACCCTTCCATTTCCTCATTACTGTGTTGAGTGTTTGTTCATATCTGTGTTTGAAGACTTTGACTGAAGACTTTCTCAATTTCCTCAGTTCAATTTCTTCAGTCTGATTGTCTTCATCTTGTGTTATCCTGTGTTTACGCTTTCTGTACTCTGTGCTAGTCTTCATTTCATCATTATGACCATGCTTGTATTCGTTTATGCTTACTTCTGAGTACTTATTCCGCTGCTAGTAGTTCTTCGCTAAGGAATTTCCTCACCGGCAAATTCCTCAGTGAAGAATTCATAAAAATCGCCTATTCACCCCCCCTCTAGTCGATATAACGCACTTTCATCCCTCATGCTCCACTTTCCCTTCTCTTTTTATTTAATTGTGCGTATTAATGGGCCAGTCCAATAACAACCACGACGGTGAAAATCTCGTCGCGAGACTTTAATGGGCCGGTCCAATAACAACCACCGCCGTGAAATCTCGTTGCGATACTTTCCATGGTATCACTGAAAGCGAGATATAGTCGCTGCACGCGTTGGGAAACAAGGCAGAGCGCCCCCTCTCTAGCCAACCCGCGACCTTGGGCCGGCCCAGGTGCGGAAAGAGGCTCCCTTGTTTTTTTCTTTTCACTTCTTTAAGAAATTTCGAGTTTGTAGAAAAAGTGTGGGAATCGATCATGGAGGGCTTCTACATCAACACCATTGCCTCTCCGATGAAGCGTGAGTAGTTTACCACAGACCTTCGGGTCCATAGTTATTAGCTAGATGACTTCTTCTCTCTCTTTGATTCTCAATACAAAGTTCTCCTCGATGTTCTTGGAGATCAATTCGATGTAATACTCTTTTGCGGTGTGTTTGCCGGGATCCGATGAATTGTGGATTTATGAACTTGATTATCTATGAATATTATTTGGTTCTTCTCTGAATTCTTATATGCATAATTTGATATCTTTGCAAGTCTCTTCGAATTACCGGTTTAGTTTGTCCTACTAGATTGATCTTTCTTGCAATGGGAGAAGTGCTTAGCTTTGGGTTCAATCTTGCGGTGTCCTTTCCCAGTGACAGTAGGGGCAACAAGGCACATATTGTATTGTTGCCATCGAAGATAAAAAGATGGGGTTTATATCATATCGCTTGAGTTTATCCCTCTACATCATGTCATATTGCTTAATGCGTTACTTCGTTCTTATGAACTTAATACTCGAGATGCATGCTGGATAGCGGTCGATGTGTGGAGTAATAGTAGTAGATGCAGAATTGTTTCGGTCTATTTGACACGGACGTGATGCCTATATTCATGATCATTGTGTTATATGTCTTCATAATTATGCGCTCTCCTATCAATTGCTCGGCAGTAATTTGTTCATCCACCGTAATATATGTTATCTTGAGAGAAGCCACTAGTGAAACCTATGGCCCCCGGGTCTCTTTTCTATCATATTACAACTCTTTTATTTACATCACATCTCATTTACTATTTTGCAGTCTTTACTTTCCAATCTATACAACAAAAATACCAAAAATATTTACTTTACTATCTCTATCAGATCTCACTTTTGCGAGTGACCGTGAAAGGATTGACAACCCCTTTATTGCGTTGGTTGCAAGGTTCTTGATTGTTTGTGCAGGTACTAGGTGACTTGTGTGTCGTATCCTACTGGATTGATACCTTGGTTCTCAAAACTGAGGGAAATACTTACGCTACTTTGCTGCATCACTGTCGGTGTCAAAACCGGCGGATCTCGGGTAGGGGGTCCCGAACTGTGCGTCTAGGCGGATGGTAATAGGAGACGAGGGACACGATGTTTTACCCAGGTTCGGGCCCTCTTGATGGAGGTAAAACCCTACGTCCTGCTTGATTAATATTGATGATATGGGTAGTACAAGAGTGGATCTACCACGAGATCAAGGAGGCTAAACCCTAGAAGCTAGCCTATGGTATGATTGTTGTAATGGATGTTGTGTCCTACGGACTAAAGCCCTCCGGTTTATATAGACACCGGAGAGGGCTAGGGTTACACAGAGTCGGTTACAATGGTAGGAGATCTACATATCCATATCGCCAAGCTTGCCTTCCACGCCAAGGAAAGTCCCATCCAGACACGGGACGAAGTCTTCAATCTTGTATCTTCATAGTCATGGAGTCCGGCGGACGATGATAGTCCGGCTGTCCGGACACCCCCTAGTCCAGGACTCCCTCAGTAGCCCCTGATCCTGGCTTCAATGACGATGAGTCCGGCGCGCATAATGTTCGGCATTGCAAGGCGGGTTCCTCCTCTGAATAATCCATAGAAGATTGTGAACACCTGGATAGTGTCCGGCTTTGCAAAATAAATTCCACATTCCACCGTAGAGAGAATAAAATGTACACAAGTTCAATCCGCTGACGTATTTCGTGGCATGACGTCACGCCACTACCAAGCCTTTAGTTGAATCGTTTTTTATTATACCACCTCAACGCGTTTAGCGAAGCGGTTTCCTTGGCACGTCTTGTCGAAGCAGAGATCATGTTCCCCTTATTCCGGGATTCTCATCAATACGGACGTGGGTAACCCAACCGCGCCATTGATGGTGGCGCTTGGGGGATAAGCGAGTTTTACTAGGCCGGTGGGAACGCATAGTCTTCGTCCGCCTATATATAAGGGGATAAGGATCCACCTTTTCACCTACGCCTTCTTCCTCCTTTGCTTATCCATCTCCGCGCACTCAAGCTCCAGTGCCCAAGTTCGCGCATCTCGTCTCGACCTTCTCCGACCATGTCCGGAGCGGGAGGCAAGTGGTTGGCCTCCACCATTAAGGAGGAGCACATCACAAAGCTGCGCAGCGCCGGATACCTTTCCGGCGACATCGCGCACCGGCTGCCCGACAAGGGGCAGCTCATCCCCACCCCCAGGCCCCATGAGAGGGTCGTTTTCCTTCCCCACTTCCTCCACGGACTGGGCTTTCCACTTCACCCCTTTGTCCGGGGGCTCATGTTCTACTAAGGCCTGGATTTCCACGATCTAGCGCCGAACTTCATCCTCAACATCTCGGCGTTTATCGTCGTGTGCGAGGCCTTCCTCTGCATCCAGCCCCACTTCGGCTTGTGGCTCAAGACCTTCAATGTCAAGCCGAAGGTAGTGAAGGGCACTCAAGCGGAGTGCGGAGGCGCCATGTTGGGCAAGATGCCCAACGTCCTTTGGTTCGAAGGGGCCTTTGTGGAGTCCGTCAAGGGGTGGCAATCGGGGTGGTTCTACATCACCGAGCTGCGCGACCCTACGTGGGCGGCAGCCCCCGAGTTCAGATCTGGTATCCCCATGTAGCTCACCTCCTAGAAAGAGAAGGGCTTGCTATGGGGTAGTTCGGAGGAGCTGACGGGACTCCAAGCCTGTATCCAGAAGCTGGTGAACAAGAAGCTCAGGCTTGTCAATGTGATCCAAGTCATGCTCGTCCACCGGATTCTCCCATGCCAAGAACGGGCATTCAACCTGTGGGAGTTCGATCCGGCACAACACCAGGCGTTGAGTGGGCTCTTCTACACAACGTACGAAGGCGCCTGGAGGGTGCTGTTCAAGGGCACCGAAGCTCCCGCATCCGCGACTGAAGATCGCGGATTTCACTCGTAGCGTCCAGCTGACGAGGTAAGTGATTCTACCCCTTTACGGGACACTTGTTGTTAATTGTTTGACTCTAAGCGGGTTTCAATCTCCCTTTCCCTTTGGCAGGACTGGATGAAGAAGGCCGAGCAGCTCATCTGCCCGGCTCCCATGCCAGAAAACCCAGTAGATGCCTGTCTAGCGGGGCTGCTGGTTCCGGCACCGCATGTGGTGCCGGAGAAGAAGGCCAAGAAGGTGGCCATGGGTCGAAAGAGTTCCCGTTTTTAGGTGTCCGATGACTCCGAGGCGGACTCCTCCCTTGAAGACGAGGAGGAGGAAGAAGACTCTCTCCAAGAGGAGGGAGAGAGGAAGAGGAAGGCTTCCCCAACAGGGGAGGCCGAAGGGTCCAAGAGGGGAAGAACTATTCCCCCGGACAGCTCTGCCAACACCAACGTTGGCGGCGAAGAGTGGCCTTCAAGGGCCAGGCCTCCGGCGAGATCGTAAGTATCTGGATTCCTGAATGATTTATAATTTCTCTTTTTTTTCACATAGTGTCCTTCTAATGCCGCATACTGCCTGCAGTCCGGCCGATGATGATCTCCCCGCTTCGTCGAGCGGGTCGTTGGCTCCGTCGGATGTAGATTCCATCCTGACTGCCTCCACCCCTCGCGCTGCTGAGGACGCCGAGGTGGGATCCCGGGAAGGGACCCATCAGGAGGAGGCTCCGGAGGCGCCGCAAGGCAGCCTCCCGGACTTTGCGCCGGACTCTACGCCGGAACCTGCAGCGGTTCCAGAGTCCGGCAAGCGGCCCCTTCGCAAGAAGGGCAAGACCGTGACACCGGTGGCCCCCATCCAACTGGAGGCGCCGGACAACTTGTTGGAGGCGCTCAAAGGCGCTTCCATCGAGGAAGAACACCGCACTATTATGAGTGCGGTGATTCAGAAGGTTCAGCTCGCCAAGAGCGGGCTGACCGAAGCTTGCAGCAGCCTTCTAACAGGCTTTGAGGTAAGAAGCTTTAAAATACGTAATGTAATACCGCATAGACAGTAGCCCCTGATGCTCGGTTCGGTGTTCGGAAAGAAAAACCGGACTGAGGACCTATAAAAGATATACGCAGGAGTGCTAAAAATTATGTCAATATGGGTTTGCAGGCTGCGCTGCTGACCTCTGCCGCACTGACTGCGGAGGTCGGTGCATTGAAGCAGGATCTCGAGCGGTCCGAGCAAGAGCTCGGCCGTGCCAAGAAGCAGCTCGAGGACAAAGAAGGTGAGTAACACCACTTTGAATAGTTACCTTACAAAAAAGGATTTAGGTTGCAACAAAAATAACAAGGATAACGTCGGTACTGCAGAGGCCACGAATGAGGTGGCAACCCTGAAGGAGGCCGTGTCCGCGGCCGATCGCAATGCGGCCGCGGAACGGGCAGAGCAAGAGAAGCAAGAGGAGCGGGTGGCGGAGGTGCGGCAAGAGCTCCAGGCTCTCATGGAAAAGCATGAGGGTTTGGAGCGTGACTCGAAGACTTGAGAGTTCGAGCTTGCCTCGGCTCTCGAAAGTGCCAAAGCCGCCAAGGCCGAGGCCCGTAAGGCCCTTCAGGAGGTTGAAGATGTGAAGAAAATAGCGGCGGGTAAGGCATTTTTCATGCAAAGCAAGCATGTTAATGTAAACTACCTGACACTTACCCGGATTCGGAGCTCCCCAGGGGCATTTGCAGATCTGCCTCGCAGTGTATCCGATGCCGCTGCATTCTATCGTGGTGAGGAGGGAAGCTCAACGGATAAGGTCTTCTGGTCTCAGTACGCTGAGGCCGGCCATCCGGTGCCCCCTAGCGACCAGCTGAAGCAGCTGGTCGAGCTCCACAAGGTAGCTGAGGAGGCCATGAAGGGCCTCATAGTCCGGCTGTGGCCTGGAGAGGCCATGCCTGGGAGCTACTTCGGCCTCGTGCGGCGGCTGGTGGATGCGTGCCCCTGGGTGGAGGTCATCAAGCGCTCCGCCTGTATTGAAGGTGCTCGTCGGGCCCTTGCCCGCGCAAAGGTGCACTGGGGCAGGCTGGATGCAGAGAGGCTTATCATTGACGCACTGCCAGCGGGCAAGGAGTATCGTACGCCCGAGATGTACTATAGGACCGTCCTGAAGGGTGCCCGCAAGATTGCGGATGAGTGCCCCAGAGATGTAATTATTGAGTAAACTCGCTATGTATTATCCTGTGCGCTGAAAACTTTGTTCATATGCGCTAAGCAACGCTTGTTTAATTTAAAATATTACCTTCTGTGCGGCCATTTATAAAATCTGAGAGATGGTAAGTCGTCGGCTTCAGCCCCCATGCCACTAGTGCTGGGGTGTTCGGGATAAATTTGAGCACTCTTGTTCCCATTTTTGGGTCCATCTAAGGAGGCGCTCAACACAACGAACAAGGCAACCGGACTTATAATGCTTGAACACTCTCATTTAGCCATAGAATTCTATAATTTTAAATTTCGGCGAAGCCCCTAGTATTCGGAAGACCGAATTTGGGGCACTATCCACGCCTTCGTCGGACATTATCCGGTTCTTCGCTCGAAGCGGCATAAGTCTTTAGGGACCCAAAAAGACCTCTCGAATAGCGACCAATCTCTCGCCTTATCATGCCAGTCAGTTTTAGCTTTCTCCACTGAGGCGCTCGCCCAGCTCAACCGGGGCGCAATCGCAGTGGTTCTCCCAGTGCTACCTTAGCCGACGGAACGGAACGTAAGGTACCAAAACATGGGAGCCGGGCAAACCCAACTATTGACCCAAGACATGATTCGGAGCCGATTCATATAATGCTATAAGTTCGGGGTGCCGCACTTGTGAAAGTGTTCGGACTTATCACACCATAATGCGGGGACCATAAGCCCCTGGTGTATTCGGCCGTACCAAAATATACGGGTGCAAGATGTCATTAATGAACATATATGTAAAGTGATGCAATTATAGGCAAAAAATGCTACATTATTTATTTAAGGAATTCTGCTATGAGTGCGGAATGATACAAATAGTGCGGTAAGCAAGGGATTGGACTAATTAAACATGTCCCCCTCCAGGGGTGGGCTGCGGGCTGGTGTGTATAATCAAATTTAATGCTCGTAATGGAGACCACCTGAGTGTTCGTCGCAGCCTTTTTCCCTCCCTGGCTGTTGCATCGTGAGTTCGGCGGGTTCACCGCCGGACAGGGCCTCTGGTAAACAAAGTCCTGTATATAAAAGAAGAAAAATAAAAATAAGAAGAGTGACACACTTGGGAGCTCCTGGTGTGGTCGAGCCGCACTCTGGGTCTGTTGTGGTCGTGCCCCTCCCCCTATGCCCATGGTATCTCCAGAGCGTAATGATGTACACGTAGGGTTGGTCTTGCAATCATGCGAGGTCTGGGGTTGGGGCCGCATTGCTACGCGTGCTCGGAACGTGCCAGGTGGTCTTGATTGATGTTGCTCCGGGCGCGTTTGGCTGTGTCCGGTCGTTTAACGGCCGGACTCGAAAATTGCCTTAGAAGGCTGCTCTGTACTTCTGCCGCGAGAGCCGCTGTGTGTTCCTCCGTTCGGAGGGAGCGTTCCGTATTTCCGTTGACCGTAATGACTCCACGAGGGCCTGGCATCTTGAGCTTGAGGTATGCATAATGCGGCACCGCGTTGAACTTTGCAAACGCGGTTCGTCCGAGCAGAGCGTGATAGCCGCTGCGGAACGGGACTATGTCGAAGATTAACTCCTCGCTCCGGAAATTATCCGAGGATCCGAAGACCACTTCCAGCGTGACTGAGCCTGTACAATTAGCTTCAACACCTGGTATGACGCCTTTGAAGGTCGTCTTTGTAGGTTTAATCCTTGAGGGGTCTATGCCCATCTTGCGCACTGTATCCTGATAAAGCAGGTTCAGGCTACTGCCGCCGTCCATCAGGACTCTCGTGAGGTGAAATCCATCAACGATTGGGTCTAAAACCAATGCGGCGAATCCGCCATGGAGGATGCTGGTCGGATGGTCTCTTCGATCGAAAGTGATCGGACAAGAGGACCATGGATTGAACTTCAGGGCGACTGGCTCCATCACGTATACGTCCCTTGGTGCATGCTTCCGCTCCCTCTTGGGTATATGGGTTGCGTATATCATGTTTACCGTCCGCACTTGTGGGGGGAAACCCTTCTGTCCTCTACTGTTCGGCAGCCGGGTCTCTTCCTCGTCGTCGCTATGCAGCCCCTTGTCATTGTTTTCGGCAATTAACTTGCCTGCCTGCTTGAATACCCAACAATCTCTATTGGTGTGGTTAGCTGGCTTTTCGAGGGTGCCATGTATCTGGCATGAGCGGTCGAGTATTCGGTCCAAATTGAACGGACCCGGAGTGGTTCTTTTAAATGGCTTCTTCCGCGTTGACTGCCGTATCCTCCTTGTCGTCGCCGTTAACGCGGCATTTATTTTTGCTTCGACGCGACCTGCCATTGTGGTCCTTCGTATCCGGACTACCAGAATTTTTACTGAGGTTGTTGCTGCGAGCTAGCCAGCTATCCTCTCCCGCACAGAAGCGGGTCATTAAGGACGTGAGGGCTGCCATGGATTTCGGCTTTTCCTGTCCTAGGTGCCGGGCTAGCCACTCGTCGCGGATGTTATGTTTGAAGGCTGCGAGGGCCTCTGCATCCGGACAGTCGACGATTTGATTTTTCTTTGTTAAGAACCGTGTCCAGAACTGTCTGGCCGATTCGTCTGGCTGCTGAATTATGTGGCTTAGGTCATCGGCGTCTGGTGGTCGCACATATGTGCCCTGGAAGTTGTCGAGGAATGCGGCTTCCAGGTCTTCCCAACACCCAATTGACTCTACGGGCAAGCTGTTAAGCCAATGCCGAGCTGGTCCTTTAAGCTTGAGTGGGAGATACTTGATGGCGTGGAGATCGTCACCGCGGGCCATATGAATGTGAAGGGGATAATCTTCGATCCAAACCGCGGGGTCTGTCATGCCATCGTAGGATTCAATGTTTACGGGTTTAAACCCTTCAGGGATTTGATGATCCATTACTTCGTCAGTGAAGCATAGCGGGTGTGCGGCGCCTCTGTATTGAGCAATATCACGACGTAGCTCAAGGGAGCGTTGTCTGCTGTGTTCGGCCCGGCCGGGGTTGTTGTATCCGGCGCGACGGTATTCGTCGTGGGTCGTGGGGCGCCCACGTGATCCATAGATGGATCTGGATTGCCTTGCTTTGTCCTCCAATATATCCCGCAAGTCCGGCGTGTTCCCCTGTGACTTCGTACTTTTCGAGCGATGCCGGGGTACGGTCTTGATGGAGGGCCTGGATGCCTCGCTATCGCGACCACGGGGGGGTCGGTCGGCCGTATTGTGCGCTGGTGATGAAGGTATGTATGCTTCCTCCTCTAATCGGGGGAGCAACTTGCGTTTTGGGTAGCTCTTGGAGGGGCGTTCGAGTTCATACTCTTCGGTCCCGAGGACCTCGGTCCATCTGTCGGCCAGCAGGTCTTGATCAGCTTGAAGCTGCTGCTGCTTTTTCCTTAGGCTATTTGCCGTGGCGATAAGTCTGCGTTTAAAACGCTCTTGTTCGACGGGATCCTCCGGCACGACGAATTCGTCGTGTTGAGGCTTGCCTCGTCTCCGGAGGGAGGTATGTAATTAACATCCTCGACCTCTTCGTCTGCCGCTCTCTCGTGAGGGCTTGCTTCTGCATCCTCCTGCGCTGAATCTCGCTGGAGGGGGTTGTCTTCGGCACTCTCTGGGGTGTTATTATCTCCGGTGCCGGAATCTCCATTCTTGCTGTGGCGGGATTTAGAGCGGCGCCGCTGACGTCGGCGCTTGGGCTGTTTCTTTGAGGAATCTGCCTCCGCTGCTTTTCGCCGTCCCCATCTTTTGGGGTGTCCACCATGTATATGTCATATGACGAGGTGGACTTCTAGTGCCCTGTAGGCGCTGGTTCTTGATCGTCTCCGGCATCGCCGTCCATACCGTCGATGTCTTCGGAGTCATAGTCTAGCATGTCGGTTAGATCATCGACAGTGGCTACAAAGTGGGTGGTGGGTGGGGTTTGAATTTCTTCGTCGTCCGCATCCCAACCATCCTGGCCATAATCTGGCCAGGGCTCTCCGGATAGCGAGAGATGTTTTAGCGAATTTAGGATGTCGCCAAAGGGTGAGTGTTGGAAGATGTCCGCGGCGGTGAACTCCATGATCGGCGCCCAATCAGATTCGATTGGCAGGGGCGCAGGAGGTTCGGAGTCTGGCAGGGAGTCCGGCGCCTCAGAGTCACGAGCTTTACAAGGGACAAGGTTAGTGTTCGGCTCCATCGCCGTGGAAGTTGCAGCCCCCGAGGCGGTGTCCAGCCACCCATCCTCGATCTGCGCGATCGGCTCCGGACTAAGGGCCGGAGCAGATTCGTGTGCGGCCACCAAGGCACTGTCCGGCGACAGAGCTAAATCATGCCCATCGTGACAGCGCGGCACGCTCGGCTGTGGCTCGAGTCCGTCGAAGATCAAGTCCCCGCGGATGTTGGCCGTGAAGTTTAGGCTTCCGAACCTGACCTGATGGCCAGGGGCGTAGCTTTCAATCTGCTCCAGATGGCCAAGCGAATTGGCCCACAGTGTGAAGCCGCCGAACACGAAGATCTGTCCGGGGTGAAAAGTCTCACCTTGGACAGCGTTTTTGTTGATTGAAGAAGCCATCAAGCCTATCGGTGATGACACAGAGGAACTCTCAATGAAAGCACCAATGTCGGTGTCAAAACCGGCGGATCTCGCGTAGGGGGTCCCGAACTGTGCGTCTAGGCGGATGGTAACAGGAGACGAGGGACACGATGTTTTACCCAGGTTCAGGCCCTCTTGATGGAGGTAAAACCCTACGTCCTGCTTGATTAATATTGATGATATGGGTAGTACAAGAGTGGATCTACCACGAGATCAAGGAGGCTAAACCCTAGAAGCTAGCCTATGGTATGATTGTTGTAATGGATGTTGTGTCCTACGGACTAAAGCCCTCCGGTTTATATAGACACCGGAGAGGGCTAGGGTTACACAGAGTCGGTTACAATGGTAGGAGATCTACATATCCGTATCGCCAAGCTTGCCTTCCACGCCAAGGAAAGTCCCATCCGGACACAGGACGAAGTCTTCAATCTTGTATCTTCATAGTCTTGGAGTCCGGCGGACGATGATAGTCCGGCTGTCCGGACACCCCCTAGTCCAGGACTCCCTCAATCACCCTTTCCTCTTCAAGGGAAAAACCAACTCAAGCTCAAGAGGTAGCAACAAACAATATCATGACAATTAATCAGGTTAAATGCAATGCAACAACCTACTAATGATGCAGTGAAATCAACTTGTGCACTGAGTCCCTCGGACTCTCTGACCATACGGGTTACCTCGTAACCAAACGATGATCAAGCTCGGATCACAAACAAAACCAACACTTTGATTCTCACAACGATCATTTTCATGATCTCACAAATCTCATCACATAACCAATGCCAAGCATAGAAATTTAGCGTGGAAGGTTACTTAATCTTGTTGATCCATGGTGTGACTTACTCATGAGCTATGTCCGTAACCGAGGACGGGGCTATCAATAGATTTAATAAACACTCTGCAGAGGTTAGTACACTATACCCACACCCAGAACCCATGGCCTCCCACTCCCATTCGGGTGGACCAACGGCATTCCGACGGAACCCTACCATTGCCATGACACTCTCCCAGCCACTCCGACCAACTCCCTTCTGGGCTAAGTCATGTGTGGCCCCGTGTCTACCAAAGACATCAATGGCCACCATCGTGGCAAAACTAAAACGGTCCCAAACGGGGACAAGGTCCCAGAACAACCATGGACACACAAGGTTATGTCTACTTACCGGGCCAGGGTACCGCACGCCCATAACCTTCCCTCGTTAGAGGTACCAACCAGAGGCATGACAATGGGCCGAATAAAGGCCTTCCCATAAAGGAAAATGTGGTTGCACCGGGAAAAACTCGATTCAGTGAGACCATGACTTGATCAACATTATGTTCAAGTTGAATTAACATCAGGTTTAACTTGACATGAAAATAAGTCGAGTCACAATATGCCATGAACATGCAACTATTCGATATGCATCACATATCATTAAAAGTAAACATATCAACGTCATCAAAGTTTCTACTTGCACTAGTCATCATTAAGCTTCACTGGTTTTCAACACTCATCATTTTTAGTTATGCTACAATATAATAAAATCAATAACTCACACAAAGAAAATACTACCGCTCATATCCAAAAGCATATTCACACAATCAACACTACTTCTACTGCCCCACACTAATCCATGCATCAAACAATACTGTTAATTAAGCATTTCAACCATGACAAAATGACTAGCATAAGCAATATTCATTTAAATAATTAAATGCATGAAATAACTCATATTCAAGTTGGAAAAGTCATAAATATTGAAATGACACCATACAAATGTTGGTGTGGCTTGCCTTAGTGCAGAGGAGGTTCACAGTCCTCCTGGTTATCTTCAAAACAAGCTTCTCCCTCTGAAAATATTTGAAAACGGCAAAAGAAAATATCAAGAATCATTCTGAAATTCACTAGAAATTCTAGACACCAGATAAACATCTCCATTTTTGTGTGCTGCTAGAACTTTTCAATACAAACACAATGCAAAAAGAATCAAATTATTTGGACTTATGGTTTAAAAGTTATGGCTGGTCAAAGTTTCTGGTCAAAATATTTGAATTAAATTCAAATAAAAGAATTCAGGGGGGTGACGTCAAAGACGTATTCTACGAATACCCCTGCACTCGTACCGCTTCGGGCGCGAGTGGAGAGGTTGATAGTGGGCCCCACCCATCAGGTGTGGGGAGAGGGAGAGAGAGAGAGAGAGAGAGAGAGAGAGAGAGGTGGTGGTGCTCCGTCGGAGCTCACGCCGGCGAGGAGGGTTCATCGGCAATCTGAGAGGGATAGATGGCTAGAGGGGGTCACGGCGCACCTGCCTGTACCCCGTGGCACATTGTGAGGTGGCTGGAGTAGCTCGAAATCGTCGTCTCCAGTGGCGGCTGCGGTCGGGCCTCGCCGGAGATGAAGAAGACAGCGAGAAGCAATGGTTCCAGAGGCTCCAACCAGGTCAACGGGCACCAACGTACCAGTAGGGAGTCGCCGATGAAGTCTATGGAGCTCGAGTAGTAGTGGAGAGGTGGGGGCAAGCAGAGGGGATCACCAGTGAGCTCGAGCTTGAGCACGGCAGCCCAAGGCCTACTCGGTCGGGCTGCGGCTCCTCTACTGCTTGTGGTGGATGGCGGAGTGGATGCATGAGCTCAGAGAGGCCAGGGGCTCGGTATTTATAGATGGAGGGGGGTGGGGGTTCTCGGCTCCACTGGAGCTCTCTGGAAGGCGGTGGACGACGACGAGGAGTGCCAGGGAGGGGTGGAGAGGGCTCAGCGATCACACGACAACTGTGAAGCTTGCGAACAAGCACAGGAACGCGGGCGCGGACGAAGGGGTGTGGCTTTGGCCATGTCGTGCCAATGCTCGCTATGGCGGCTCTGGCGTCGGCGAGCGCCAGGGAGAGGTCAAGCGTTAAGAGACGAAGCGGGTGGCGCGGTGCGGCAGTCGATGGCGAGCGCTTAGACGAGCACGCGCCGAACAGAGGCTCGGGCGCAGTGCGGAGCGCGTCGAACGCGTGCCAGAGCCCGTGTCCACATGCGATCATCACGCTAGCTTGGTCAAAACGACACCATGGCGATGCCAAACCGTGTCTAATGTGTTGTCCGTGCAGTGTTTAGTCTAGGGGAAGAGATGCCACACTGCCAGGCCGACGAGATTGAACGTGAGCTAACGAGCAAGTTTCTGGTCAGAAACATTGGCACTGTTTTTGGAGAGGTTCTAGAAGGAGTTTAGGGCTAATCTCCTGGGGTTAAGGCTTTCTTAGGAGGGTAATGAAGCTCAAGAAAAATCAGCCTCATTGGATCAAGGAATAATATACTTGTTGTAGAAACTGCATTTTGAGGCCAGAATAGAAATGATTTTCTGTAGCAAAGATATTCCAAATAAGTATGAAATATATTTGCAAAGGGAGGTGTACCAAGGTTCAAAGAATATTTGGGAATTTTCTCAGATTTTTGCGGGGAAGAAAAATGAGGGTTGGTTTGGAGCATATGTTGCTGAAATGATTTTCAGAGAGGAAAATGAATATTTTTCATTTATGAAAAATATTCCAAATGCCATTTTGGGATTTATCAGGGAGGAAATGATGATTTTGAGAGGGATGGATCACTTGGGTGAAAATCAAGGACATGCCCAAGTGTTTAAGTCCAATTGAGTTGATTCAAAAACTCCAACTTCAAAACCAAAGGCAAAGAAATCCGGAAAAAGAGAGAAGGCAAAAACCAGGCTATCACAAACCTCCCCCACTTAGTATGAATCTCGTCCTCGAGATTCAGTTGCTCGGGAAAACAACTCTGGATAGGCTGCCCTTAAAAAATCATCTCTTTCCCAAGTTGCTTCTTCCTCGGTGTGATGCTCCCACTGAACCTTATAAAACTTTATCGCCTTACTGCGAGTGACCCTTTAGGTCTCATCCAATATTCTGAACGGTCTCTCCTCATAGGTTAAATCCTTAGCAAGCTCTATCTTTGCCATATCAGTACTTTTCTCGGGTGGCGAGATACACCTTCTCAGCTGAGAGACATGGAACACATTGTGCACTTCTGACAATTCACGTGGCAGATACAACTGATAAGCAATAGTTCCAACTCTGGACATAACTGGGAATGGGCCAATATATCTGGATGCCAGTTTTCCTCGGGTCTAAAATCTCTTGACTCCTTTCATTGGTGTGACTCGGAGGTACACATACTCTCCGGGTTCAAAGCTGATCTGACGGTGTTTGGCATCATAATAACTCTTTTATTGGGACATCCAATTGCAGTCTATCTCGGATCTCCTTGACTTGCTTTTCAGCCTCCATCATTAAATTAGTTCCAAAAATGCGGCTTTCTTCGGTTTGGGACCAATTTAGCAGACTGCGGCACTTACGACCATACAAAGCTTCATAAGGTGACATCTTCAGGCTGGTCTGGAAACTGTTGTTGTAGGAGAACTCAGCATATGGTAGACAATCTTCCCACTTGGGTCCTTGGGCCAAAGCACATGCTCGGAGCATATCTTCAAGTATTTGATTTACTTGCTCAGTCTGGCCATCTGTCTGAGGATGATAGGCTGTGTTGTACTTTAGTGCGGTCCCCAAGGCTTGATGGAGACGTGACCAGAATGCTGAGTAAAGAGAGAACCTTGGTCTGAAGTGATCGTTCTTGTCACTCCATGCAAACTGACAATTCTGGACACATATAACTGTGCAAGTTGATCGGCTCAGTATGTGGTCCAGATGGAAATAAAGTGAGCTACCTTTGTCAGCACGTCCACCATGACCCATACCGCATTATCGCCTCGGTGAGTCCTTGGTAGGCCTGTGATGATATCCATGCAGACATCGTCCCACTTCCATTGTGGAACGGGTAAAGGTTGAAGAAGTCTGGCGGGTTTCTGGTGTTTCGCCTTCACTTTGTTGCATACATCACAACAAGCAACAAAGTATGCGATGTCTTTCTTCATTCCATCCCACCAAAATATTTGTCGAAGGTCCTCATACATTTTGGTACCTCCTGGGTGAATTAAATAAGAAGATTCATGCGCTTCTGCAAAAATCTTCTTTCTTAGGTATGCTTGCTCAGGTACGCAAATCCGTCCTCGAAACCTTAGAGTACCTTGCTTATCCATAGAGAAATCATGGGTCTTACCTTCTTGCATACGCGTGACATGGTTTTGCAGAACTGGGTCATCTTGCTGGGCCATGCGGATTTCATCCTTGAGAGTAGGAGTGACTTCCAATATATTGGCAAGGCCCGCATCAACAATAACCAAATTAAGCTGAGCGATCTCTTCTTGGAGTTCGGGAGGCAAGGACTCTATCAGGGCGTTCAAGCTAGCAGGCTTGCGGCTGGGAGCATCGGCAACAACATTGGCCTTACCGGGGTGGTAATTGATTCCAAGATCATAATCCTTGACCAACTCGAGCCATCTTCACTATCGAAGGTTTAAGTCCTGTTGAGTGAATATATACTTGAGACTCTTGTGGTCAGTAAATATCTGACATCTCTTGCCAATGAGGTAGTGTCTCCAAATTTTTATGGCGTGCACAACTGCGGCCAACTCCAAATCATGTGTAGGATAGTTCCCTTTGTGGGGTCATAGCTGTCGGGATGCGTATGCTACAACCTTGCCATCTTGCATGAGTACACATCCAATACCTCTCCTAGATGCGTCACAGTATACATCAAAGCTGCGGTAGATGTCTGGAAGGGTTAACACAGGTGTTGTTGTCAGTCTGGCCTTTAGCTCAATGAAGCTTATCTCATAGTCCTCAGTCCTTTCAAATTTCTTATCTTTCTTGAGGAGTTCTGTCATTGGCTTGGCAATCTTAGAGAAGCCTTCAATGAAGCAGCGGTAGTATCCGGCTAATCCAAGGAAACTCTGGATCTCGGATACTGACGTGGGTGCCGTCCAATCAAGCATGTCCTTCACCTTACTCGGATCCACGGCTATGCCTTCTGCTGAAAGAACATGCCCCAAAAATCCGACTTGCTTGAGCCAAAACTCACATTTGCTGAATTTTGCATATAGCTGATGGTCATGGAGTCTCTGCAAGACTGCTCTGAGATGTCCCTTGAATACTTCTTCGCCTTTTGAGTATATGAGGATGTCATCGATGAAGACCACCACAAACTTATCCAAGAAATCCATGAATACCTTATTCATCATATGCATGAAGAAGGCAGGGGAATTGGTGAGGCTGAAGGACATGACTGTATATTCATAAAGACCGTATCGAGTAGTGAACGCGGTCTTAGGAATATCTTCCTTCTTGATTTTGAGTTGGTGGTATCCGGTCCACAAATCAATTTTGGAGGATACTTTTGCCCCACTGAGTTGATCGAACAAATCATCAATCCTCGGTAGTGGATATTTGTTCTTGATAGTGACATCATTCAACTGACGGTAATCCACACACATCCGGAGACTGTCGTCTTTCTTTTCCACAAATATTGCTGGTGATCCCCATGGTGAAGAGCTTGGATGGATGTCTCCTTTCTGAAGCATCTCATCAAGCTGTTTCTTTAATTCCACTAATTCTGAGGAAGGCATCTGATAATACTTCTTGTATAATGGTGCGGTCCCAGGCACAAGATCGATCACAAACTCAAGCTCTCGGTCTGGAGGCATTCCTGGTAATTCCTTAGGGAATACAGCTGGAAACTCACTGACCACATGAATTAATTCCAATTCTTCAGCTACAACGGTGAAGACCGTGTCTTTCTTGGGTATGCTTCGTCGAGCAAAGAATTTTGTAGTCCAGCCTTCCTGGCTTGTCAAAGTGTTGCACAACTGATGCATACTTGATATTGGGTTAACCAGTTCATCCCCAAAATAATATCCAACTTGGCAGACTCAATAACGATGAAAAAGGTTGGGAAGGTGACCCCCTTGATACCAATTTCCAAATTGCGGCAGACCAGATTGCTTCTGAGCACGGATCCCGAGGATTGTACCAGCATACTTTTTCCAAAAATTGAGCAAGGAAACTTGTTTTGGGCAACAAAACTCCGCCAAATAAAAGGGTGGGAAGCCCTAGAATCAAATAAAATTATTGCAGGTATGCTATTAATAGGAAACATACCAATGACGACTTCCAGGTCCTCTTGGGCTTCGTCTACGGAGAGGTGGTGAACTTGCCCTTGGTTGGTCTTCTGGGTAGGATATGGCCCCATGTGGTTGACTTGCAGCCTGAATGGGGCATTTGGCTTGCCGTTCTTGGGGCACTGTCTGGCATAATGTCTGGTTTGCCCACAATTGAAACATGAATTGTTGCGCTGACATTCTTCGTGCACCGGGCTAGTCACGACATTCTTGAATTGAGTAGTGGTCTTGTTCACATTCTGCTGCTAATTGGGCTTGTACTCAACCTGAGTCTGATGGCAGGTACGAGCCTTCTGCACTGGTTGTCCATCCTTCTTAGGCTCGAATTTGCGCTTATGATCATTTTAGTGGGCCTGTTGTCATGCACGAGCTTGTGTTCTCTTTCTGCAACGAGGGCTTCATTTACCAGAGTCTGGAAACCCGGAAAGTCGAGCATACTGAGAGTGCATCTGAGGTGTTGATTCAGTCCTCCAAGAAATATGTCGATCTTCCTTTCTTCCGTGGCCACATCATAGAGAGAATATCGGGCCAAATGGTTGAACCTATGCAGGTACTCACTTACTGACAGGCTTCCTTGGGTGAGAGCGAGGAATTCGCACTGCTTGACCTTCAGAATACCGGCGAGAATATGATATTTGCGAAAATGGTCCTT
Organism: Triticum aestivum; assembly: GCF_018294505.1. Lineage (NCBI taxonomy): Eukaryota > Viridiplantae > Streptophyta > Magnoliopsida > Poales > Poaceae > Triticum > Triticum aestivum. Next base: position 208,390,771 of record NC_057798.1, read on the forward strand.
GAATTTAGTCCAAGTAATTTCTCCGTCCGTAGGCCACATAACTTTAGCATTATCCCACCACATAGCGGCATCTCCCTCAAGATAGTGTGTAGTGAACGGAACCTTGTCAGCTTATTTGCTGCGAGCAATTTCAAGCTTTTTCTTAATAGTCCTTAACCAATCATCGGCTTCCAAAGGATCGATAACTTGACTGAAACTGGGCGGCTTGGTCCTCTGAAAATCTAAAAGCTTGGAGTGATGGCCATTCTGCCCAACCATAGCTTGCACACTTTTCAACAGCTCAATCAGACCGTTGTTTTGTCTTTCTTCGAACATGCACATGATTTGTTCAATGGATGGCAGATGTGGCGGTGGAGGCGGTGGTGGACAATATGGCTCGGGGGAATGTCCTGCCTGTCTTGCTGAGCGACGAACAGGGACATCCTCACAAGCAAGGCTGCTGCTGCCTCCCTGCGTCATCATATTGTTTGTTTTTCCCAATATAAAGCAATCGAGATGAGCAACATCCAAAAATGGGAAGAAAAGCCAGCGACAAACCCGAAAGAAAGCAGCGAAAAAACAAGGTGAATAATAAAAAGGTTCCAACATAATTATACATAGACTCATACATGAAAGTTAAACATCATGACACGTATGACTAAGTCTGTACATCAACCTCATGATGGCTGCAGATACTCTAAACGATCTAGTGCTCGGCTAGTGCTGCGGGCTCCTCTCTTGAGCCGGACTCAGATCCTGAACTGATAGTGGAAATCTCTGGGTTAAAAGTGACACGACGGTGCTGCCTCGAGGACTCTCCCTCAGGGGCAGGCGTGGGGTGAGTCTGGATATGCATAGCAACGAGATGGGAGAGTGTGTCCACTTACCCTCGAAGACCGAAAGCGAAGCGTTTAGTAACGCGGTTGATGTAGTCGAACGTCTTTGCGATCCAACCGATCCAAGTACCGAATGTATGGCACCTCCGCATTTAGCACACGTTCAGCTCGATGACGTCCCTCGTGCTCTTGATCCAGTTGAGGACGACGGTGAGTTCTGTCAGTGCGACGGCTTGGCGTTGGTGATGATGATGTTACCGGCATAGGGCTTCGCCTAAGCACTACGGTGATATGATCGAGGTGTGTAACTATGGAGTGCAGCACCGCACATGGCTAAGGCAAAACTTGGTGTGTCCTAGGGTACCCCTGCCCCCGTATATAAAGGAGGAGAGGGGAGTCCTACTAGGACTCCATGTCCTAGTAGGATTCCACCTAAAGGACAGGGAGAAAGGAAGAGAGGGGGGCTACGCCCCCAACCCCTTGTCCAATTCGGATTGGGCTTGGGGAGGGGGGAGGGGAGCCACCTCCTGGCCGCTGCCTCCTCTTCTCACTAAGGCACACTAAGGCCCAACAACTCCCCGGGGGGTTCCGGTAACCTCCCGGTACTCCGGAAAATACCCGAACTTCTCCGGAACCATTCCAATGTCCGAATATAGCCTTCCAATACATCAATCTTTATGTATTGAACATTTTGAGACTCATCGTCACGTCCGTGATCTCATCCGGGACTCCAAACAAACTTAGGTCATCAAAACACATAACTCATAATACAAATCGTCATCGAACATTAAGCGTGCGGACCCTACGGGTTCGAGAACTATGTAGACATGACCGAGACACATCTCCAATCAATAACCAATAGCGAAACCTGGATGCTCATATTGTGAAAGTGCAACTAATCCCTGGGTGGTTTTGGTAATTCTTAACAACATATAGCTCATTGAACTAATGCTATTTCAAGATAATCATTTCAGAAAGTTCAATGTTTGGCATGGCATGGACTAGAGATGTGGACCCCTCAAAATGCAAAGGACATATATTGGCAACAAGCTCAAGACTCTACATTTTAATTTTAGTGATCCAAGATCACATTGAGTCCATAGGAAAGCCAATACTATTAAAAGGGGATGAGGTTTTGCTTAATGGGTTACTTGCTCAAAATGCTTTGTGATATGCTCCAAAACCCTCAACCACTTTCTCACATCCACATATGTCCTAAACCTAAAAGTCAAATCCGGTCCCACCGATTTGATCTCTCCGGCGCCGCCGAGTTTCACTTGACATAGCCACTGCCACAAACCCTAGTTACTTCGGTCTCACCGATAGGGATCTCGGTCTCACCGAGATGGGATTGCAAACTCTCTGTTTCATTTTTGTAACATTTCGGTCTCACCGAAAGAGCAAATCGGTCCCACCGAGTCTGCATTGCAAACTCCCTGTTTCCTTTTCATAACACTTCGGTCCCACCGAAGTGAGCGAATCGGTCCCACCGAGTTTGCCTAACCAACCCTCTGTGTACCTATTTGCTAAAATCGGTCCCACTGAGTTTATGTGATCGGTCACACCGAGATTACGTTATGCCCTAACCCTAGCATATTGGTACCACCGAGATGACTATATCGATCCCCCCGAAAATCCTAACGTTCACATTTTGAACTAAATCGGTATGACCGAGTTTGCTGATTCGGTCCCACCGAGTTTGGGAATCTGTGTGTAATGGTTAGATTTTGTGTGGAGGCTATATATACCCCTCCACCCACTCTTCATTCATGAAGAGAGACATCAAAACAAACCTACACTTCCACTACTCATTTTCTGAGAGAGAACCACCTACTCATGTGTTGAGGCCAAGATATTCCAATCCTACCATATGAATCTTGATCTCTAGCCTTTCCCAAGTTGCTTTCCACTCAAATCATCTTTCCACCATAGCCAAATATGTGAGAGAGAGTTGATTGTTGGGGAGACTATCAATTGAAGCACAAGAGAAAGGAGTTCATCAACAACACACCATCTATTACCTTTTGGAGAGTGGCGTCTCCTAGATTGGTTAGGTGTCACTTGGGAGCCTCCGTCAAGATTGTGGAGTTGAACCAAGGAGTTTGTAAGGGCAAGGAGATCGCCTACTTCGTGAAGATCTACCCTAGTGAGGCAAGTCCTTCGTGGGCGATGGCCATGATGGGATTAACAAGGTTGCTTCTTCGTGGACCCTTCGTGGATGGAGCCCTCCGTGGACTCGTGCAACCATTACCCTCTGTGGGTTGAAGTCTCCATCAATGTGGATGTACGATAGCACCACCTATCGGAACCATGCCAAAAATCTCCGTGTCAACATTGTGTTTGCTCCCTCCAAACTCCCGCCATTTACTTTGTTGCAAGTTGCATGCTTTAGTTTCCGCTGCTCATATATTCTTTGCATGCTTGCTTGAATTGTATTATGATTGCTTGACTTGTGCTAAGTTGCTAAAATCTGCCAAGAACTAAAATTGGGAAAAGGTTATGTTTTTATTTGGTCAAGTAGTCTAATCACCCCCCTCTAGACATACTTTCGATCCTACATATTGGCTCCTACATATTCTACGAAGATCTTTATCGGTCAAACCGCATAACAGCATACATTGTTCCCTTTGTCATCGGTATGTTACTTGCCCGAGATTCGATCGTTGGTATGTTCATACCTAGTTCAATCTCGTTAGCGGCAAGTCTCTTTACTCGTTCCGTAATACTTCATCCTGCAACTAACTCAACAGTCACATTGCTTGCAAGGCTTATAGTGATGAGCATTACCGTGAGGGCCCAGAGATACCTCTCCGAAACACGGAGTGACAAAGCCTAATCTTGATCTATGCCGACCCAACAAACACCTTCAGAGACACCTGTAGAGCATCTTTATAATCACCCATTTACGTTGTGACGTTTGATAGCACACAAGGTGTTCCTCCGGTATTCGGGAGTTGCATAATCTCATAGTCTGAGGAACATGTATAAGTCATGAAGAAAGCAGTAGCAATGAAACTGTAACGATCATAATGCTAAGCTAATGGATGGGTCTTGTCCATCACACCATTCTCCTAATGAAATGACCCCGTTCATCAAATGACAACACATGTCTATGGTTAGGAAACATAACCATCTTTGATTAACGATCTAGTCTAGTAGAGGCATACTAGGGACACTATGTTTTGTCTATGTATTTACACATGTATTAAGTTTCCGGTTAATACAATTCTAGCATGAATAATAAACATTTATCATGATTAAGGAAATAAATAATAACTTTATTATTGCCTCTATGGCATATTTCCTTTAGTCTCCCACTTGCACTAGAGTCAATAATCTATATTACAAAGTAATGATTCTAACACCCATGGAGTCTTGGTGTTGTTCATGTTTTGCTCGTGGAAGAGGCTTAGTCAACAGGTCTGCAACATTCAGATCCGTATGTATTTTGCAAATCTCTATGTCTCACTCCGACACTTGATGACGGATGGAATTGAAGCATCTCTTGATGTGCTTGGTTCTCTTGTGAAATCTGGATTCCTTCGCCAAGGCAATTGCACCAGTATTGTCACAAAAGATTTTCATTGGACCCGACGCACTAGGTATGACACCTAGATCGGATATGAACTCCTTCATCCAGACTCCATCATTTACTTCTTCCAAAGCAGCTATGTACTCCACTTCACACGTAGATCCCGCCACGATGCTCTGTTTGGAACTGCACCAACTGACAGCTCCACCATTCAATAAAAATACGTATCTGGATTGCAACTTAGAGTCATCCGGATCAGTGTTAAAGCTTGCATCAACGTAACCATTTACGACGAGCTCTTTGTCACCTCCATAAACGAGAAACATATCCTTAGTCCTTTTCAGGTATTTCAGGATGTTCTTGACCGCTGTCCAGTGCTCCACTCTGGGGTTACTTTGGTACCTCCCTGATATACTTACAGCAAGGCACACATCAGGTCTGGTACACAGCATTGCATACATGATAGAACCTATGGCTGAAGCATAGGGAATGACTTACATTTTCTCTCTATCTTCTACAATGGCCGGTCATTGAGTCTGACTCAACTTCACACCTCGTCACACAGGCAAGACCCCTTTCTTTGACTGATCCATTCTGAACTTCTTCAAAACTTTATCAAGGTATGTGCGTTGTGAAAGTCCAATTAAGCGTCTTGATCTATCTCTATAGATCTTGATGCCCAATATGTAAGCAGCTTCACCGAGGTCTTTCATTGAAAAACTCTTATTCAAGTATCCCTTTATGCTATCCAGAAATTCTATATCATTTCCAATCAACAATATGTCATCCACATATAATATTAGAAATGCTACAGAGCTCCCACTCACTTTCTTGTAAATACAGGCTTCTCCAAAAGTCTGTATAAAAGCATATGCTATGATCACACTATCAAAGCATTTATTCCAACTCCAAGAGGCTTGCACCAGTCCATAAATGGATTGCTGGAGCTTACACACTTTGTTAGCACTCTTTAGATCGACAAAACCTTTTGGTTGCATCATATACAACTCTTCTTCTAGAAATCCATTCAGGAATGCAGTTTTGACATCCATCTGCCGAATTTCATAATCATAAAATGCAGCAATTGCTAACATGATTCAGATAGACTTAAGCGTCGCTACGGGTGAGAAAGTCTCATCATAGTCAACTCCCTGAACTTGTCGAAAACCTTTCGCAACAAGTCGAGCTTTGTAGATAGTAACATTACCGTCAGTGTTAGTCTTCTTCTTCAACATCCATTTATTTTCTATGGCTTGCCGATCATCGGGCAAATCCACCAAAGTCCACACTTTGTTCTCATACATGGATCCCATCTCAAATTTCATGGCCTCAAGCCATTTCGCGGAATCAGGGCTCATCATCGCTTCCTCATAGTTCATAGGTTCATCATGGTCTTGTAACATGACTTCCAGAATAGGGTTATCATACCACTCTGGTGCGGATCACACTCTCGAAGACCTACGAGGTTCGGTAGCAACTTGATCTGAAGTTTCATGATCATCATTAGCTTCCTCACAAATTGGTGTAGGAATCACTGGAACTGATTTCTGTGATGAACTACTTTCCAATTTGGGAGAAGGTACAATTACCTCATCAAGTTCTACATTCCTCCCACTCACTTCTTTTGAGAGAAATTTCTTCTCTAGAAAGGATCCATTTTTAGCAACAAATATTTTGCCTTCGGATCTGTGATAGAAGGTGCACCCAACAGTTTCCTTTGGGTATCCTATGAAGACGCACTTCTCCGATTTGGGTTCAAGCTTATCATGTTGAAGCTTTTTCACATAAGCATCGCAGCCCCAAACTTTAAGAAACGACAACTTTGGTTTCTTGCCAAACCACAGTTCATAAGGCGTCGTCTCAACGGATTTTTCTGGTGCCCTATTTAACGTGAATGCAGCCGTCTCTAAAGCATAACCCCAAAACGATGGTGGTAAATTAGTAAGAGACATCATAGATCGCATCATATCCAATAAAGTACGGTTACGATGTTCGGACACGCCATTACGCTGTGGTGCTCTAGGTGGCGTGAGTTGCGAAACTATTCCACATTGTTTCAAATGAAGACCAAACTCGTAACTCAAATATTCTCCTCCAGGATCAGATCGTAGAAACTTTATTTTCTTGTTACGATGATTTTCCAGTTCACTCTGAAATTCTTTGAACTTTTCAAACGTTTCAAACTTATGCTTCATTAAGTAGATATACCCATATATGCTCAAATCATCTGTGAAGGTAAGAAAATAATGATACCCGCCATGAGCCTCAGCACTCATTGGACCACATACATCGGTATGTATTATTTCCAATAAGTCAGTAGCTCGTTCCATTGTTCTGGAGAACGGAGTTTTAGTCATCTTTCCCATGAGGCATGGTTCGCAAGCACCAAGTGATTCATAATCAAGTGATTCCAAAAGCCCATCAGCATGGAGTTTCTTCATGCGCTTTACACCAATATGACCTAAACGGCAGTGCCACAAATAAGTTGCACTATCATTATCAACTTTGCATCTTTTGGCTTCAATATTATGAACATGTGTATCTCCACGATCGAGATTCAATAAAAATAGACCACTCAACAAGGGTGCATGACCATAAAAGATATTACTCATATAAATAGAACATCCATTATTATCTGATTTAAATGAATATCCGTCTCGCATCAAACAAGATCCAGATATAATGTTCATGCTTAACGCTAGCACCAAATAACAATTATTCAGGTCTAAAACTAATCCCAAAGGTAGATGTAGAGGTAGCATACCAACGACGATCACATCGACCTTGGAACCATTTTCAACGCGCATCATCACCTCGTCCTTAGCCAACCTTCATTTAATCTGTAGCCCCTGTTTCGAGTTGCAAATATGAGCAACAGAACCAGTATCAAATACCCAGGCACTACTACGAGCATTAGTAAGGTACACATCAATAACATGTATATCAAATATACCTTTCCCTTCTAGTGACCAGTCCCTTTGCAGTAGATGCACTCAGTTTGAGGCTTAGGTCCAGACTTGGGTTTCTTCTCCTGAGCAGCAACTTTCCTACCGTTCTTCTTGAAGTTACCCTTCTTCCCTTTGCCCTTTTTCTTGAAACTAGTGGTCTTGTTGACTATCAACACTTGATGCTCCTTTTTGATTTCTACCTTCGCAGCCTTTAGCCTCGCGAATAGCTCGGGAATTGTCTTGTTCATCCCTTGCATATTATAGTTCATCATGAAGCCTTTATAGCTCGGTGGCACTGATTGAAGAACTCTTTCAATGACACTATCATCAGGAAGATTAACTCCCAGCTGAGTCAAGTGGTTATGGTACCCAGACATTCTGAGTATGTGTTCACTGACAGAACTATTTCCCTCCATTTTGCAGCTATAGAACTTGTTGGAGACTTCACATCTCTCAACTCGGGCATTTGCTTGAAATATTAACGTGAACTCTTGGAACATCTCATATGCTCCATGACGTTCAAAACGTCTTTGAAGTCCCGATTCTAAGTCATAAAGCATGGCACACTAAACTATCGAGTAGTCATCAGCTTTGCTCTGCCAGACGTTCCTAACGTCCTCAGTTGCATCTGCAGCAGGCCTTGCACCTAGGGGTGATTCCAGGACGTAATTCTTCTATGAATAACTGAGGATAATCCTCAAGTTACGGACCCAGTCCGTGTAATTGCTCCCATCATCTTCCAACTTAGCTTTCTCCAGGAACGCAATAAAATTCAAAGGAACGGTAGCACGGGCCATTGATCTATAATAACATAGACATGAAAATTACTATAAGGACTAAGTTCATGATAATTTAAAGTTCAATTAATCATATTACTTAAGAACTCCCACTTAGATAGACATTCCTCAAGTCATCTAAATGATCACGTGATCCAAATCAACTAAACCATGTCTGATCATCACGTGAGATGGAGTAGTTTTCAATGGTGAACATCACTATGTTGATCATATCTACTATATGATTCACGTTCGACCTTTTGGTCTCAGTGTTCCGAGGCCATATCTGCATATGCTAGGCTCGTCAAGTTTACCCCGAATATTCTGCATGTGCCAAACTGGCTTGCACCCGTTGTATGTGAATGTAGAGCTTATCACACCCGATCATCACGTGGTGTCTCGGCAGGACGAACTTAGCAACGGTGCATACTCAGGGAGAACACTTATACCTTGAAATTTAGTAAGGGATCATCTTATAGTGCTACCGCCGAACTAAGCAAAATAAGATGCATAAAAGATAAACATCACATGCAATCAAAATATGTGACATGATATGGCCATCATCATCTTGTGCTCATGATCTCCATCACCGAAGCATCGTCATGATCTCCACCGTCACCGGTGCGACACATTGATCTCCATCGTAGCATCATTGTCGTCTCACCAACTATTGCTTCTATGACTATCACTACCTCTTAGTGATAAATTAAAGTAATTACATGGCGATTGCATTGCATACAATAAAGCGACAACCATATGGCTCCAGCCAGTTGCCGATAACTCTGCTACAAAACACGATCATCTCATACAACAATTTATGTCACATCATGTCTTGACCATATCACATCACAGCAAGCCCTGCAAAAACAAGTTAGACATCCTCTACTTTGTTGTTGCAAATTTTACATGGTTGCTACGGGTTTCTAGCAAGAACCGTTCTTACCTACGCATCAAAACCACAGCGATTTTTCGTCAAGTGTGCTGTTTTAACCTTCAGCAAGGACCAGCCGTAGTCAAACTCGATTCAACTAAAGTTGGAGAAACAAACACCCGCCAGCCACCTATGTGCAAAAGCACGTCGGTAGAACCAGTCTCATGAACGCGGTCATGTAATGTCGGTCCGGGCCGCCTCATCCAACAATACCACCAAATCAAAGTAAGATGTTGGTGGCAAGCAGTATGACTATTATCGCCCACAACTATTTGTGTTCTACTCGTGCATAAAACATCTACGCATAGACCTCGCTCGGATGCCACTGTTGGGGAACATAGGAATTTCATAATTTTCCTACAATCACACAAGATCTATCTAGGAGATGCATAGCAACGAGATGGGAGAGTGTGTCCACTTACCCTCGAAGACCGAAAGCGGAAGCGTTTAGTAACGCGGTTGATGTAGTCGAAAGTCTTCGCGATCCAACCGATCCAAGTACCGAATGTACGGCACCTCCATGTTCAGCACACGTTCAGCTCGATGACGTCCCTCGTGCTCTTGATCCAGTTGAGGACGAGGGTGAGTTCTGTCAGCACGATGGTGCGGCGACGGTGATGATGATGTTACTCGCGCAGGGCATTGCCTAAGCACTACGGCGATATGATCGAGGTGTGTAACTGTGGAGGGGGGCACCGCACACGGCTAAGGTAAAACTTGGTGTGTCCTGGGGTGCCCCTTGCCCCCGTATATAAAGGAGGGAGGGGGAGGCCGGCCGGCCCTTGCAGGGCACACCAGGAGAGGAGAGTCCTACTAGGACTCCAAGTCCTAGTAAGATTCCACCTAAAGGAGAGGGGGAAAGGAAGGGAGAGGGGGGTCGCGCCCCCAACCCCTTGTCCAACTCGGACTGGGCTTGTGGGGGGTGCGCCACCTCCTGGCAGCTGCCTCCTCTTCCCACTAAGGCACACTAAGGCCCAACAACTCCCATGGGGGTTCCGGTAACCTCCTTGTACTTCAAGAAATACCCAAACTTCTCCAGAACCATTCTGATGTCCGAATATATCCTTCCAATATATCAATATTTATGTCTTGAACATGTCGAGACTCCTCGTCACGTCCGTGATCTCATCCGGGACTCCGAACAAACTTCGGTCATCAAAACACATAACTCATAATACAAATCGTCATCCAATGTTAAGCGTGCGGACCCTATGGGTTTCAGAACTATGTAGACATGAACGAGACACATCTTCGATCAATAACCAATAGCGGAACCTGGATGCTCATATTGGCTCCTACATATTCTACGAAGATCTTTATCGGTCAAACCGCATAACAACATATGTTGTTCCCTTTGTCATCGGTATGTTACTTGCCCGAGATTCGATCGTCGGTATCTTCATACCTAGTTCAATCTTGTTACTGGCAAGTCTCTTTACTCGTTCCATAATACTTCATCCTGCAACTAACTCATTAGTCACATTGCTTGCAAGGCTTATAGTGATGAGCATTACCGAGAGGGCCCAGAGATACCTCTCCGAAACACGGAGTGACAAATCCTAATCTTGATCTATGCCAACCCAACAAACACCTTCGGAGACACTTGTAGAGAATCTTTATAGTCACCCATTTATGTTGTGACGTTTGATAGCACACAAGGTGTTCCTCCGATATCCGGGAGTTGCATAATCTCATAGTCTGACTAACATGTATAAGTCATGAAGAAAGCAGTAGCAATGAAACTGTAACGATCATAATGCTAAGCCTAACGGATGGGTCTTGTACATCACATCATTCTCCTAATGATGATCATGTTCATCAAATGACAACACATGTCTATGGTTAGGAAACATAACCATCTTTGATTAACAAGCTAGTCAAGTAGAGGCATAGTAGGGACACTATGTTTTGTCTATGTATTCACACATGTACTAAGATTCTGGTTAATAAAATTCTAGCATGAATAAGAAACATTTATCATGATTAAGGAAATAAATAATAACTTTATTATTGCCTCTAGGGCATATTTTCTTCAATGACAAGGGAAGCCCACGCAGCAGGGGCACTGCAAGGAGTCACCGCCAAAGGGTTCGTGGTACCCTGAGTGGTCACCAGAGTAGCAGGGGTAACAGAGGCTAGAGGAATGAATGGGGTAAATCCGACAATAGATGGAGGGTTCCTATTGCGAGCAGCGGCAAGGGCTATACATGCTCGGGTTAACTCTTGGGCAAACTCATAGATCAAGAGATAACTGGCAGTTGAAGGAAATATGCCCTAGAGGCAATAATAAAGTTATTATTTATTTCCTCATATCATGATAAATGCTTATTATTCATGCTAGAATTGTATTAACCGGAAACATAATACATGTGTGAATACATAGACAAACAGAGTGTCACTATATGCCTCTACTTGACTAGCTCGTTAATTAAAGATGGTTATATTTCCTAACCATAGACATGAGTTGTCATTTGATTAGCGGGATCACATCATTAGGAGAATGATGTGATTATTATGACCCATTCCGTTAGCTTAGCACTTGATCGTTTAGTATGTTGCTATTGCTTTCTTCAAGACTTATACATGTTCCTACAACTATGAGATTATGCAACTCCCGTTTATCGGAGGAACACTTTGTCTGCTACCAAACGTCACAACGTAACTGGGTGATTATAAAGGAGCTCTACAGGTGTCTCCAAAGGTACATCTTGAGTTGGCGTATTTCGAGATTAGGTTTTGTCACTCCGATTGTCGGAGATGTATCTTTGGGCCCTCTTGGTAATGCACATCACTATAAGCCTTGCAAGCAATGTAGCTAATGAGTTAGTTACGGAATGATGCATTACATAACGAGTAAAGAGACTTGCCGGTAACGAGATTGAACTAGGTATTGAGATACTGACGATCGAATCTCGGGCAAGTAACATACCGATGACAAAGGGAACAACGTATGTTGTTATGCGGTTTGACCGATAAAGATCTTCGTAGAATATGTAGGAGCCAATATGAGCATCCAGGTTCCGCTATTGGTTATTTACCGGAAACGTGTTTCGGTCATGACTACATAGTTCTCGAACCCGTAGGGTCCGCACGCTTAAGGTTTCGATGACAGTTTTATTATGAGTTTATGAGTTTTGATGTACCGAAGGAGTTTGGAGTCCCGGATGAGATCGGGGACATGATGAGGAGTCTCGAAATGGTCGAGACATAAAGATCGATATATTGGACGACTATATTCAGATATCGGAAAGGTTCCGAGTGGTTCGGGTATTTCTCAGAGTACCTGGGAGTTACGGGAATACGTGTGAAGAAGTATATGGGCCTTATTGGGCTTTAGGGGAGAGAGAGAGGCAGGCCGCGCGCCCCCCAATGACTAGTCCGAATTGGACTAGGGGGAGGGGCGGCGCCCCCTCCTTCCTTCTCTTCCCTCTCCCCCTTCCTTGTCTCCTACTCCTACTACATGGAAGGGGAGAAATCCTACTCCCGATGGGAGTAGGACTCCTCAAGGGCGCACCATAGGGGCCGGCCCTCTCCCCCTCCTCCACTCCTTTATATACGGGGGCAGGGGGCACCTCTAGAGAGAACAACAATTGATCTCTTGATCTCTTAGCCGTGTGCGGTGCCCCCCTCCACCATAGTCCTCGATAATATTGTAGCAGTGCTTAGGTGAAGCCCTGCGACGGTAGAACATCAAGATCGTCACCACGCCATCGTGCTGACAGAACTCTCCCTCGACACTCGGCTGGATCGGAGTTCAAGGGACATCATTGAGCTGAACGTGTGCTAGAACTCGGAGGTGCCGTGCTTTCGGTGCTTGATTGGTCGGGCCATGAAGACGTACGACTACATCAACCGCGTTGTTCTAACGCTTCCGCTTTCGGTCTACGAGGGTACGTGAACACACTCTCCCCTCTCGTTGCTATACATCACCATGATCTTGAGTGTGCGTAGGAATTTTTTTGAAATTACTACGTTCCCCAACAGTGGTATCAGAGCCAGGTTTTATGCGTTGATGTTATATGCACGAGTAGAACACAAGTGAGTTGTGGGCGATACAAGTCATACTGCTTACCAGCATGTCATACTTTGGTTTGGCGGTATTGTTGGATGAAGCGGCCCGGACCGACATTACGCATACGCTTACGCGAGACTGGTTCTACCGACGTGCTTTGCACACAGGTGGCTGGCGGGTGTCAGTTTCTCCAACTTTAGTTGAACCGAGTGTGGCTACGCCCGGTCCTTGAGAAGGTTAAAACAGCACTAACTTGACGAACTATCGTTGTGGTTTTGATGCGTAGGTAAGAACGGTTCTTGCTCAGCCCGTAGCAGCCATGTAAAACTTGCAACAACAAATTAGAGGACGTCTAACTTGTTTTTCCAGGGCATGTTGTGATGTGATATGGTCAAGACGTGATGCTATGTTTTATTGTATCAGATGATCATGTTTTGTAACCGAGTTATCGGCAACTGGCAGGAGCCATATGGTTGTCGCATTATTGTATACAATGTAATCGCCCTGTAATTGCTTTACTTTATCACTAAGCGGTAGCGATAGTCGTAGAAGCAATAGTTGGCGAGACGACAACGGTGCTATGATGGAGATCAAGGTGTCGCGCCGGTGACGATGGTGATCATGACAGTGCTCCGGAGATGGAGATCACAAGCACAGGATGATGATGGCCATATCATATTACTTATATTGATTGCATGTGATGTTTATCTTTTATGCATCTTATCTTGCTTTGATTGACAGTAGCATTATAAGATGATCTCTCACTAAATTTCAAGATAAAAGTGTTCTCCCTCAGTATGCACCGTTGCCAAAGTTTGTCGTGCCCAGACACCACGTGATGATCGGGTGTGATAAGCTCTACGTCCATCTACAACGGGTGCAAGCCAGTTTTGCACATGCAGAATACTCAGGTTAAACTTGACGAGCCTAGCATATGCAGATATGGCCTTGGAACACTGAGACCGAAAGGTCGAGCGTGAATCATATAGTAGATATGATCAACATAGTGATGTTCACCATTGAAAACTACTCCATTTCACGTGATGATCGGTTATGGTTTAGTTGATTTGGATCACGTGATCACTTAGATGATTAGAGAGATGTCTATCTAAGTGGGAGTTCTTAAGTAATATGATTAACTGAACTTAAATTTGTCATGAACTTGGTCCTGGTAGTATTTTGCAAATTATGTTGTAGATAAATAGCTCACGTTGTTGTTTCCCTATGTTTATTTTTGATATGATCCTAGAGAAAACTGTGTTGAAAGATGTTAGTAGCAATGATGCGGATTGGATCCGTGATCTGAGGATTGTCCTCATTGCTGCACAGAAGAATTATGTCCTTGATGTACCGCTAGGTGACGGACCTATTGCAGGAGCAGATGCAAACGTTATGAACGTTTGGCTAGCTCAATATGATGACTACTTGATAGTTTAGTTCACCATGCTTAACGGCATAGAATCGGGACTTTAAAAACATTTTGAACGTCATGGACCATATGAGATGTTCCAGGAGTTGAAGTTAATATTTCAAGCAAATACCCGAGTTGAGAGATATGAAGTCTCTAACAAGTTCTATAGCTAAAAGATGGAGGAGAATTGCTTAACTAGTGAGCATGTGCTCAGATTGTCTGGGTACTACAATCACTTGAATCAAGTGGGAGTTAATCTTCCAGATAAGACAGTGATTGACAGAGTTCTCTAGTCACCATCACCAAGTTAGTAGAACTTCGTGATGAACTATAGTATGCAAGGGATGATGAAAACGATCCCCGAGCTCTTCGTGATGTTGAAACCAACGAAGGTAGAAATCAAGAAAGAACATCAAGTGTTGATGATTGACAAGATCACTAGTTTCAAGAAAAAGGCAAAGGGAAAGAAAGGGAACTTCAAGTAGAATGGCAAGCAAGTTGTCAATTCCGTGAAGAAGCCCAAAGCTAGACTAAAGCCTGAAACTGAGTACTTCTACTGCAAAAGGAAATGGTCACTAGAAACGGAAATGCCCTGAATATTTCGTGGATAAGAAGGATGGCAAAGTGAACAAGGGTATATTTGATATATAGATTATTGATGTGTACCTTACTAGTGTTTATAGTAGCCCCTGGGTATTTGATACTTGTTCAGTTGCTAAATATTAGTAACTCAAAACAGGAGTTACAGAATAGACATAGACTAGTTGAGGGTGAAGTGATGATATGTGTTGGAAGTGGTTCCAAGATTGATATGCTCATCATCGCACACTCCCTATATTTTCGAGATTAGTGTTGAACCTAAATAAATGTTATTTGGCGTTTGCGTTGAGCATGAATATGATTTGATCATGTTTATTGCAATACGGTTATTCATTTAAAGTCAGAGAATAATTGTTATTCTGTTTACATGAATAAAGCCTTCAATGGTCATACACCCAATGAAAATAGTTAGTTGGATCTCGATCGTAGTGATACACATATTCATAATATTGATGCCAAAAGATGCAAAGTTGATAATGATAGTGCAACTTATTTGTGGCACTACCGTTTGGGTCATATCGGTGTAAAGCGCATGAAGAAACTCCATGCTGATGGGTTTTTTGGAATCGCTTGATTATGAATCATTTGATGCTTGCGAACCGTGCCTTTTGGGCAAGATGACCAAAACTCCATTCTTTGGAACAATGGAACAAGCTACTGATTTATTGGAAAAAAATACATACCGATGTAATGCTCGTGGCAAGTATTGTTATTTTCTAACCTTCATAGATGATTTGAGCAGATATGGGTATATCTACTTAATGAAACACAAGTCTGAAACATTTGAAAAGTTCAAAGAATTTTAGAGTGAAGTGGAGAATCATCATAACAAGAAAATAAAGTTTATACGATCTGATCGTGGAGGAGAATATTTGAGTTACGAGTTTGGCCTTCATATAAAACAATGTGGAATATTTTCACAGCTCACGCCACCTGGAACACCACAACGTTATGGTGTGTCCGAACGTCATAACAGCACTTTATTGGATATGGTGCGATCTATGACTTACCAATTTACCACTATAGTTTTGGGGTTATGCATTAGAGACAGTTGCATTCACGTAAAAAAGGGGCACCATCTAAATTCGTTCGAGACGACACCCTATGAACTGTGGTTTGGCAAGAAACCAAAGTTGTTGTTTCTTAAAGTTTGGGGTTGCAATGCTTATAAGAAAAAGTTTCATCCTGATAAGCTCAAACCCAAATCGGAGAAATGTGTCTTCATAGAATACTCAAAGGAGAAAGTTGATTACATCTTCTATCATAGATCCGAAGGCAAGATATTTGTTGCTTAGAATGGATCCTTTCTAGAGAAGGAGTTTCTCTCGAAAGAAGTGAGTGGGAGGAAAGTAGAACTTGATGACGTAACTGTACCTGCTCCCTTATTGGAAAGTAGTTCATCACAGAAATATGTTCCTGTGACCACTACACCCATTAGTGAGGAAGTTAATGATGATGATCATGAAACTTCAAATCAAGTTGTTACTAAACCTCGTAGGTCAACCAGAGTAAGATCCGCATCAGAGTGGTACGGTAATCCTGTTCTGGAAGTTATGTTACTAGACCATGACGAACCTACGAACTATGAAGAAGCGATCGTGAGCCCCGATTCTGTGAAATGGCTTGAGGCCATGAAATCTGAGATGAGATCTATGTATGAGAACAAAGTATGGACTTTGATTGACTTGTCCAATGATCGACGAGCCATTGAGATTAAATGGATCTTCAAGAGGAAGACGGACACTGATAGTAGTGTTACTATATACAAAGCTACAATTGTCGCAAAAGGTTTTCGACAAGTTCAAGGTGTTGACTACGATGAGAGTTTCTCACTCGTATCTATGCTTAAGTCTATCCGAATCATGTTAGCAATTGCCGCATTTTATGAAATTTGGCAAATGGATAAACAAAACCGCATTCCTTAATGGATTTATTAAAGAAGAGTTGTATATGATGCAACCAGAAGGTTTTGTCAATCCTAAGGGTGCTAAAAAAATATGCAAGCTCCAGCGATCCATCTATGAACTGGTGCAAGCATCTCAGAGTTGGAATATACGCTTTGATAAGTTGATCAAAGGATATAGTTTTATACAGATTTGCGGTGAAGCATGTATTTACAAGAAAGTGAGTGGGAGCACTATAGCATTTCTGATAAGTATATGTGCATGACAATATTGTTAATCGGAAATAATGTAGAATTATTTTGCAAAGCATAAAGGAGTGTTTGAAAGGAGCTTTTCAAAGAAAGACCTCGGTGAAGCAGCTTACATATTGAGCATCAAGATCTATAGAGATAGATCAAGACGCTTGATAATTTTTTCAATGAGTACATACCTTGACAAGATTTTGAAGTAGTTCAAAATGGGACAGTCAAAGAAAGAGTTCTTGCCTGTCTTACAAGGTGTGAAATTGAGTAAGACTCAAAGCCCGACCACGGCAGAAGATAGAAAGAGAATGAAAGTTATTCCCTATACCTTGGCCATAAGTTCTATAAAGTATGCCATGCTGTGTACCAGATCTATTGTAAACCCTACACTAATTTTGGCAAGGGAGTACAATAGTGATCTAGGAGTAGATCATTGGACAGCGGTCAAAATTATCCTTAGTGGAATAAGGATATGTTTCTCGATTATGGAGGTGACAAAAAGGTTCGTCGTAAAGGGTTACGTCGATGCAAATTTTGACACTGATCCAGATGACTTTAAATCTCAATCTAGATACATATTGAAAGTGGGAGCAATTAGCTAGAGTAGCTCCGTGCAGAGCATTGTTGACATAGAAATTTGCAAAATACATACGGATCTGAATGTGGCAGACCCGTTAACTAAACTTCTCTCACAAGCAAAACATGATCACACCTTAGTATTCTTTGGGTGTTAATCACATAGCGATGTGAACTAGATTATTGACTCTAGTAAACCCTTTGGGTGTTGGTCACATGACGATGTGAACTATGGCTGTTAATCACATGGTGATGTGAGCTATTGGTATTAATTCACATGGTGATGTGAACTAGATTATTGACTCTAGTGCAAGTGGGAGACTGAAGGAAATATGCCCTAGAGGCAATAATAAAGCTATTATTTATTTCCTCATATCATGATAAATGTTTATTATTTATGCTAGAATTGTATTAACCGGAAACATAATACATGTGTGAATACATAGGCAAACAGAGTGTCACTAGTATGCCTCTACTTGACTAGCTCATTAATTAAAGATGGTTATATTTCCTAACCATAGACATGAGTTGTCATTTGATTAACGGAGAATGATGTGATTGACAAGACCCATTCCGTTAGCTTAGAACTTGATCGTTAAGTATGTTGCTATTGCTTTCTTCATGACTTATACATGTTCCTACAACTATGAGATTATCCAACTCCCGTTTACCGGAGGAACACTTTGTCTGCTACCAAACGTCACAATGTAACTGGGTGTTTATAAAGGAGCACTATAGGTGTCTCCAAAGGTACATGTTGAGTTGGCGTATTTCGAGATTAGGTTTTGTCACTCCGATTGTCGGAGAGGTATCTCTGGGCTCTCTCGGTAATGCACATCACTATAAGCCTTGCAAGCAATGTAGCTAATGAGTTAGTTACGGAATGATGCATTACATAACGAGTAAAGAGACTTACCGGTAACGAGATTGAACAAGGTATTGAGATACCGACGATCGAATCTCGGGCAAGTAACATACCGATGACAAAGGGAACAACGTATGTTGTTATGCGGTTTGACTGATAAAGATCTTCGTAGAATATGTAGGAGCCAATATGAGCATCCAGGTTCCGCTATTGGTTATTGACCGGAAACGTGTTTCCGTCATGACTACATAGTTCTTGAACCCGTAGGGTCCGCACGCTTAAGGTTTCGATGACAGTTTTATTATGAGTTTATGAGTTTTGATGTATCAAAGGAGTTCGGAGTACCGGATGAGATCGGGGACATGACGAGGAGTCTCGAAATGGTTGAGACGTAAAGATCGATATATTGGACGACTATATTCGGACATCGGAAAGGTTCCGAGTGGTTCAGGTATTTCTCGGAGTACCGGGGAGTTACGAGAATACGGGGGAAGAAGTTGTTGGGGAACGTAGTAATTTCAAAAAAAATCCTACGCACACGCAAGATCATGGTGATGCATAGCAACGAGAGGGGAGAGTGTTATCTACGTACCCTCGTAGACCGACGCGGAAGCGTTGACGCAACGTAGAGGAAGTAGTCGTACGTCTTCCCGGTTCAACCGATCCAAGCACCGTTACTCCGGCACCTCCGAGTTCTTGACACACGTACAGCTCGATGATGCACCCCGAACTCCGATCCAGCAGACGTACGGGGAGGAGTTCCTTCAGCACGACGGCGTGGTGACGATCTTGATGTTCAACTGTCGCAGGGCTTCGCCTAAGCACCGCTACAATATGACCGAGGTGTAATATCGTGGAGGGGGGCACCGCACACGGCTAAGGAACGATCACGAAGATCAACTTGTGTGTCTATGGGGTGCCCCCCGCCCCCGTATATAAAGGAGGGAGGGAGGAGGGGGCCGGCCTAAGGGGAGGCGCGCCCTAGGAGGGGGAAACCTACTCCAAGTAGGTTTCCCCCCTCTTTTTCTAATAGGAGTAGGAGAGGGAAGGAAGAGGGGGGAGGAGAGAAGGAAAGGGGGGGCCGGACCCCCTCCCAATTCGGATTGGGCTTGGGGGGGGGGCGCCCCCTCCTTTGCTCCTTCTCCCTCCCTTCCACTAAGGCCCAATAAGGCCCATATACTTACCGGGGGGTTCCGGTAACCTCCCGGAACTCCGGTATAATCCCAATCTCATCCGGAACCTTTTCCGGTGTCCAAATATATCCGTCCAATATATCAATCTTTATGTCTCGACCATTTCGAGACTCCTCATCATGTCCGTGATCACATCCGGGAATCCGAACAACCTTTGGTACATCAAAATACATAAACTCATAATATAACTGTCATTGAAACCTTAAGCGTGCGGACCCTACGGTTCGAGAACAATGTAGACATGACCGAGACATGTCTCCGGTCAATAACCAATAGCGGGACCTGGATGCCCATATTGGTTCCTACATATTCTACGAAGATCTTTATCGGTCAAACCGCATAACAACATACGTTGTTCCCTTTGTCATCGGTATGTTACTTGCCCGAGATTCGATCGTCGGTATCCAATACCTAGTTCAATCTCATTACCAGCAAGTCTCTTTACTCGTTCCGTAATACATCATCTCGCAACTAACTCATTAGTTGAAATGCTTGCAAGGCTTAAGTGATGTGTATTACTGAGAGGGCCCAGAGATACCTCTCCGACATTCGGAGTGACAAATCCTAATCTTGAAATACGCCAACTCAACAAGTACCTTTGGAGACACCTGTAGAGCACCTTTATAATCACCCAATTACGTTGTGACGTTTGGTAGCACACAAAGTGTTCCTCCGGTAAACGGGAGTTGCATAATCTCATAGTCACAGGAACATGTATAAGTCATGAAGGAAGCAATAGCAACATACTAAACGATCGGGTGCTAAGCTAACGGAATGGGTCATGTCAATCAGATCATTCAACTAATGATGTGACCTTGTTAATCAAATAACAACTCCTTGTTCATGGTTAGGAAACATAACCATCTTTGATTAACAAGCTAGTCAAGTAGAGGCATACTAGTGACACTCGGTTTGTCTATATATATTCACACATGTATTATGTTTCCGGTTAATACAATTCTAGCATGAATAATAAACATTTATCATGATATAAGGAAATAAATAATAACTTTATTATTGCCTCTAGGGCATATTTCCTTCAGTCTCCCACTTGCACTAGAGTCAATAATCTAGATTACATAGTAATGATTCTAACACCCATGGAGTCTTGGTGTTGATCATGTTTTGCTCGTTGAAGAGGCTTAGTCAACGGGTCTGCAACATTCAGATCCGTATGTATCTTGCAAATCTCTATGTATCCCACCTAGACTAGATCCCAGATGGAATTGAAGCGTCTCTTGATGTGCTTGGTTCTCTTGTGAAATCTGGATTCCTTCGCTAAGGCAATCGCTCCAGTATTGTCACAAAAGATTTTCATTGGACCTGATGCACTAGGTATGACACCTAGATCGGATATGAACTCCTTCATCCAGACTCCATTGGCTGCTTCCGAAGCAGCTATGTATTCCGCTTCACACGTAGATCCCGCCACGACGCTTTGCTTTGAACTGCACCAACTGACAGCTCCACCGTTTAATGTAAGCACGTATCCGGTTTGCGATTTACAATCGTCCGGATCAGTGGCAAATCTTGCATCAACATAACCATTTACGATGAGCTCTTTGTCACCTCCATATACGAGAAACATATCCTTAGTCCTTTTCAGGTACTTCACGATGTTCTTGACCACTGTCCAGTGATCCACTCCTGGATTACTTTGGTACCTCCCTGCTAGACTTATAGCAAGGCACACATCAGGTCTGCTACACAGCATTGCATACATGATAGAGCCTATGGTTGAAGCATAGGGAACATTTTTCATTTTCTCTCTCTCTTCTGCAGTGGTCGGGCTTTGGGTCTTACTCAACTTCACACCTTGCAATACAGGCAAGAACCCTTTCTTTGCTTGATCCATTTTGAACTTCTTCAAAACTTTGTCAAGGTATGTGCTTTGTGAAAGTCCAATTAAGCGTTTTGATCTATCTCTATAGATCTTAATGCCCAATATGTAAGCAGCTTCACCGAGGTCTCCCATTGAAAAACTTTTATTCAAGTATCCCTTTATGCTATCCAGAAATTCTATATCATTTCCAATTAATAATATGTCATCCACATATAATATTAGAAATGCTACAGAGCTCCCACTCACTTTCTTGTAAATACAGGCTTCTCCAAAAGTCTGTATAAACCCAAATGCTTTGATCACACTATCAAAACGTTTATTCCAACTCCGAGAGGCTTGCACCAGTCCATAAATGGATCGCTGGAGCTTGCACACTTTGTTAGCTCCCTTTGGATCGATAGAACCTTCTGGTTGCATCATATACAACTCTTCCTCCAGAAATCCATACAGGAATGCAGTTTTTACATCCATTTGCCAAATTTCATAATCATAAAATGAGGCAATTGCTAACATGATTCGGACAGACTTAAGCATCACTACGAGTGAGAAGGTCTCATCGTAGTCAACCCCTTGAACTTGTCGAAAACCTTTTGCAAGAAGTCGAGCTTTGTAGACAGTAACATTACCGTCAGCGTCAGTCTTCTTCTTGAAGATCCATTTATTCTCAATTGCTTGCCGACCATCGGGCAAGTCAACCAAAGTCCATACTTTGTTTTCATACATGGATCCCATCTCAGATTTCATGGCTTCAAGCCATTTTGCGGAATCTGGGCTCACCATCGCTTCTTCATAGTTCGTAGGTTCATCATGATCTAGTAGCATGACTTCCAGAATAGGATTACCGTACCACTCTGGTGCGGATCTTACTCTGTTCGACCTACGAGGTTCTGTATTAACTTGATCTGAAGTTCTATGATCATCATCATCAACTTCCTCACTAGTTGGTTTTGACGTCACAGAAACCGGTTCATGTGATGTATTATTTTCCAACAAGGGAGTAATTACAGTTACCTCATCAAGTTCTACTTTCCTCCCACTCACTTCTTTCGAGAGAAACTCCTTCTCTAGAAAGGATCCATTCTTAGCAACGAATGTCTTGCCTTTGGATCTGTGATAGAAGGTGTACCTAACTGTCTCCTTTGGGTATCCTATGAAGACACATTTCTCCGATTTGGGTTCGAGCTTATCAGGTTGAAGCTTTTTCACATAAGCATCGCATCCCCAAATTTTAAGAAACGACAACTTTGGTTTCTTGCCAAACCATAGTTCATAAGGTGTCGTCTCAACGGATTTCGACGGTGCCCTATTTAACGTGAATGTGGCCGTCTCTAAAGCATAACCCCAAAACGATAGCGGTAAATCTGTAAGAGACATCATAGATCGCATCATATCAAGTAAAGTACGATTACGACGTTCGGACACACCATTACGCTGTGGTGTTCCGGGTGGCGTGAGTTGCGAAACTATTCCACATTGTTTTAAGTGTAGACCAAACTCGTAACTCAAATATTCTCCTCCACGATCAGATCGTAGAAACTTTATTTTCTTGTTACGATGATTTTCAACTTCACTCTGAAATTCTTTGAATTTTTCAAATGTTTCAGACTTATGCTTCATTAAGTAGATATACCCATATCTGCTTAAATCATCTGTGAAGGTGAGAAAATAACAATATCCACCACGAGCCTCAACATTCATCGGACCACATACATCTGTATGTATGATTTCCAACAAATCTGTTGCTCTCTCCATAGTACCGGAGAACGGCGTTTTGGTCATCTTGCCCATGAGGCACGATTCGCAAGTACCAAGTGATTCATAATCAAGTGGTTCCAAAAGACCATCAGTATGGAGTTTCTTCATGCGCTTTACACCGATATGACCTAAACGGCAGTGCCACAAATAAGTTGCACTATCATTATCAACTCTGCATCTTTTGGCTTCAACACTATGGATATGTGTATCACTACTATCGAGATTCATCAAAAATAGACCACTCTTCAAGGGTGCATGACCATAAAAGATATTACTCATATAAATAGAACAACCATTATTCTCTGATTTAAATGAATAACCGTCTCGCATCAAACAAGATCCAGATATAATGTTCATGCTCAACGCTGGCACCAAATAACAATTATTTAGGTCTAATACTAATCCCGAAGGTAGATGTAGAGGTAGCGTGCCGACCGCGATCACATCGACTTTGGAACCATTTCCCACGCGCATCGTCACCTTGTCCTTTGCCAGTGTTCGCTTATTCTGTAGTCCCTGTTTCGAGTTGCAAATATTAGCAACAGAACCAGTATCAAATACCCAGGTGCTACTGCGAGCTCTAGTAAGGTACACATCAATAACATGTATATCACATATACCTTTGTTCACCTTGCCATCCTTCTTATCCGCCAAATACTTGGGACAGTTCCGCTTCTAGTGACCAGTCTGCTTGCAGTAGAAGCACTCAGTTTCAGGCTTAGGTCCAGACTTGGGTTTCTTCTCTTGAGCAGCAACTTGCTTGTTGTTCTTCTTGAAGTTCCCCTTCTTCTTCCCTTTGCCCTTTTTCTTGAAACTAGTGGTCTTGTTGACCATCAACACTTGATGCTCCTTCTTGATTTCTACCTCCGCAGCCTTTAGCATTGCGAAGAGCTCGGGAATCGTCTTATCCATCCCTTGCATATTATAGTTCATCACGAAGCTCTTGTAGCTTGGTGGAAGTGATTGGAGAATTCTGTCAATGACGCTATCATCCGGAAGAGTAACTCCCAGTTGAATCAAGTGATTACAATACCCAGACATCTTGAGTATGTGCTCACTGACAGAACTATTCTCCTCCATCTTGCAGCTATAGAACTTATTGGAGACTTCGTATCTCTCAATCCGGGCATTCTTCTAGAATATTAACTTCAACTCCTGGAACATCTCATATGCTCCATGACGTTCAAAATGTCGTTGAAGTCCCGGTTCTAAGCCGTAAAGCATGGCACATTGAACTATCGAGTAGTCATCAGCTTTGCTCTGCCAGACGTTCTTAACGTCGTCAGTTGCATCAGCAGCAGGCCTGGCACCTAGTGGTGCTTCCAGGACGTAATTTTTCTGTGCAGCAATGAGGATAATCCTCAAGTTACGGACCCAGTCCGCGTAGTTGCTACCATCATCTTTCAACTTAGCTTTCTCAAGGAACGCATTAAAATTCAACGGAACAACAGCACGGGCCATCTATCTACAATCAACATAGACAAGCAAGATACTATCAGGTACTAAGTTCATGATAAATTTAAGTTCAATTAATCATATTACTTAAGAACTCCCACTTAGACAGACATCCCTCTAGTCATCTAAGTGATCACGTGACCCAAATCAACTAAACCATAACCGATCATCACGTGAGATGGAGTAGTTTTCAATGGTGAACATCTTATGTTGATCATATCTACTATATGATTCACGCTCGACCTTTCGGTCTCCGTGTTCCGAGGCCATATCTGCATATGCTAGGCTCGTCAAGTTTAACCTGAGTATTCTGTGTGTGCAAAACTGGCTTGCACCCGTTGTAGATGGACGTAGAGCTTATCACACTCGATCATCACGTGGTGTCTGGGCACGACGAACTTTGGCAACGGTGCATACTCAGGGAGAACACTTCTTGATAATTTTTAGTGAGAGATCATCTTAAAATGCTACCGTCAATCAAAGCAAGATAAGATGCATAAAGGATAAACATCACATGCAATCAATATAAGTGATATGATATGGCCATCATCATCTTGTGCTTGTGATCTCCATCTCCGAAGCACCATCATGATCACCATCGTCACCGGCGCGACACCTTGATCTCCATCGTAGCATCGTTGTTGTTTACGCCATCTATTGCTTCTACGACTATCGCTACCGCTTAGTGATAAAGTAAAGCAATTACAGGGCGTTTGCATTTCATACAATAAAGTGACAACCATATGGCTCCTGCCGGTTGCCGATAACTTCGGTTACAAAACATGATCATCTCATACAATAAAATATAGCATCATGTCTTGGCCATATCACATCACAACATGCCCTGCAAAAACAAGTTAGACGTCCTCTACTTTGTTGTTGCAAGTTTTACGTGGCTGCTACGGGCTTAAGCAAGAACCAATCTCACCTACGCATCAAAACCACAACGATAGTTTGTCAAGTTGATGCTGTTTTAACCTTCGCAAGGACCGGGCGTAGCCACACTCGGTTCAACTAAAGTTGGAGAAACTGATACCCGCTAGTCACCTGTGTGCAAAGCACGGCGGTAAAACCAGTCTCGCGTAAGCGTACGCGTAATGTCGGTCCGGGCCGCTTCATCCAACAATACCGCCGAACCAAAGTATGACATGCTGGTAAGCAGTATGACTTATATCACCCACAACTCACTTGTGTTCTACTCGTGCATATAACATCAAACCATAAAACCTAGGCTCGGATGCCACTGTTGGGGAACGTAGTAATTTCAAAAAAAATCCTACGCACACGCAAGATCATGGTGATGCATAGCAACGAGAGGGGAGAGTGTTATCTACGTACCCTCGTAGACCGAAGCGGAAGCGTTGACGCAACGTAGAGTAAGTAGTCGTACGTCTTCCCGGTTCAACCGATCCAAGCACCGTTACTCCGGCACCTCCGAGTTCTTGACACACGTACAGCTCGATGACGCACCCCGAACTCCGATCCAGCAGAGGTACGGGGAGGAGTTCCGTCAGCACGACGGCGTGGTGACGATCTTGATGTTCAACTATCGCAGGGCTTCGCCTAAGCACCGCTATAATATGATCGAGGTGTAATATCGTGGAGGGGGCACCGCACACGGCTAAGGAACGATCACGAAGATCAACTTGTGTGTCTATGGGGTGCCCCCCGCCCCCGTATATAAAGGAGGGAGGGACGAGGGGGCCGGCCTAACGGGAGGTGTGCCCTAGGAGGGGGAAACCTACTCCAAGTAGGTTTCCCCCCACTTTTTCCTAATAGGAGTAGGAGAGGGAAGAAGAGGGGGGAGGAGAGAAGGAAAGGGGGGGCCGGCCCCCCTCCCAATTCGGATTGGGCTTGGGGGGGCGCCCCCTCCTTTTCTCCTTCTCCCTCCCTTCCACTAAGGCCTAATAAGGCCCATATACTTACCGCGGGGTTCCGGTAACCTCCCGGAACTCCGGTATAATCCCAATCTCATCCGGAACCTTTTCCGGTGTCCAAATATATCCGTCCAATATATCAATCTTTATGTCTCGACCATTTCGAGACTCCTCGTCATGTCCGTGATCACATCCGGGACTCCGAACAACCTTCAGTACATCAAAATACATAAACTCATAATATAACTGTCATCGAAACCTTAAGCGTGCGGACCCTACGGTTCGAGAACAATGTAGACATGACCGAGACACGTCTCCGGTCAATAACCAATAGCGGGACCTGGATGCCCATATTGGTTCCTACATATTCTACGAAGATCTTTATCGGTCAAACCGCATAACAACATACGTTGTTCCCTTTGTCATCGGTATGTTACTTGCCCGAGATTCGATCGTCGGTATCCAATACCTAGTTCAATCTCGTTACCGGCAAGTCTCTTTACTCGTTCCGTAATACATCATCTCGCAACTAACTCATTAGTTGAAATGCTTGCAAGGCTTAAGTGATGTGTATTACCGAGAGGGCCCAGAGATACCTCTCCGACATTCGGAGTGACAAATCCTAATCTTGAAATACGCCAACTCAACAAGTACCTTTGGAGACACCTGTAGAGCACCTTTATAATCACCCAGTTACGTTGTGACGTTTGGTAGCACACAAAGTGTTCCTCCGGTAAACGGGAGTTGCATAATCTCATAGTCACAGGAACATGTATAAGTCATGAAGGAAGCAATAGCAACATACTAAACGATCGGGTGCTAAGCTAACGGAATGGGTCATGTCAATCAGATCATTCAACTAATGATGTGACCTTGTTAATCAAATAACAACTCCTTGTTCATGGTTAGGAAACATAACCATCTTTGATTAACAAGCTAGTCAAGTAGAGGCATACTAGTGACACTCTGTTTGTCTATATATATTCACACATGTATTATGTTTCCGGTTAATACAATTCTAGCATGAATAATAAACATTTATCATGATATAAGGAAATAAATAATAACTTTATTATTGCCTCTAGGGCATATTTCCTTCAGAAGTATATGGGCCTTATTGGGCTTTAGGGGAGAGAGAGAGGCAGGCCGCACCCCCCACCCCCCCCAATGACTAGTCCGAATTGGACTAGGGGGAGGGGCGGCACCCCCTCCTTCCTTCTCTACCCTCTCCCCCTTGTCTACTACTCCTACTACATGAAAGGGGAGAAATCCTACTCCCGATGGGAGTAGGACTCCTCCAGGGCGCGCCATAGGGGCCGGCCCTCTCCCCCTCCTCCACTCCTTTATATACGGGGGCAGGGGGCACCTCTAGAGAGAACAACAATTGATCTCTTAGCCGTGTGCGGTGCCCCCTCCACCATAGTCCTTCTCGATAATATTGTAGCGGTGCTTAGGCGAAGCCCTGCGACGGTAGAACATCAAGATCGTCACCACGCCGTCGTGCTGACGGAACTCTCCCTCGACACTTGGCTGGATCGGAGTTCGAGGGACATCGTCGAGCTGAACGTGTGCTAGAACTCGGAGGTGCCGTGCTTTCGGTGCTTGATCAGTCGGGCCGTGAAGACGTACAACTACATCAACCGTGTTGTTCTAACACTTTCGCTTTCGGTCTACGAGGGTACGTGGACACACTCTCCCCTCTCGTTGCTATGCATCACCATGATCTTGCGTGTGCGTAGGAATTTTTTTGAAATTACTATGTTCCCCAATAGCAGTGATATAGTGAGAAAGGTGGCTAGAAGGATGATCGCATGCCGGATCAATAAAAGGGAAGCGGATACACCTGTTCTCGTGCAGAGATGGGTAGAAGTAGAAACCTGGATGAGCCTGCATGCGAACCTCATTGTAGCACATGTCTACAAGAGCCTCGAGTGCAGCAAACCGGATGGCTTGAGAAGGCGCAGAAGCGAAACCACCCTTAGAGGAACAGGTGTAAGCGCCGGAAGGGGAAGTGTGGTGTAAAGTGACCTCTGCGTAATACTCGTACACTGAGCCGGCCAGATGCTCCCAATACACCTGGTACACTGGATCAGCACCCTCTGGGTAGAGTCGACGCCACACGTTCTGAAGCAGATGCAGCGATGAAAGCACAAGTGCTCCCTAGGTGGTTTTGGTAATTAATGTCAACATATCTCTTGTTAGACTAACACTTTTATCTAGTATGTTTCAGATAAGTTCAACAATGGAGTGGCATGGACTAAAGGATGTGGGAACTCCTTCAAGATGCTAAGGACAAAGGATTGGCTCAAGCTTCAAGCTCAAGACTCTTCATTTTACATTTTAGTGATCCAAGATCACATTGAGTCTATAGGAAAAGCCAATACTATCAAGAAGGGATGAGGTGTTGCTTAATGAGCCTCTTGCTTTAAGTGCTTAGTGATATACTCCAAAACCTCAACTACTTTCCCACTTCCACACATATGTCCTAAACCTAAAGTCAAACTCAGCCCCACCGATTCTTTCTATCCAGCGCCACCGAGTTCAGATGTCTTAGCCACTGCCACAAAACCTAGGCAAATCGGTCTCACCGATAGGGATCTCGGTCTCACCGAGATGGGATTGTAATCTCTCTGTGTATGTCCATTACCAAAATCGGTCTCACCGAGTTTGAGCAATCGGTACTACCGAGATTACAATGCAAACTCTCTGGTTAACTTATTACCAAAATCGGTCCCACCGAGTTTGAGTAATCGGTCCCACCGAGTTTACCTGACCAACTCTCTGGAAAGCTTATTACCAAAATCGGTCTCACCGAGTTTGTGTAATCGGTCTTACCGAGATTACGTTATGCCCTAACCCTAACCATATCGGTTCCACCGAGTTGCATTTCGGTCCCACCGAAAACCCTAACAGTCACTAGATTTACTAAATCGGTCCGACCGAGTTTGTTGATTCGGTCCCAGCGAGTTTGGTAAATTGTGTGTAACGGTTAGATTTTGTGCGGAGGCTATATATACCCCTCCACCTCCTCTTCATTCGTGCAGAGAGCCATCAGACTGAACCTACACTTCCAGCATACATTTTCTAAGAAAAACTACCTACTCATGTGTTGAGGCCAAGATATTCCATTCCTACCATATGAATCTTGATCTCTAGCCTTCCCCAAGTTGCTTTCCACTCAAATCTTCTTTCCACCAGATCCAAATCCTATGAGAGAGAGTTGAGTGTTGGGGAGACTATCATTTGAAGCACAAGAGCAAGGAGTTCATCATCAACGCACCATTTGTGACTTCTTGGAGAGTGGTGTCTCCTAGATTGGCTAGGTGTCACTTGGGAGCCTCCGACAAGATTGTGGAGTTGAACCAAGGAGTTTGTAAGGTTAAGGAGATCGCCTACTTCGTGAAGATCTACCGCTAGTGAGGCAAGTCCTTCGTGGGCGACGACCATGGTGGGATAGACAAGGTTGCTTCTTCATGGACCCTTCGTGGGTGGAGCCCTCCATGGACTCACACAACCGTTACCCTTCGTGGGTTGAAGTCTCCATCAACGTGGATGTACGATAGCACCACCTATCGGAACCACGCCAAAAACATCTGTGTCTCCAATTGCGTTTGAATCCTCCAAACCCTTCCCTTTACATTCTTGCAAGTTGCATGCTTTACTTTCCGCTGCTCATATACTCTTTGCATGCTTGCTTGCTATGTGTTGTGAATGTTAAACTTGTGCCTAAACTCCACTTAAACTTAAAGAATCTTAAAAACTGCAACTTTGGTACTTAGTGTCTAATCACCCCCCCTAGACACCTCTTCTCAAGGTCCTACAAGTGGTATCAGAGCATTGGTCTCCATTGCCTTGGTTTAATCACCATTGGAGTAAGATGGATGAGTCTACCTTGGGGAGTCTTAGACATAGAGTGCCTATTCTTGATGGAGAGTATTTTCATGAGTGGAAAAATGAGATGCTTGTAATTTTCAATCAATATCATTTGAACAAGTACATTGCTAGCCCTTGTGCACCTCATGTTGACCCTATGCATCCTACACTTGATGAGTCAATTGACATGATTAGGAATCTTAGAACCGCCGAACTCATCATTAGAGGCTTGCCTAGAAACTTGATTGGATGTTTGCCTACTCTTAAGTGTGCCTACACTATATGGAAATTTCTTGAGGAACGCTTTCCAAATTATTCCTTGAAAAATCTTGATGAAATTCTCCATAAGTCTATTGCCTTGAGTAAGATGAATACTAGTGATCCCATGTTTGGTGATCGTCTATTTGAGCTTACAAACCTTATGCGTGCCAAAGGGAATGTTGGAATTATTAGTGATATTATTTCCGAAGCTATAAAAATTCATAAGCAAGATCATTGTCAAATTCACTCTAACAAATTACCCCCTCTAGGATTTGATCCACCACATGACGATGTTGAACATGGATACTATGATGAGGATGATGATAGTGACCTTGATCTTGACGATACAATGAGACACTTTGGTCTTATGGCAAATCTTTGGGGATATATATCAGGAGGAAAGGAATGGGTTCTTGATAGTGGATGTACCGATCACATGACCGGAGATAAAGACATGTTTCGTGAGCTTGCTGAAAATGATGGTCCTCGAAAGTATGTCACTTTCGGTGACAACTCAAAAGGTAAGGTGGTTGGCCTCGGTAAGGTGGCCATATCACACGATAGCTCCATACAAAATGTCATGCTTGTCAAATCTCTTGGATACAACTTACTTTCAGTATCTAGACTTGCTGATTTCAGTTTCAGTGTCCTATTTACTGAAGTAGATTGCCAAGTGTTTCGTCGAGATAATCATAAAATGGTCTTTACCGGTGTGCGTAGAGGTGATCTATACATTGTTGATTTCACTAAAAAGGCTCAACCTAAAACTTGCTTCATTGCTAAATCCTCAAAAGGTTGGTTATGGCATAGACGATTAGGTCATGTTGGCATGCGAAACCTTGACAAGCTTATTAAGGGAAATCACATCCTTGGAGTTAACGATGTCATATTTGATAAGGATAGACTTTGCAGTGCTTGTCAAGCAGGTAAACAGGTTGGAGGAAGGCATCCCGTGAAGAACATCATGACCACAAGGAGGCCACTCGAGCTACTTCACATGGATCTTTTTGGTCCCAACTCTTACAAGAGTCTCGGTGGAAATTCTTTTGGTCTACTTATAGTTAATGATTTTTCAAGATTTACGTGGGTGTTCTTTCTCGATGATAAATCGCAGGTCCAAAAGATCTTCAAAAACTTCGCTAGGAAGGCCCAAAATCAATTTGAAGTGAAAATCAAGAAGGTTCGCAGCGACAACGAAACGGAGTTCAAGAACGCAAATGTGGACACCTTTCTTGACGAAGAAGGGATTTCACACGAGTTCTCGGTTACGTACACACCTCAACAAAATGGAGTTGTTGAGAGGAAGAACCGGACGCTTATCGAAATGGCGAGAACGATGCTTGATGAGTACAAGACGCCGAAGCACTTTTGGGCAGAAGCGGTTGAGACAGCTTGTCATGCAACAAATCGCTTGTATCTTCACAAGCTACTTGGCAAGACGGCATACGATCTCCTCACCAGTAACAAACCCCAAGTTGGATACTTTCGAGTATTCGGCTCCAAGTGCTACATTCTTGATAAGCATCGTCATTCTAAATTTGCTCCTAAGTCTCATGAAGGTTTCCTACTAGGTTATGGCTCAAACTCTCACACTTACCGTGTCTACAACAATTTCACCCGAAAGGTTGAAGAGATGGTAGATGTGAAGTTTGATGAATCTAATGGCTCGCAAGTAGAGCAATTGCCAATTGATGTAGGAGACAAAGATCCTTCGGAAGCAATCCAAGACTTCTCTATTGGCAAGGTTCGTCCAACGGAGGTGAAGGAGAGTACCCCGTCCGTCCAAGTGGAAGCTCTACTTCACGACAAGGTGAACCAAGAGTTGATACGGAAGCATCCATGAGTGGGAAACACCAAGATGAAGAAAATGAGGAAGTGCATCAAGATGAAAGTCAACAACCACCTTCTCCACCATGACAAGAGAACGACAACGCCAACAATGAAGAAGGCCAAGGAGAAGAACAAGATGAAGAAGAAGTTCAACCAAGAAACAAGCAAAAGCTTTCACGAGTTCGAGCAAGAATTGCTAAATATCATCCCGTCGAGCAAATCTACAATGATATTCAAACTGGGAGAATCACTCGCTCTAAAACTCGTTTAGCTAACTTTTGTGAAAACTATTCTTTCATCTCTAGCATTGAACCTATGAAGGTTGAACAAGCATTGGAAGATCCGGATTGGATAAATGCTATGCATGAAGAGCTACACAACTTTCAGAGGAACCAAGTTTGGACATTGGTTGAGAAGCCCGACAACAACCACAACATCATCGGTACCAAATGGGTGTTTCGCAACAAGCAGGATGAAGATGGACAAGTAGTTCGCAACAAAGCATGTCTCGTCGCCCAAGGCTACACACAAGTCGAAGGTATGGACTATGGTGAGACTTACGCTCCCGTTGCTAGACTTGAGTCCATTCGCATCTTACTTGCCTATGCTAATCATCATGATATCACCTTGTACCAAATGGACATGAAAAGTGCTTTTCTAAATGGTGAAATAGAGGAAGAACTTTATGTTAAACAACCTCCCGGCTTTGTCAATCCTAAGAAACCCAATCATGTTTACAAACTTCACAAAGCTCTTTATGGTCTTAAACAAGCTCCTAGAGCATGGTATAAATGCTTGACCAAGTTCCTTATTGAAAAAGGCTTTGAAATTGGGAAAATTGATTCTACTCTTTTTACTAAAAGGGTTAATGGAGAACTATTTGTGTGCCAAATCTATGTTGATGATATTATATTTGGTTCAACTAACCCTCATTTTAGTGAAAAGTTTGGGAAGCTAATGTCAGAGAAGTTTGAGATGTCTATGATGAGTGAACTCAAATTCTTTCTTGGTTTGCAAATCAAGCAAACTAAGGAAGGTACCTTTGTTTCTCAAACGAAGTACACCAAGGACTTATTCAAGAAATTCAATATGCAAGAATTCAAAGGTATGTCTACACCAATGCCTACTAGTGGACATCTTGACTTGACCAAAGATGGTGAACCGGTTGATCAAAAGGTTTATCGCTCTATGATTGGTTCATTGTTATATCTATGTGCTTCACGTCCCGATATCATGCTACGTGTGTGCATGTGTGCACGATATCAAGCTGCTCCTAAAGAATGTCATCTTAAGGCCGTGAAAAGGATAGTGAGATACCTAACCCTACACCAAATTTTGGCATTTGGTATCCTAAGAGGGCCTCTTTCGATCTTGTTGGCTACTCCGACTCAGACTATGCAAGAGACAAGGTTGATAGAAAGTCCACTTCGGGTACTTGTCAATTTCTTGGTAGATCTCTTGTGTCTTGGTCCTCCAAGAAACAAAACTCGGTATCCTTAGCCACCGCCGAAGCGGAATACATTGTCGCTGGTTCATGTTGTGCTCAATTACTTTGGATGACCCAAACTCTTAAAGATTATGGGATATATGTGAAACATGTTCCATTGCTTTGTGACAATGAAAGTGCTATCAAAATTGGTCATAATCCTATACAACATTCTCGAACTAAGCATATTGAAGTTCGTCATCATTTCATTCGAGATCATGTTGCTAAGGGTGACATTGATCTTAAGCATGTTCGCACCGAAAAGCAATTAGTGGATATATTCACTAAACCTCTTGATGAGAAAGTGTTTTGCAGGTTGAGAGGAGAATTGAACATCATAGATGCTTCAAACTTGGAGTAGAAACTCCATTGGATACATGCAAGACATGAGCTTATGACTAATCCTTGATATTTCTCTTATGATGAAAATCTTATGTCTTGGATATATTTGCATCTTGCATGTTATCTAACCCATGTAGGTACTTGGTTGAATCAAATTCCATGAGATTGTAATCTACTCACATCTTGAGCAATCTCTACATCACCAAGTTTCTACACTATGGTAGTTGAAGACAAGGAAGCACGGAACCATTCAAACATATCCTTTGACAAATTCTATGTTGAGCTTCATGATTGTCATCTTTGGATACACAAGTTCTCTTACTTGCAGGAACTAACCCATGTAGGTAGATGGACTCAAATTTCAAGTGGTGCTCCCAATTCTTGATGAGCTACATCAACCTTGAGCAACCCACACAAGTTCAACAACATGGACAACACCACCAACCAAGGTATGTTATTCCATCTTAGAGAAGCTTTACTCCAAGACATGAGCTAAAGCAACTTGACAAGATGTGAATACATCAAGATGCTTTAACGAAAAATGGAAACCCCATTTTGAGCTTAAACGATGAGTATGACCTATGATCAAGTGATCTCACTTGACTCCTAAGTCAATATACTCTAACATAGGTGACTTTGTAGCCGACCATCTCTAGATGAAGTTCTCTTGTGTTCTTTTCTGTGTTTTTGCATTTGTCTCGTGCATATTTGTTTCCCCTTTCAAAAAAAACTTCATCTAGACTTCTTTCTGTTTGCTCTGCATTTTCTGCATCCAATTCCTTGCAAATCTTTGTGAGATCTTACTAGTCTAGTGAGCTGAGGTGACAAGTGTTTTCTCTGCGATGAACTCGGTTTCACCGATTTATTGTTTTCAGTCCAATCGGATCCTTTCGGTACAACCGAAGCATACCACTCGGTGCCACTGACTTCACAGCAGGAAAAATAGTTTGCCACTTATTCTGTGTTTCTTCTGATCCAGCTCCACTCAATGAATCTTGTCCACTACAAGCATCACATTTTTTGCATTGCTTTGTGCTGTGACTCAAGGACCACACCCATTTACGACAAATTCCAGAAGACCCTTCTTGGAAATTGATGTCAAAGGGGGGAGAGAGATCACATCAAAGCTTATCACTTAGAGAGATCACATCAGAGAGAGAGAGTATCACCTCCTCAGGGGGAGAAAGTCCTCAGGGGGAGACAAAGATCTCCAGGGGGAGAGAATACTCATGGAGAAAGTATTTCTCAAGGATCCCAGATGCTTGGTGTTCAAGAGGAGAGAAGCCACATGTCTTCTTGAGGGGAAAGACATGTTCATATGCGCTTATTTGCATTAGCTCTGTTCATTTATATCTTTCAGCTCTGATTTTCTGTTCCCTATCTTCTCCCAGTATCCCATGCTAGATTCAGGGGGAGCAAGACATCTAAGGGAAAGCAATCATTTAAATTCATTGCATAGCTTTACTCTTGGGGACATGTCTAATCCAATGTGGTACTTAGTACTCACTCTCTACATGTCATCCCAGTCTTGGTATTCTTGTTGTTTCTTCTATTTGCTCTGGCTAATAGATGTACCTGTGTTATCTAACCTTGTTTACACAGGTTCATTCCATCCTAAGCCAACTCAAGACTACAAGGTAAGTATATGCATCACAATCATGTGTATGAGGAATTCTTGCTGATGTACATACTGTTTGCAAGAAGGACTCATGAGCATGAAGGTATTTTCTTAAATATTCTTCGCTCTGATGCATATGGCCAAGATACATGTAACACATTGCCTGCTCTATCATGGTTATGCTCTCACATGCTTCTATATTCCATATTCACATGATTGCATACATGTAGGGG
This sequence comes from Triticum aestivum, assembly GCF_018294505.1. NCBI lineage: Eukaryota > Viridiplantae > Streptophyta > Magnoliopsida > Poales > Poaceae > Triticum > Triticum aestivum. The sequence continues at coordinate 208,427,149 of NC_057798.1, forward strand.
GAGCCTATGCTTGTTACATGTCTTTCCAAAGCTTTACTTGCTATTCTTTATATCTTTATCTAAAGCTTTGATGTATGTTGTCATCAATTACCAAAAAGGGGGAGATTGAAAGCATAAGTGCTCCCTATGTGGTTTTGGTAATTAATGTCAACATATCTCTTGTTGGACTAACACTTTTATCTAGTATGTTTCAGATAAGTTCAACAATGGAGTGGCATGGACTAAAGGATGTGGGAACTCCTTCAAGATGCTAAGGACAAAGGACTGGCTCAAGCTTCAAGCTCAAGACTCTTCATTTTACATTTTAGTGATCCAAGATCACATTGAGTCTATAGGAAAATCCAATACTATCAAGAAGGGATGAGGTGTTGCTTAATGAGCTTCTTGCTTTAAGTGCTTAGTGATATACTCCAAAACCTCAACTACTTTCCCACTTCCACACATATGTCCTAAACCTAAAGTCAAACTCGGCCCCACCGATCCTTTCTATCCAGCGCCACCGAGTTCAGATGTCTTAGCCACTGCCACAAACCCTGGGCAAATCGGTCTCACCGATAGGGATCTCGGTCTCACCGAGATGGGATTGTAATCTCTCTGTGTATGTCCATTACCAAAATCGGTCTCACCGAGTTTGAGCAATCGGTACTACCGAGATTACAATGCAAACTCTCTGGTTAACTTATTACCAAAATCGGTCCCACCGAGTTTGAGTAATCGGTCCCACCGAGTTTACTTGACCAACTCTCTGGAAAGCTTATTACCAAAATCAGTCTCACCGAGTTTGTGTAATCGGTCTTACTGAGATTACGTTATGCCCTAACCATAACCATATCGGTCCCACCGAGTTGCATTTCGGTCCCACCAAAAACCCTAACGGTCACTAGATTTACTAAATCGGTCCGACCGAGTTTGTTGATTCGGTCCCACCGAGTTTGGTAAATTGTGTGTAACAGTTAGATTTTGTGTGGAGGCTATATATACCCCTCCACCTCCTCTTCATTTGTGGAGAGAGCCATCAGACTGGACCTACACTTCCAGCATACATTTTCTGATAAAAACTACCTACTCATGTGTTGAGGCCAAGATATTCCATTCCTACCATATGAATCTTGATCTCTAGCCTTCCCCAAGTTGCTTTCCACTCAAATCTTCTTTCCACCAGATCCAATCCTATGAGAGAGAGTTGAGTGTTGGGGAGACTATCATTTGAAGCACAAGAGCAAGGAGTTCATCATCAACGCACCATTTGCTACTTCTTGGAGAGTGGTGTCTCCTAGATTGGCTAGGTGTCACTTGGGAGCCTCCGACAAGATTGTGGAGTTGAACCAAGGAGTTTGTAAGGGCAAGGAGATCACCTACTTCGTGAAGATCTACCGCTAGTGAGGCAAGTCCTTCGTGGGCGACGGCCATGGTGGGATAGACAAGGTTGCTTCTTCATGGACCCTTCGTGGGTGGAGCCCTCCGTGGACTCGTGCAACCGTTACCCTTCGTGGGTTGAAGTCTCCATCAACGTGGATGTACGATAGCACCACCTATCGGGACCACGCCAAAAACATCCATGTCTCCAATTGCGCTTGAATCCTCCAAACCCTTCCCTTTACATTCTTGCAAGTTGCATGCTTTACTTTCCGCTGCTCATATACTCTTTGCATGCTTTCTTGCTATGTGTTGTGAATGTTAAACTTGTGCCTAAACTCCACTTAAACTTAAAGAATCTTAAAAACTGCAACTTTGGTACTTAGTGTCTAATCACCCCCCCCCCCTAGACACCTCTTCTCAAGGTCCTACAAGCGAGGTGTAGGGTGCTGGCTCGGACTGGTACATGAATGGAACCAGAGCCATCTACACTCACAATCATTAGACGGTTAGAAATAACAATAATTAAAAATGCATGCAATGCAGTGACCAATTTCTATTACTACCAGCACTCAAACTAAACTAGCTACCGTTCAACTAGCACGTCGACGGTCCAACGTGTCCTACAGTCAGCGCGGCTCTGATACCAAGCGTTGTGGCACCCCGGCTCAGAGCAACCAGTTAACCTTGCATTGCTAGCCCAGAGATCCAGTCTTCTAGCAACACACAACAACTTGGTATAGAAAACAACCACTTTATTGATACTAGCGAAAACATAGGTTCGATATTACATCAAGTGGCGAGGCCAAGCGGCACACACGTTGCGACTGAACCATGTGTACATTATGTAATGAACATGAACGAGCCTCGATCACGATAACTACGCGACAGCGAAAAGACGACAAAGCGGAACTCCAGAGCACTTGGACACCGATGTGGATATGATCTAGACACGGGAAGCACTCCGATCCGGTACGACTTTCCTGAAATCTGGCATGACACGTCAGCTCAGTACATTGAATGTACTTGCAAGCTCACATCAAGCATAAGCATAATGACAAACAATATCATGACAATTAATCAGGTTAAATGCAATGCAACAACCTACTAATGATGTAGTGAAATCAACTTGTGCATCGAGTCCCTCAGACTCTCTTACCATACGGGTTACCTCGTAACCAAACGGTGATTAAGCTCGAATCACAAACTAAACCAACACTTTGATTTTCACAATGATCATTTTCATGATCTCACAAATCTCATCACATAACCAGTGCCAAGCATAGAAATTTAGTGTGCAAGATTACTTAATCATGTTGATCCATGGCGTGACTTACTCACGAGCTATGTCCGTAATCGAGGACGCGGTTAACGATAGATTTAATAAAGACCCTGCAGAGCTTAGTACACTGTACCCACACCAAGGAACCCATGGCCTCGCACTCCCATTCGGGTGGACCAACGGCATTCCGACGGAACCCTCCCATTTCCATGACACTCTCCCGGCCACTCCGGCAAACTCCCTTCTGGGCTAAGTCATGGGTGGCTTCGTGTCTACCAAAGACATCAATGGCCATCGTTGTGGCAGAACTAAAACGCTCCCAAACGGGGACAAGGTACCATAACAACCATGGGCACTCAAGGTTATGTCTTGTTACCGGGACAGGGTACCACACGCCCATAACCTTCCCTCGTTGGAGGTACCGACCAGAGGCATGAAAATGGGCCGAATAAAGGCGTTGCACTGGGAAAAACTCGATGCAGTAGCACCATGACTTGATCAACATTATGTTCAAGTTGAATTAACATCAGGTTTAACTTGACATGAAAATAACTTGAGTCACAATATGCCATGAACATGCAACTATTCAATATGCATCACATATCATTAAAAGTAAACAAATCAACGTCATCAAAGTTTCTACTTGCACTAGTCATCATCAAGCTTCACTAGTTTTACTTCACTGGTTCTCAACACTCATCAGTTTTTGTTATACTAAAACATAATAAAATCAATAACTCACATAAATAAAATACTACCGATCATATCCAAAAGCATATTCACACAATCAACACTATTTCTACTACCTCACACTAGTCCATGCATCAAACAATAATGTAAACTAAGCATTCAACCTTGACAAAATGACCAGCATAAGAAATATTCATTCAAATAATTAAATGCACGAAATAACTCCTATTCAAGTTGGAATAGTCATAAATATTGAAATGACACCATACAAATTTGGTGTGGCTTGCCTTAGTGCAGAGGAGGTTCACACTCCTCCTGGTTATCTTCAAGACAAGCTTCTCCCTGTAAAAATATTTGAAAATAGCAAAAGAAAATATCAAGAATCATTCTGAAATTCACCAGAAATTCTAGACAGCAGAGCAAAATCTCCATTTTGGTGTGCTGCTAGAACTTTTCAATACAAACACAAAGAAAAAAGAATCAATTCATTTGGACTTATGGTTTAAAAGTTATGGCTGGTCAAAGTTTCTGGCCAAAATATTTGAATTAAATACAAATAAAAGAATTCCAGGGGGTGACGTTCAAGACGTATTCTGCGAATACGCTTCCACTCATACCACTTTGGGCGCGAGTGGAGAGGCTGACAGTGGGCCCCGCCCATCAGGTGTGGAGAGAGAGAGAGATGGAAACAGAGGGGTGGCGGTGCTCCGCCGGAGCTCACGCCGGCAAGGAGGGCTCGTCGGCCAATCTGAGAGGGATAGATGGCTAGATGGGGTCACGGCGCACCTGCCTGTACCCGTGGCACATCGAGAGGTGGCCGGAGTAGCACAGAATCGTCGTTTCCGATGGCGGCTGCGGTCAGATCTCATCGGACATGAAGAAGACGGCGAGAAGCAGTGGTTCCCGAGGCTCCAACCAGGTCAGCGGGCACCAACAAACCACTAGGGAGTCGCCGATGAAGTCGATGGATCTCGAGGAGTAGTGGAGAGGTGGGCGAAAGCAGAGGGGATCGCCGGTGAGCTTGAGCTTGATCACAGCCGCCCGAGGCCTGCCCGGTCGGGCTGCGGATCCTCTACTGCTTGTGGTGGATGGCGGAGTGGATGGATGAGCTCGAAGAGGCCAGGGGCTCGGCATTTATAGATGGAGGGCGGGTGGGGGTTCTCGGCTCCGCCGAAGCTCTCTGGAAGGCGGTGCATGATGACGAGGAGTGCCAGGGAGGGGTGGAGAGGGCTCAACGATCACGCGGTAACTGTGAAGCTTGCGGACGAGCACAGGAACGCGGGCGCGGACGAAGACAGTGGCATGGGGCGCACTGTGGCTTTCGCCGTGTCGTGCCCATGCTTGCTGCGGCGGCTCCGGTGTCGGCGAGCGCCAGGGAGAGGTCAGGCATGAAGAGATGAAGCTGGTGGCATGGTGCGGCAGTCGGCGGCGAGCGCTGAGACGGGCACGCGCCGAATAGATGCTCGAGCACAACTCAGAGCGCGTCGAACGAGTGCCAGAGCTCGTGTCCACATGCGGTCACCATGCTAGCTCGGTCAAAATGACACCCAGGCGATGCCAAACCATGTGTAATGTGTTGTCCATGCAGTGTTTAGTCTAGGGGAAGAGATACCACACTGCCAGGCCGACCAGATTGAACGTGAGTTGACCAGCAAGTTTCTGGTCACAAACTTTGGCACTGTTTTTGGAGAGGTTCTAGAAGGAGTTTAGGGCTAAGCTCCTGGGGTTAAGGTTTTCTTAGGAGGGTAATGAAGATCAAGAAAAATCAGCCTCATTGGATCAAGGAATAATATACTTGCTGCAGAAACTACATTTTGAGGCCAGAATAGAAATGATTTTCTGTAGCAAAAATATTCTAAATAACTATGAAATATTTTTGCACAGGGACGTGTGCCAAGGTTCAAAGAATATTTGGGAATTTTCTCAGATTTTTGTGGACAAGAAAAATGAGGGTTGCTTTGGAGCATATGTTGCTGAAATGATTTTCAAAGAGGAAAATGAATATTTTTCATAATATTTCGAAGGCCATTTTGGGATTTATCAGGGAGGAAATGATGATTTTGAGAGGGATGGGTCACTTGGGTGAAAATCAAGGACATGCCCAAGTGTTTAATTCCAATTGAGTTGATTCAAAAACTCCAAATTCAAAACCAAAGGCAAAGAAATCCAGAAAAAGAGAGAAGGCAAAAACTAGGTTGTCACAAGCAGGCTGGTGGATCTGCTTGGCATGAATTGACATGCCTCACAAGATCTTACCAATTCAGCAGCGTCGTTGAGCGTTGTGGGCCAGTAGAATCCTCTGCGGAACAGATTGCCCATGAGGGTGTGCGATGAGGAGTGATGCCCACAATCCCCACCGTGTATGTCGGCCAGTTGCTCGCACCCCTGCTCCTTGGAGATGCACCATTGTGAAATGTTGTTTGGGCACCTTCGGTAGAGCTCGCCGTCCTGGATGCAGTACGCAGTGGCCTGGCGGGCCACCCGCTCTGCTTCTTCTTCCTTCTCCGGTAGGGTGCCCTAAAGTAGGTACGCCTTGAATTCCTCGGTCCAGCACCCTTCCCGAGGCTCAAGTGTGGGGAGCAAATAGACTCTTGAGGCCGGGCCACAGGCTGGGGCGCTCGAGGTGGGTCCTGTGGGAAACTCCTCCCGAGGCAGCACCGGCCCGGCAGTGGGGGGAGCTGCTGACGGCCTGAAGAGCCGCTCCTCGAAGACACTAGGCTCTTGGGGGTGGCGCCTGGATGCCCTTCTGGCGATGTCGTCTGCCTCCTTGTTCATGCCAAGCGGTACATGCTGCAATTCCAAGCCCAAGAATTGTTTGTCAATTTTGCGTACCTCCTTGAGGTATGCCTCCAAGTGCCCGTCCTTTCGCTTGTACTCCTTGTTAGAGAAGTTGACGAGGAGCTGGGAGTGGCCCCTGATGGTGAGGCGCCTGACCCCCAGAGCAGCCGCGGCCTTGATCCTGGCGATCAGGCCCTCGAACTCGGCAATGTTGTTGGAGACCTTCTCGCCGTTCTAGAAGTAGATTTGCATGGTGTAGTAGAGCTTGTCTTGGGTAGGCGAGATGAGCACGGCTCCAGCTCCCGTGCCCTGATGCACGAATGCGCCGTCAAAGTACATGACCCAGCCGTCAGGTGCCTCGTCTCCCAATGCGAGAGAGCGGTTCTCACCCACCTCTTGGATAGGTACATCAATACACTCAGCCACAACGTCAGCGAAGGTGGCGCCCTTGATGACTCTGGTTGTGTTGAACTCCAACCGGAATGCCTGCATCTCAATGTTCCATTCGCCGATCCTCCTGGCGGCATTGGGGCTCTGGAGCACCCTCTCTAGGGGGTAGGCTGAGACGACCTTGATGGGGTGACCTTGGAAGTAGTGATACGGCTTCCTGTAAGCAACGAGGAGTGCGAGGAGGAGCTTCTGTGGCATGGGGGTAACGTGCCCATGCATCACACAACACCGTGCTGACGAAGTAAATGGGATGCTCGGCGAGGAAGGAAGCGTCCGTCGGGTCTTGCTCCTCCTGAGGCAGCGAAGCCTCAGGAGCCTTGTCCTCTGGTGGGGCCACCGTTGCCTCAGGAGCCCCAACTTCAGAAGCCCCATCGCCTGATGGGGCGGCTGAGGCTTCAGGTACACCGTCCTGAGGCTGCAACGCCTTGGCCGGGTGCGGGGTGTGCTACGTCTCGAGCTTCCATTGGTTTTCCCCAAAGAGGAGAGGATGATGCAGCACAGTAGCGTAAGTATTTCCCTCAGTTTTTGAGAACCAAGGTATCAATCCAGTAGGAGGTCACGTGCAAGTCCCTCGTACCTGCACAAAATGATAGCTACTCGCAACCAACGCGATTAGGGGTTGTCAATCCCTTCACGGTCACTTACGAGAGTGAGATCTGATAGAGATAATATTTTTGGTATTTTTGGTATAAAGATGCAAAGTAGAAAGTAAAGGCAAAGCAAGTAAATAAAGTGATGGAGATTAATATGATGAGAATAGACCCGGGGGCCATAGTTTCACTAGTGGCTTCTCTCAAGAGCATAAGTATTCTACAGCAGGTGAACAAATTACTGTTGAGCAATTGACAAAATTGAGCATAGTTATGAGGTTATCTAGGTATGATCATGTATATAGGCATCACGTCCGAGACAAGTAGACTGAAATGATTCTGCATCTACTATTATTACTCCACTCATCGACCGCTATCCAGCATGCATCTAGAGTATTAAGTTAGAAACAGAGTAACGCCTTAAGCAAGATGACATGATGTAGAGGAATAAATTCATGCAATATGATAAATACCCCATCTTGTTATCCTCGATGGCAACAATACAATACGTGCCTTGCAACCCTTTCTGACACTGGGTAAGGACACCGCAAGATTGAACCCAAAGCCATGCACTTCTCCCATTGCAAGAACTACCAATCTAGTTGGCCAAACCAAACGGATAATTCGAAGAGACTTGCAAAGATAACTCAATCATACATAAAAGAATTCAGAGAAGATTCAAATATTATTCATAGATAAGCTGGATCATAAACCCACAATTCATCGGTCTCAACAAACACACCGCAAAAAGAAGATTACATCGAATAGATCTCCACGAGAGAGGGGGAGAACATTGTATTGAGAACCAAAAAGAGAGAAGAATCCATCTAGCTACTAGCTATGGACCCGAAGGTCTGAAGTAAACTACTCACACTTTATCGGAGGGGCTATGGTGTTGATGTAGAAGCCCTCCGTGGTAGATGCCCTCTCCGGCGGAGCTCCAGAACAGGCCCCAAGATGGGATCTCATGGATACAGGAAGGTACGGCGGTGGAATTAGGTTTTTGGCTCCTTCTCTGGTCTATTGGGGGTACGTAGGTATATATAGGAGGAAGGAGTATGTCGGTGAAGCGTCAGGGGGCCCACGAGGTAGGGGGCGCGCCCTCCACCCTCGTGACCACCTCTGGTGCTTCTTGTAGTAGGGTCCAAGTCTCCTGAATCACGTTCGGTGAGAAGATCACGTTCCCGAAGGTTTCATTCCATTTGGACTCCATTTGATATTCTGTTTCTTCAAAATACTGAAAAAGGCAAAAACAGCAATTCTGGGTTGGGCCTCTGGTTAATAGGTTAGTCCCAAAAATAATATAAAAGTGGAAAATAAAGCCCATTATAGTCCAAAACAATAGATAAAGTAGCATGGAGCAATCAAAAATTATAGATACGTTGGAGACGTATTAGGCATCCCCAAGCTTAAATCCTGCTCGTCCTCGAGTAGGTAAATGATAAAAAGAGAATTTTTTATGCGGAGTGATACTTTGGCATAATTTCAATGTAAATCTTCTTAATCATGGTATGAATATTCAGATCCGAAAGACTCAAGACAAAAGTTCATATTGACATAGAAATAATAATACTTCAAGCATACTAATCAAAGTAATCATGTCTTCTCAAAATAGCATGGCAAAAGAAAGTTCATCCCTACAAAATCATATAGTTAGGCTATGCTTCATTTTTGTCACACAAAGATGTTCCCAACTTCTATACCCCCAATGACAAGCCAAGCAATTGTTTCATACTTAAATAATCTCAAACTTTTTCAACCTTCACGCAATACATGAGCGTGAGCCATGGATATAGCACTATGGGTGGAATAGAACATGATGATGGGGATTGTGTGGAGAAGACAAAAAAGGAGAAAGTCTCACATCAACGAGGCTAATCAATGAGCTATGGAGATGCCCGTCGATTGATGTTAATGCAAGGAGTAGGGATTGACATGCAACGGATGCACTAGAGCTATGAATGCTCGACAAAAGAAAATTAGTGGGTGTGCATCCAACTTGCTTGCTCATGAAGACCTAGGGCATTTTGAGGAGGCCCATCGTAGGAATATACAAGCCAATTTCTATAATGAAAAATTCCCACTAGTATGAACAAGACAACTTATGAGACTCACTATATGAAAAACATGGTGCTACTTTGAAGCACAATATATGAGACTCACTACATGAAGAACAAGGTGCTACTTTGAAGCACAATATATGAGACTCACTACATGAAGAACAAGGTGCTACTTTGAAGCACAAGTGTGGAAAAAGAGATAGTAGCATTGCCCTTTTTATATATTTTTTGGGGGGCCTTTCTTTTTTCTTTTTGGCCTTTCTCTTTTTTGGGGCAATGCTCTAATAATGATGAGCATCACACTTCTATTGATTACAACATAAGGATTACAACTCGATACTAGAACAAGATATGACTCTATATAAATGCCTCCGGCGGTGTACCGGGATGGTGCAATGAATCAAGAGTGACATGTATGGAAAATAATGCATGGTGGCTTTGCCACAAATACGATGTCAACTACAAGATCATGCAATGGCAATATGACAAAAGTAATGCATGTCACAATGATGATGAATGGAACGGTGGAAAGTTGCATGGCAATATATCTCGGAATGGCTATGGAAATGCCATAATAGGTAGGTATGGTGGCTGTTTTGAGGAAGATATATGGAGGTTTATGTGTGAAAGAGTGTATCGTATCACGGGTTTGGATGCACCGGCGAAGTTTGCACCAACTCTCGATGTGAGAAAGGGCAATGCACGGTACCAAAGAGGCTAGCAAAGGCGGAAAGGTAAAAGTGCGTATGATCCATGGACTCAACATTAGTCAAAAGAACTCATATACTTATTGCAAAAATTTAGAAGCCATCAAAAATCAAGTACTACGCGCATGCTCCTAGGGGGATAGATTGGTAGGAAAAGACCATCGCTCGTCCCCGATCGCCACTCATAAGGATGCACAAGCCACGTACACTTCATGTTTCAAATTTGTTACACAACTTTAACCATACGTGCATGCTACGGGATTTGCTAACTTCAACACAAGCATTTCTCAAATTCACAACTATTCAACTAGCACAACTTTGATATTATCACCTCCATATCTCAAAACAATTATCAAGCATCAAACTTATCTTAGTATTCAACGCACTCAAAAGAAAGTTTCACATATCTTGAATACCAAGTATATTAACATTAAGAAAATTACCATGCTATTAACGACTCCCAAAATAATCTAAGTGAAGCATGAGAGATCAAGTTTCTTTAAAACAAATCCACCACCGTGCTCTAAAAGATCTAAGTGAAGCACTAGAGCAAAAATTATCACGCTCAAAAGGATATAAGTGAAGCACTATGAGCAAAACTATCAAGCTCAAAAGATATAAGTGAAGCACATAGAGTATTCTAACAAATTTCAATTCATGTATGGCTCTCTCAAAATGTGTGTACAGCAAGGATGATTGTGGTAAACTAACAAGCAAAGACATAAATAATACAATATGCTCCAAGCAAAACACATATCATGTTGGTGAATAAAAATATAGCTCCAAGTAAATTACCGATGGAAGCGGACGAAAGAGGGGATGCCTTCCGGAGCATCCCCAAGCTTTGACTTTTTGGTGTCCTTGGATTATCTTGGGGGTGCCATGGGCATCCCCAAGCTTAGTCTCTTGCCACTCCTTGTTCCATAATCCATCAAAAGAATTCACCCAAAACTTGAAAACTTCACAACACAAAACTCAATAGAAATCTCGTGAGCTCCGTTAGAGAAAGAAAACAAAAGACTACTTCAAGGTACTGTAATTAACTCATTCTTTATTTATATTGGTGTTAAACCTACTGTATTCCAACTTCTCTATGGATCATAAACTATTTTACTAGCCATAGATTCATCAAAATAAGCAAACAACACACGAAAAACAGAATCTGTCAAAAACAGAACAGTCTGTAGCAATCTGTAACTAACGAAAACTTATGGAACTCTAAAAATTCTACCAAAATAGGAAGTCCTGGACAATTTTTTATTGATCAGCATCAAAAAGAATCAACGCAAAAGCACGTTCCTGTGATTTATCATAACTAAATTCGTGCATGCAAAGTTTCTGTTTTTCAGCAGAATCAAATCAACTATCATCGTAGGTTATCCTATAGGTCCTACTTGGCACAAACACTAATTAAAACATAAAACCACATCTAAACAGAGGCTAGATGGATTATTTATTCCTAAACATAAGCAAAAACAAAAAAACACAAAATAAAATTGGGTTGCCTCCCAACAAGCGCTATCGTTTAACGCTTTTAGCTAGGCATAAATGCAAGGATAGATTTAGGTATTGCCATCTTTGGTAGGCAATCCATAAGTGGCTCTCATAATAGATTCATATGGTAATTTTATTTTCTTTCTAGGGAAGTGTTCGATACCCTTCTTTAAGGGAAATTGGAATCTAATATTCCCTTCCTTCATATCAATAATTGCACTAATCGTTCTAAGGAAAGGTCTACCAAGAATAATATGACATGAGGGATTGCAATCTATATCAAGAACGATAAAATCTACGGGCACATAATTCCTATTTGCAACAATGAGCACATCATTAATTCTTCCCATAGGTTTTTTAATATTGGAATCCGCAAGATGCAAGTTTAGAGAGCAATCATCAAAATCACGGAAATCTAGCAAATCGCATAAAGTTTTGGGAATAGTAGAGACACTAGCACCCAAATCACACAAAGCATGAAACTCATAATTTTTAATTTTAATTTTAATGGTAGGTTCCCATTCATCATAGAGTTTTCTAGGGATAGAAACTTTCAACTCAAGCTTTTCTTCATAAGTTTGCATTAAGGCATCAACAATGTGTTTGGTAAAAGCCTTATTTTGACTATAAGCATGAGAAGAATTTAGCACGGATTGCAACAAGGAAATACAATCAATCAAAGAGCAATTTTCATAATTAAATTCCTTGAGATCCAAAATAGTGGGTTTAGCAATATCTTGATTTTTATTTCTTTCAATCCCACTTTTATCAATTTCATCATCAAGATCCAAAAACTCAGAATTCTTAGAACGCCTTCTAGGTAAAGGAAGATTAGATTCGGTTTCATCAAGATTCATATTGCAAAACAAAGATTTTATAGGGGACACATCAATAACTTTTAGATCTTCATCTTGATTTTCATAGGAATTAGAAGAACACTCTTTAATAAAGGCATCTTTGGAAGCACGCATCCTAGCGGTTCTTTCTTTGCACTCATCAATGGAAATTCTGATGGCTTTGAGAGACTCATTGATATCATGCCTAGGAGGAATAGATCTAAGCTTTAAAGAATCAATCTTGAGAGAAATTCTATCAATGTTCCTAGCCAAATCATCAACTTTAGCAATTTCTCTTCAAGCAAAGCATTAAAATTCTTTTGTGAATTCATAAACTCTTTAACACTACTCTCAAATTCAGAGGGCATCTTATTAAAATTTCCATAAGAGTTGTTGTAGGAATTTCCATAATTATTAGAAGGATTACTAGGATAAGGCCTAGAATTAAAATTCCCTCTATACGCGTTGTTACCAAAACTATTCCTACCAATAAAATTCACATCCATAGATTCATTATTATTCTCAAGCAAAGTAGATAAAGGCATATTATTGGGATCAGAAGAAACACTCTTAGCAAATAAATTTATAAGTTCATCCATCTTTTCACTCAAAACATTGGTTTCTTCTATAGCATGCACCTTTTTATTAGTAGATCTTTCAGTATGCCATTGAGAATAATTAACCATAATATTATCTAGGAGTTTAGTAGCATCTCCTAAAGTGATTTCCATAAAAGTGCCTCCCGCGGCCGAATCTAAAAGATTTCTAGAAGCAAAATTCAATCCAGCATAAAAAAATTGTATAATCATCCACAAGTTCAAACCATGAGTAGGACAATTACGTAGCATTAATTTCATTCTCTCCCAAGCTTGTGCAACATGCTCATGATCAAGTTGCTTAAAATTCATAATATCGTTTCTAAGAGAGATAATCTTAGCGGGAGGAAAATACTTAGAGATAAAAGCATCTTTGCACTTGTTCCAAGAATCAATACTGTTTTTAGGCAAAGATGAAAACCACGCTTTAGCACGATCTCTAAGCGAAAAAGGAAATAGCTTCAATTTAACGACATCATTATCGACATCTTTTTTCTTTTGCATATCACATAAATCAACGAAGCTATTCAGATGAGTAGCGGCATCTTCACTAGGAAGGGCGGCGAATTGATCTTTCATAACAAGATTCAACAAAGCAGTATTGATTTCACATGATTCAGTATTGGCAAGAGGAGCAATCGGAGTGCTAAGGAAATCACTATTATTTGTATTGGTGAAGTCACACAATTTGGTGGCATCTTGAGCCATCACGACAAGCAAGCAAACTAACACACGAGCAAACAAAAGGACGAGGAAAAGGCAACGGAAAGAGAGGAGGAGATTGGGAAAGAGAGGGCGAATAAAACGGCAAGGGTGAAGTGGGGGAGAGGAAAACGAGAGGCAAATGGCAAATAATGTAATGCGAGAGATAGGGATTGTGATGGGTACTTGGTATGTTGACTTTTGTGTAAGCCTCCCCGGCAACGGCGCCAGAAATCCTTCTTGCTACGTCTCGAGCTTGCGTTGGTTTTCCTCGAAGAGGAGAGGATGATGCATCACAGTAGCGTAAGTATTTCCCTCAGTTTTTGAGAACCAAGGTATCAATCCAGTAGGAGGTCACGCACAAGTCCCTCGTAGCTGCACAAAACGATAGCTACTCGCAACCAACGTGATTAGGGGTTGTCAATCCCTTCACGGTCACTTACGAGAGTGAGATCTGATAGAGATAATATTTTTGGTATTTTTGGTATAAAGATGCAAAGTAGAAAGTAAAGGCAAAGCAAGTAAATAAAATGATGGAGATTAATATGATGAGAATAGACCCGGGGCCATAGGTTTCACTAGTGGCTTCTCTCAAGAGCATAAGTATTCTACGGTGGGTGAACAAATTACTGTTGAGCAATTGACAAAATTGAGCATAGTTATGGGGTTATCTAGGTATGATCATGTATATAGGCATCACGTCCGAGACAAGTAGACCGAAACGATTCTGCATCTACTACTATTACTCCACTCATCGACCGCTATCCAGCATGCATCTAGAGTATTAAGTTAAAAACAGAGTAACGCCTTAAGCAAGATGACATGATGTAGAGGAATAAATTCATGCAATATGATAAATACCCCATCTTGTTATCCTCGATGGCAACAATACAATACGTGCCTTGCAACCCTTTCTGTCACTGGGTAAGGACACCGCAAGATTGAACCCAAAGCCATGCACTTCTCCCATTGCAAGAACTACCAATCTAGTTGGCCAAACCAAACGGATAATTCGAAGAGACTTGCAAAGATAACTCAATTATACATAAAAGAATTCAGAGAAGATTCAAATATTATTCATAGATAAGCTGGATCATAAACCCACGATTCATCGGTCTCAACAAACAAACCGCAAAAAGAAGATTACATCGAATAGATCTCCACGAGAGAGGGGGAGAACATTGTATTGAGAACCAAAAAGAGAGAAGAAGCCATCTACCTACTAGCTATGGACCCGAAGGTCTGAAGTAAACTACTCACACTTCATCGGAGGGGCTATGGTGTTGATGTAGAAGCCCTCCATGGTAGATGCCCTCTCCGGCGGAGCTCCGGAACAGGCCCCAAGATGGGATCTCATGGATACAGGAAGGTACGGCAGTGGAATTTGGTTTTTGGCTCCTTCTCTGGTCTATTTGGGGTACGTAGGTGTAAGGGCATATTTATCCCTAAGTGTTTTGGTTATTGATGACAATGCTTTTGCGGACTAATCGTGTGCCTTGAGTCCCTTAGATACTTCATCATTAGGCACAAGATGATTCGGTGCCCCTCGGAGACTGTTGAAGCCGACGTTGTTCTACGTTTCACTTTGGTGGAGTTGAGTCGTAGGAGAGCCGTACTATTAAGAGGGGGTCCGCGTCGGAAAGGTAGGGTGGAATCACACGTACACTTGTCCCTCCTTTCCTTGCACTTTCGAGCTACCCATCGTTATCTTGGTTGTGCGGAAAACTGGCGACTACTGCTGTACTTGCGGTAGTACCGCAGGTACAAGCGGTAGTACCGCGACGTGTCACGGTAGTATCGCCCTTTTGGTGCGGTAGTACCGCGGCACCCTGGCCTTGTGCCGCTCCGGTGCGGTAGTAGGGGCGGATGTAATTTTTTACATCCGAGCCCCTCACAGTAGTACTGCTCGTCCAGCGCGGTAGTACCGCGGGGGCCCACGGTAGTACCGCTCCCTAGGAGTCGCAGTACCGTGGCCCTTCGACCCAGTACCGCAGTGTCGCGGTAGTAGGCGCGGATGTAATTTTTTACATCCGCGCCATCCACGGTAGTACCGCGCCTCGCAAGCGGTAGTACCGCGTCGGGTTTTTGCACCACCCCAGTTTTAGCGGAAGTAGGCACGGATGTAATTTATTTCATCCACGCCCTTCCCAGGCCATGACTCTCCTGCCTTGCGGTAGTACCGCAAGGGGGAGCGGTAGTACCGTGCCCGCGGTAGTACTGCCCCTTAGTCAGGCTAGTTCCGGCCTGTGTTGCTGCCGCGGTAGTACCATGGTCGCCCACGGTAGTACCGCGCAGCCGCGCGGTAGTATCGCTTCCTTGGAGCGGTAGTACCGTGCGTCGCGGGCTGAACATGTGGATAACGGTTGGATTTTTCCCACGACTATATAAGGGGTGTCTTCTACCTCTAGTGCACTACCTCTTCCACCTCTAAGCTCCATTGTTGCTCCAAGCTCCATTTTCGCCCGATCTCTCTCCCTAGCCAATCAAACTTGTTGATTTGCTCGGGATTGGGTGACAAGGGCCCAATCTACACTTCCACCACAGGATATTTGATTCCCCCCACTTATCCCTTGCGGATCTTGTTACTCTTGGGTGTTGAGCACCCTAGACGGTTGAGGTCACCTCGAAGCCATACTCCATTTTGGTGAAGCTTCGTGGTGTTGTTGTTGTTGGGAGCCTCCGATCGTTGTGGAGATTGCCCCAACCTTGCTTGTAAAGGTTCGGTCGCCGCCTTCAAGGGCACCAATAGTGGAATCACGGCATCTCGCATCGTGTGAGGGCGTGAGGAGAATACGGTGGCCCTAGTGGCTTCTTGGGGAGCATTGTGCCTCCACACCGCTCTAACGGAGACGTACTTCCCTTTAAAAGGAAGGAACTCCGGTAACACATCCTCGTCTCCACCGGCTCCACTCTTGGTTATTTCGTGCCTTTACTTTCGCAAGCTTACTTGTTGTTACATCTCTTGCTTGCTTGCATGCTAGTTGATATTGCATCATATAGGTTGCTCACCTAGTTGCACATCTAGACAACCTATTTTGTTGCAAAGTTTAATTTGGTAAAGAAAAGCTTAAAAATTGTTAGTTGCCTATTCACCCCCCCCCCTCTAGTCAACCATATCGATCCTTTCAATTGGTATCAGAGCCTCGTCTCTTTATTAGGGACTTTGCCGTCCGAAGAGTATGGTTGACACCAACGATGGTGCGGAGGAACACTCCAGTGTGAATTCCATCTCGTCTTCGGACGAAGGGGGAACCTCGGTCTCTCGTGAGGAATTCAATGTGGCTTTAGACACATTGAAAACCTCCATGACGGCCGAGGTTAAAAGCATGTTTAATGATTTTCTAGAGGGACTTAAACTATCTACCGCGCCTATGAAAGTGGGTGATCCTACTAACAAGGTGACGGATGCTATCTCCGACAAGGGGGAAGCTAACAATGAAAAGAGTCCTTCTACTAGTGGTAGAAATGGCACTGGCATCTTTGCCCATGTGGAACCCCCGGTTTATGGAGGGCCAATCCCCTCCACTCATTTGAATCATGCCGGTCCACCTCCTAAATATGAGAAACATGAAGATTTTGATAATTGGGTCTATCGCTTTAAGCGTCATTTGAAACATGTGAACACTAACCTTGGGAGAATCATTGAAGAAGGTTTTTATCCTCATGACCCAAGCAACTTCACCCCTCGAGAAGCCGTGGACAATCAATTCAATGAGAGTGCTCTCTTCATCATCCAAGATGCAATCCTTCCCGAAGATCTCCCTCACCTTCGACCCCATGTCGTGGCTAAAGAAGCATGGAAATGTGTCGAGGGTCTCTATCGTGGAAGTGCTAGCATTCAACGCTCCAACTATGAAGTGGTGCAAGATGAAGCCGATGAGTTTGCAATGAAAGAAGATGAAGAACCTCGTGAGCTCTTTCGAAGAGTGACCAAACTCGCGGTGGCACTTCGAGATCATGGAAGCAAGGACACGGATGACAATTGGATCAA
This sequence comes from Triticum aestivum, assembly GCF_018294505.1. NCBI lineage: Eukaryota > Viridiplantae > Streptophyta > Magnoliopsida > Poales > Poaceae > Triticum > Triticum aestivum. The sequence goes on from NC_057798.1 coordinate 208,444,681, forward strand.
GCGGAAGTTCCTCAAGGCCATGATGCCCTACAACAAAGCCATGTCCTCCGTCATTCGTCAATGACCGGACTTCCACACCATGACCTCAAGTGAAGTGTTGGATGAGTTCGTTGCAATGAGCATCTTGGACAAGACCGCCGACAATGCGGTGCTCCGTTCTCAAAGAGCAAAGAAGCCTAACCTTGCTTTGAAGGCCAAGGTTATTATGGAAGAAGAGGAAGAAGTGGAAGATGAGGAAAGCAACCCCGAAGACACCAAGTTTGACTACCATGAGCACATGGCCCTTGCTTCAAGACAATTTTGGAGCAAGAAGAGCTCAAGACCCAACTTCAACAGGAACAACTCAAGTGGCGTCAAGGGCAAGCAACGAGTTAGAACTTGCTTCAACTGTGGCAATGTGAGCCATTTCGTTGCGGATTGTCCTTACGAGAAGCGGGAAGACAATGGTGGCAAGTTCATTCGGAAAGACAAAGCCAAGTCCTTCCCCAACAAGAACAACTTCGCCAAGAAGACTCCCACTCGTGGGTTGGTGGTTCAAGAAGAATACCAAGAGGATGACGATGATGATGAAAATGGAGAAGCAACGGCCATGGCGTCCATTGCCATTGCTACTCCCCGGGTGTCTCTCTTCGAATCACCCAACGAAAACATCACCGCTAGATGCCTCATGGCTAAAGCTTCAAACAAGGTAACCCCCAACATCACAACCACCATCATTACTAATCCCTCCTTGGAGGATTGCATTGATGGACATGTTGAGTCTAATGAGGAAGTGAATGAATTTGAGTCTTTTATGAGTAAGCTCAAGGGAAAGTCCAAGAAGCACTTTGTTGCTCTCTTGGAACAACTTGGTGAGGCCAATGACATGATCGAGGCTCACGAAGAAACCATCTCCAAGATGGAAGGTCATAGTCGTGACTATGCCGATGAGATATCGGATCTCTCTAATGCTCTTGAGGAAGAGCGTGTGCATCGTTTGACTCTTGAGGAGTCACACAATGATGACCATGCTAAGTTAAAGAAAGATCTTGATCATGCTCTTGTCATGTCTCGTGTGCTAACCTCCGAGAAGGCTAAACTTGGGGTTGATCATGCTAGACTCAAAGAGGAGTTTGAGATACTTGACAAGGCCCACAAGGTCTTGAAGGGTACTCATGCTAGCCTCAAAGAGTCTCATGCTCAACTCCAAGTCAAGCTAATCAAGGAAAAGGCCACCTTTCCTCATATGCTATTAATTGATAATGCATGTGCTACTAACCCTTGTTGTGAGCATGTGCATCTTGTGGAGGAGAATGCCAAGTTGAAGGACCAACTTGAGAAAGGCCTTGTGACTTGCATTCAAGGTGAGAAGAACCTCAACGACCTTTTGAGCAATCAAAAGGAAGTTGTGGCCAAAGAAGGAATTGGGTTTGCACCCAAGTCCAAGAGCAAGAAGAAGAAGAACAACAAGACCAAACGTCCTCCTCCTCTCAAACAAACGTTTGTGAAAGAGGGAGAGGGTGGTCCTAAGAAGAAGAAGGAGAAAGTGAAGGGAGTTGATGTCCAAAAGGGCAAAAGCATTTCCTCAAACAAAGCCGGCGACTTTAACCCGTCATATGTGTTGTGCCGTGCTAGTGATGGACATGTTTATGCTAAATTTGTTGGTTCTTCTTATGAGTACATTGAATGGTCTATTTGGGTTCCCAAGACCCTTGTTACTAACATCAAAGGACCCATTACTAAATGGGTACCTAAAACCAAGCATTGATCTCGTGTAGGTGTTTGCTTCCGGTGGGGGATCATGGTTGCTTGATAGTGGAGCAACAAATCATATGACCGGGAGCAAGGACTTGGTGGTGGACGTGCAAGAGATTCCATCTATGCCCACCAATGTCGAGTGGGGTGATGCATCACATTCTAAGGTATTGGGCCTCGGCAAGGTTGTCATTTCTCATGATCTAACGATCGAGAAAGTCATGCTTGTTGAGTCCCTTGCATTCAATTTACTTTCTGTTCATCAACTTGCACTCATGGGCTTTGCTACATTCTTTGATATTGATACCGTGGCCCTCTTGTGGAGCAAGACTCTTAAAGTAGCCTTTGTTGGGCATGTCGAGAACGGTCTCTATGTGGTTAACTTTTCGGAGCAACCCACTAAGACCGCGACATGCCTAATGGCTAAAGTTGACGTGGGATGGCTTTGGCATCGCCGTTTAGCCCACGTCAATATGAGATCTTTGCAAAGTCTTCTCAAGGGGGACCATGTTCGTGGACTAACAAATGTTATTTTTGCCAAAGATCGTGCTTGCAGTGCTTGTATCGAAGGAAAGCTTCATGAAAAGTCTCACCCTCCTTCAACCATCATCTACTCGAAGAGACCCTTGGAGCTCCTTCACATGGATCTCTTCGGGCATCCATCTTTTGATAGTCTTGGAGGAAGAAAGTATTGCTTGGTGATTGTGGATGATTATTCAAGATACACTTGGGTATACTTCTTCAAGAGGAAGAGTGAGACCCAACAAACCGTCATCAACTTTGCAAATGAAGCTCAACGTCAACATGATGCAAAGATCTTGACAATAAGAAGCAACAACGGCACCGAGTTCAAGAACTACACCTTGGATGAGTTTCTTAGTGATGAGGGAATCAAGCATCAATATGCGGCACCCTATACCCCTCAACAAAATGGTGTTGCGGAGAGGAAGAACCGGACGTTGATGGATGCGGCAAGGACCATGATGGCGGAGTTCAAGTCTCCGTATAACTTTTGGGCCGAAGCCATCAACACTGCATGTCATGCATCCAATCGGCTCTATCTTCGCAAAGGCTTGAACAAGACTCCTTATGAGATTCTCACCGGCAACAAGCCCAACCTCAAGTACTTTCGGGTGTTCGGTTTTAAGTGTTTCATTCTCAAGAAAGGTGTTCGTTTGTCTAAATTTGAGGCTAGAGCTCATGAGGGCATATTTGTTGGTTATGCTACAAACTCTCATGCTTACCGTGTTCTCAACAAGTCCACCGGACTCATTGAGGAGACGTGTAACGTGGAGTTTGACGAAAATAACGGCTCCCAAGTGGAGCAAAGTGGTACTTGTGATGTAGGTGATGAAATTCCTCCCCAAGCCATAAGAATAATGGGTATTGGTCAAATCCTACCCATTGAGGAACCCCTTGTGGCCGAAGGAGAAGGACAATGCTCTACTCAAGTGGAGCCATCACCTCATCAAGACCCACATGCTTCCGAAGAACAAAGTGAAGGCCCTCAACCTCGTGAACAAGACCAAGGGCAAGATCAACCTCAAGATGGTGATGAACCTCTAGATGATGCCCAAGGTCAAGTTCTTCCCCTCGAGCAAGTTCAAGATCAAGAGCAACCTCAAGATCAAGAACAAGCTCGAGACGGCGCTCAAGATGATCAAGTCAACCCTCCTCCTTCCACACCCGAGGAGGAATTAGAGCGTCGTGCCGCGAAGATTGCTTCCAAGCTCACCACCCAAGGCCATCTCATGGAAAATGTGGTTGGAAGCCTAAGAAAGGGGGTAAGCACTCGTAGATAATTGGCAAACTATTGTGAACATCACGCGTTTGTATCTTGTGTTGAACCCCAAAAGGTCTATGAGGCGCTCGAAGACTCGGATTGGCTCAATGCCATGCATGAAGAACTCAACAACTTCGAGTAAAAGAAGGTGTGGAGATTGGTGCCAAGACCATCCGAGAACCACAACGTCATTGGAACCAAGTGGATCTTCAAGAACAAGCAAGATGCTCATGGGAACATCATTCGCAACAAGGCGAGATTGGTAGCACAAGGCTACTCCCAAGTCGAGGGTATCGACTACGGTGAAACCTTTGCTCCCGTTGCTCGTCTTGAATCCATTCGTTTGTTGATTGCTTATGCTTCTCATCACAACTTTAAGTTGCAACAAATGGATGTGAAAAGTGCTTTTCTTAATGGTCCTATTAATGAGTTGGTCTATGTCAAGCAACCCCCCGGGTTCGAGGATCCCTACTTTCCGGATCATGTGTACCAACTCGATAAGGCACTCTATGGCCTTAAACAAGCCCCACATGCGTGGTATGACCACCTTACCGAGTTGTTACAAGATCGTGGATTTGAGGTGGGGCTAATCGACCCCACTCTTTTTACTAAGAAGGTTAACGGGGAGTTGTTTGTATGCCAACTATATGTTGATGATATTATCTTTGGTTCTCCTAACAAAGCTTTCAATGAAGAATTTGTTGCTCTCATGACCTCCAAGTTTAAGATGTCTTCGATGGGAGAGTTGAAGTTCTTCCTTGGTTTCGACATCAAACAAAGAAGAGAAGGAACCTTCATCAACCAAGCCAAGTACACTCAAGACATGCTTAAAAGATTCAAGCTAAGTGATGTCAAGCCGGCTACTACACCAATGCCTTTGCCAACTTGACATCGATCCCAATGGTAAAGCGGTGGATCAAAAGGTATATCGCTCCATGATTGGCTCCTTGCTTTACCTTTGTGCATCTAGATCGGATATCATGTTGAGTGTGGGGATGTGTGCATGTTTTCAAGCCGCACCAAAGGAAAGTCACTTTGTGGAGGTCAAGCGAATCTTTCGATATTTGGCTCATACCCCAAACTTTGGCTTATGGTACCCAAGAGGAGCAAACTTCAAGCTTGAAGGTTTCACGGATTCCGATTGGGCGGGGGACAAAGTGGATAGGAAGTCCACTTCCGGAGGGTGCCAATTTCTTGGTTGCTCTTTGGTAAGTTGGTCTTCCAAGAAGCAAAGTTGTGTGTCTCTCTCGTCCACCGAAGCGGAGTATGTGGCGGCCGGTAGTTGTTGTGCTCAACTCCTATGGATGAGGCAAACTTTAAAGGAGTACGGTGTCATTTGTGACAAAGTGCCTCTTTGGTGTGATAATGAAAGTGCCATCAAGATTTCTCTCAACCCGGTGCAACACTTCAAGACGAAGCACATTGAGATTCGGTATCACTTCATCCGGGATCACATTAGGCGAGGGGAGATCGAGCTCAAGTATGTCAACACTCATGATAACCTTGCAGATATTTTCACGAAGCCCTTGGATGAAGCAAGATTTCGCGAGTTAAGGCATGAGCTAAATATCATTGATTTGAGCAATGTGACTTGAAACCGTGCACCCCCCACCACACTCAACTTGTTGTCTCGTTTAGGTGTAGGCATGGACATAGGGGGAGTGTTGTTCTCTCAATGAACCCTCCCTCCCCCCATTATGCATAAATAGATCACCTCTTTCACATTAGCCATTTTTGATGGTACTTGTGTTTCAAAGACGAGTTTTGGTCATGGGCCCAAGGATAATTCTTCACGGTGCCATACCATTCAACTCAAACATAGGTGGCTTCGGCCACCGCTCTCTCTCCTCGAGAGGATTTGTCACTTGGTGGGTTCTTGTTGTTCTTCTTGTGGTTGCTTGTGTGTGAATAGTTCCCGTGCAAAAGGCATTTTGTTCTCTCTTTTGAAACCTGCGGTGTCTTGAGCTCACGGTACTACCGCGGCCGGCTACGGTACTACCGCGTCCTGCCACGGTACTACCGTGTGTGGGAGCACGGTACTACCGTCCCCACGCGGCAGTAATTTTTTACTGCCGCCTGGTTGAGCGGTACTACCGCCTCGGCGCGGTACTTCCGCCCGAGCGGTACTACCGCAATGACGCATGGTACTACCGCGCCGGTTCGAGCGCGTGGGGATAAGGACGGGGCAGGGGGAGTTCTAACTCCCCATACCCATTCGTGTCCTCTCTCTCTCCACGCCGTCTCTGCCTCTCCCGTGCTCAAGAACGGAGCCGGCGTTCGTCGCCAGATCTCCTCCACCGGCCACCTTCCCGTGATTCTGACCGGTGGGATCGTTCCCCACCACGTGCTCTTGCTATGGACCAAGGTTTTTCCCCAACTCCCTCCCCTTTTGATTGTGTTTGGTGTTTTTAGGTTTTGGGGGAAACTTGTATGTTCTTGAGATTCCTAGTCTAAATCTCTGCAAGAGTAGGATGAAGGAGTGTGGTATTGAATAGGATTTATACTGGTATTGTTGCCTTGCGCTAGATCTGATCACCGTAGCACCGCCATTGTTTCGCGGTTCTTTTCAGATTCAAATCACAAGTTAGATCTAACGCGACGCGGTACTACCGCCCGTAGGGCGCGGTACTACCGCTCCCACGGTACTACCGCCCCTCGGGAGCGGTACTACCGCGCCCTGTACGGTACTAAGGGTCTACTACCGCTCCAGCCACGGTACTACCGTGACCTCACATGGTACTACCGCGTCTGGAGCAGTACTAATCTTTTAGTACCGCAAACAGTGGCAGTTCTACCGTGGCTCACATCTATCGCATGCCAACTTTCTCGTATACCTTCTATGGGTTTCATGTGTTGTTTTATGGCCTTTGCATTGATCCTCTTCGCCTTTTGTTTTGGTGCTTTGCGTGTGTGTCTCAGGTGGTGGCTCTCGTCGGTCCAATCCCATTCGTGACACTGGCTCCAAGCGTCTGCACAACCCAGGAGAAGTTCCAGAGGGATCGTCTGCGTCCAAGCGCAATGTCAAGACCACAGCTAGCAAGCACAAGGAGCCCGCCAGGGGTATGGATGAGATAGCCCCTATTGAGTATGTCCGTCTCAGGCAGCTTCACCCCTATGTGCACTCGCGCTCCACTGTCAGAGGCTGTGAGCTATTCTGGAACAAGACCCAAACCCAAATATATTTGGATGTCATCAAGAACAAGCAGAATACCTATGTGGAGGTGAAGTGGATTGATATGCACCACATGAGGAAGGACAAGTTCCGTGACTACTTTGGGGAGGCTCTGGACTTGGTGGAGCAGTTTGGCATTGAGCAAGTGATCACTTTCCACCTGGACTATGACCCTGAGATCATATGTCAGTTATTTGCCTCTGTGTACTTTCACTCCAATGAAGAAAGAAGGATGACCTGGATGACCAATGGCCGTCAACTGTCTGCTACCTGGAAGGAGTTCATGGATTTGCTTCAGGTTCCTGATGAAGGACTTAACACTCCAGTCGGTGTTCGTCCCCATGGCAATGCTGATTCTGCCAACAAGGACAAGCTCACCCCGTTCATGGTTGAGAAGACGCTCGCCAATGACAAGACAACTTTGGTACTCAACCCCTTTCTGGATATCATGTACCGCATCTTCCGCAACTCCCTGTTTCCTCGCATTGGTGACAAAGACAAGGTTCATGCCTATATGGTGGACATGATGCTTATTTGCCAGGAGGCTCGCTCGTCTCAGACTCAGCCACTTAATGTCTCTCACATCATGTGGTGTGAGCTTCGGTTTGCTGTGTTCAACCGCAAGGTGCCTATTTATGGGCCCTACCTGTTTCTGCTGATTTCGAAGACTTGGGAGAAGATGTATCCTGAGGAGGAGTTCCTGGCTCCAGACTGGATTCGCCATGAGCCCATTTTTCTGCGGATCAAATCCAACTGGGCCAACACCGCTACTCGTTCTGAGGCGTCTGCTGCTAGGGCTGTTGTTGATGAGGATGTTCCTGGCGCCGAGGATGTTGCTGAGGGCCGGACTGCTAGGCCCTCTCAGAGTGTCTCTAGGCCATCATGGGCCAAGAAGTTGAAGGATAAGATGAAGTCTCTTTTTTGCATGCAAGCCAAGGGGCAGTACAGGGCTCACGTGGAGTCCAAGGAGAGTCGTCGCCAGCACAACAAGGTCTTGCAGCTCTATGGCGAAGAAGTGTCTGGCGGGTCTGACGAGCACATCACTCCTGAGACCGAGTGGATGAAGAAGCAAGGATATAGGTGGACTGATTCTAAGGAGGATGTCGAGGAGTCCATTCCAGCTGCAGAGGCGTCTGACGAAGAGGCTTGAGACGACTTCTCTGCTTGAGCCACCTCTTGTGTGTGTAGGTGCCCTCTCTGCCTTTTTGGCGTCTCGATGCCAAAGGGGGAGAGAGTGTAGGGATTTGCGAGTTTGCAAGTCGTGTGTGTCGTGTGTTTGCTGCTTTCTCAGTTGAACTCTTTGCTGTTTTTTTTTCTCGTTTGAACCTTGGTTATCTTACTTCGTATGGTGTAAGACATATGCACTCTATCTGTCCTAGCAAGCTTGTGTTATATTGTGCTACCTTCATGCTATGCTATGCTTATTATCATGTCTTGATCTCTAAAATATAGGGGGAGTGTTGATCCTAGTTTGTGTGCCATGCAATCCAAAGCATTCATCTAAAGTGCACACATCTAGGGGGAGCCCGTCTATATTTTAGAGAGGTGGGGTTTGCCCCTGCTCTAAATTATCTTATCTATGTGCAAATCCCGTGTTGTCATCAATCCACCAAAAAGGGGGAGATTGTAAGGGCATATTTATCCCTAAGTGTTTTGGTGTTGATGACAATGCTTTTGCGGACTAATCGTGTGCCTTGAGTCCCTCAGATACTTCATCATTAGGCACAAGATGATTCGGTGCCCCTCGGAGACTGTTGAAGCCGGCATTGTTCTACGTTTCACTTTGGTGGAGTTGAGTCGTAGGAGAGTCGTACTATTAAGAGGGGGTCCGCGTCGGAAAGGTAGGGTGGAATCACACGTACACTTGTCCCTCCTTTCCTTGCACTTTGGAGCTACCCGTCGTTATCTTGGTTGTGCGGAAAACTGGCGACTACTGCTGTACTTGCGGTAGTACCGCAGGTACAAGCGGTAGTACCGCGGCGTGTCACAGTAGTACCGCCCTTTTGGTGCGGTAGTACCGCGACACCCTGGCCTTGTGCCGCTCCGGTGCGGTAGTAGGGGCGGATGTAATTTTTTACATCCGCGCCCCTCACGGTAGTACCGCTCGTCCAGCGCGGTAGTACCACGGGGGCCCACGGTAGTACCGCTCCCTAGGAGTCGCAGTACCGTGGTTCTTCGACCTAGTACCGCAGTGTCGCGGTAGTAGGCGTGGATGTATTTTTTTACATCCGCGCCATCCACGGTAGTACCGCGCCTCGCAAGCGATAGTACCGCGTCGGGTTTTTGCACCACCCCAGTTTCAGCGGAAGTAGGCACGGATGTAATTTATTTCATCCGCGCCCTTCCCAGGCCGTGACTCTCCTGCCTTGCGGTAGTACCGCAAGGGGGAGCGGTAGTACCGCGCCCGCGGTAGTACTGCCCCTTAGTCAGGCTAGTTCCGGCCTGTGTTGCTGCCGAGGTAGTACCGTGGTCGCCCACGGTAGTACCGCGCAGCCGCGTGGTAGTACGGCTTCCTTGGAGCGGTAGTACCGTGCGTCGCGGGCTGAACATGTGGATAACGGTTGGATTTTTCCCACGACTATATAAGGGCTGTCTTCTACCTCTAGTGCACTACCTCTTCCACCTCTAAGCTCCATTGTTGCTCCAAGCTCCATTTTCGCCTGATCTCTCTCCCTAGCCAATCAAACTTGTTGATTTTCTCGGGATTGGGTGACAAGGGCCCGATCTACACTTCCACCACAGGATATTAGATTCCCCCCACTTATCCCTTGCGGATCTTGTTACTCTTGGGTGTTGAGCACCCTAGACGGTTGAGGTCACCTCGAAGCCATACTCCATTGTGGTGAAGCTTCGTGGTGTTGTTGTTGTTGGGAGCCTCCGATCGTTGTGGAGATTGCCCCAACCTTGCTTGTGAAGGTTCGGTCGCCGCCTTCAAGGGCACCAATAGTGGAATCACGACATCTCGCATCGTGTGAGGGCGTGAGGAGAATACGGTGGCCCTAGTGGCTTCTTGGGGAGCATTGTGCCTCCACACCGCTCTAACGGAGACGTACTTCCCTTTAAAAGGAAGGAACTCCGGTAACACATCCTCGTCTCCACCGGCTCCACTCTTGGTTATTTCGTGCCTTTACTTTCGCAAGCTTACTTGTTGTTACATCTCTTGCTTGCTTGCGTGCTAGTTGATATTGCATCATATAGGTTGCTCACCTAGTTGCACATCTAGACAACCTATTTTGTTGCAAAGTTTAATTTGGTAAAGAAAAGCTTAAAAATTGTTAGTTGCCTATTCACCCCCCCCCCTCTAGTCAACCATATCGATCCTTTCAGTAGGTATATATAGGAGGAAGGAGTACGTCGGTGAAGCGTCAGGGGGGCCACGAGGTAGGGGGGCGCGCCCTCCACCCTCGTGATCGCCTTTGGTGCTTCTTGGAGTAGGGTCCAATTCTCCTGGATCACGTTCGGTGAGAAGATCACGTTCCCAAAGGTTTCATTCCGTTTGGACTCCGTTTGATATTCTGTTTCTTCGAAATACTGAAAAAGGCAAAAAACAACAATTCTGGGCTGGGCCTCCGGTTAATAGGTTAGTCCCAAAAATAATATAAAAGTGGAAAATAAAGCCCATTATAGTCCAAAACAATAGATAAAGTAGCATGGAGCAATCAAAAATTATAGATACGTTGGAGACGTATCAGGGTGCCGTGATGTGCACCTTTTGCCGCATGCTCTTCACGGACCACCACGAGCGTCGCGCTGGCTGAATGTGGCATGGCGGCTAGGTAAAGCACCAGGGGTTCAAGGGGGCGAGGCGCTCCCATGACTGGCGGGCTGGTGAGGCACTTCTTGAGATCTTGGAAAGCCGCATCAGCCTCCGGAGTCCATTCAAACATGCCTTTCCTTTTCATCAGCTTGAAGAACGAGAGGGCGCGCTCGCCTAGCTTGGAGATGAAGCACCCAAGCGAGGTCACGCAGCCCGCCAGCTTCTGCATTTCCTTGAGGGTCTGCGGCGGGATCATCCACTCTATTGCTTTAACCTTTTCTAGGTTGGCCTCAATCCCTTTGTGAGACACAAGGAACCCAGAAGCTTGCCGGACGGGACGCAGAACACACACTTCTCCGGGTTGAGCCGCAACTTCACCTTGCGCAAGTTGGAGAATGTCTCCTCCAGATCTTCAACAAGGGTCCTTGCCTCCCGGACTTGACCACTATGTAGTCGACGTAAGCCTCGGCATTCCTCCCGAGCTGCTTGCCCAAAGCGATGTGCATTAGTCACTGGAAGGTTGCTCCGGCATTGCGCAACCAGAACGGCATACATGTGTAGCAGTACACCCCGCACGGGGTCAAGAAGGACGTCTTCTCTACGTCCTCCACTGCCATCTAGATCTGATGATAGTCCGAGAAGGCATCCAAGAAGCACAGCAAATCGCATTCGGCGGTGGAGTCGACGATCTGGTGGATGCGTGGAAGGGGGAAAGGGTCCCGAGGGCAAGCCATGTTCAGGCTTGTGAAATCAACGCACATGATCTCCTCTCCTTTCTTGGGGACGATAACTGGGTTTGCCAGCCAATCCGGGTACCGCACCTCCCGAATAACGCTGGCCTCCTGCAGCTTGCGAGTCTCCTGGATGATGAACAACTGCTTCTCTGGGGCTTGACACCGCACCTTCTGCTTCACAGGGCTCGCGTTGGGGCACACCATGAGGTGGTGCTCGATCACCCCACACATAGCGCCGACCAGGTCTGTCACTTCCCACACAAATACATCCTTGTTCGTGCGAACAAAGCCAACCAACGCCTCCTCCTGATCTGGGGGGAGGCCGGGGCCTATGGTGAAGGTAGCTCCCGACTTCCCATCCTCGTCGACCGGCACTTGCTTCGTCTTGGCCTGGTCTTGAGAGAATAATTGCTTCTTCTTTGTCGGGCAGCCCCTGGGCCCTCCGAAGCGCCCTGATGTCTACTACACGACTTGTTCTTATAGACTCGTGTTCGGCCTCCAAGCGCAGAGTTTTGTAGGACAGTAGCAAATTTCCCTCAAGTGGATGACCTAAGGTTTATCAATCCGTGGGAGGCATACGATGAAGATGGTCTCTCTCAAACAACCCTACAAACAAATAATCAAAGTCTCTTGTGTCCCCAACACACCAAATACAATGGCAAATTGTATAGGTGCACTAGTTCAGCGAAGAGATGGTGATACAAGTGTAGTAATGATAGTAGATATTGATTTTTGTAGTAGGAACAATAAAAAACAGCAAGGTAGCAATTGATAAACGGAGCACAAACGGTACTGCAATGCTTGAAAACAAGGCCTAGGGTCCGTATTTTCGCTAGTGCAATCTTTCAACAATGCTAATATAATTGGATCACATAACCATCCCTCAACATGCAACGAAGAATCACTCCAAAGTTCTTATCTAGCGGAGAACATAAGAAGAAATTGTTTGTAGGGTACGGAACCACCTCAAAGCTATTATTTCCGATCAATCTATCCTAGAGTTCGTACTAAAATAACAGCAAGCTATTCTTTCCGATCGATCTAATCAAGAGTTCATACTAAAATAACACCATATGATACATATCAACCAACTCTAATGTCACCTAGATACCCCAATGTCACCGTCAGTACCCGTGAGTTAATTACACGATATGCATCAAACAATTTCAGATCCATAATACTCAATCCAACACAACGAACCTCAAAGAGTGCCCCAAGATTTCTACCGAAGAAACAAAGACAAGAACGTGCATCAACCCCTATGCATAGATTACCCCAATGTCACCTTGGGAATCTGCGAGTTGAGTGCCAAAACATATATCAAGTGGAGCAATATGATACCCTATTGTCACCATGAGTATTCATATGCAAGACATATATCAAGTGCTCTCAAATCCATAAAAGTATTAAATCCGATAATAAGAAATCTCAAAGGGAAAACTCAATTCATCACAAGATAGAGAGGGGAAAACACCATATGATCCAACTATGTTAACAAAGTCCGCGAAACATCAAGATTGTGACATCTCAAGAACACGAGAGAGAGAGAGAGAGAGAGATTAAACACATAGCTACTGGTACAAACCCTCAGCCCCGAGGGTGGACTACTCCCTCCTCATCGTGGTGACCGTCAAGATGATGAAGACGGCCACCGGTGATGATTTCCCCCTCCGGCAGAGTGCCGGAACAGGGTCTAGATTGGTTTCTCATGGCTACGAAGCCTTGCGGCGGCGGAACTTCTGATCTAGGGTAACCCCGAAGGGTTTTGGAATATTTGACGATTTATAGGGCGAAGAGGGGGTGCGAGAGGCCACCGAGGTGGGCACAACCCACCTGGGCACGCCTGGGGGCCCAGGCACGCCCTGGTGGGTTGTGCCCCCCTTGGGGCACCCCCAGGTGCTGCTCTGGACCATTGGATGTCTTCTGGTCCATAAAAAATCCACAAAAAGTTTCGCGGTGCTTGGGCTCCGTTTGGTATTGATTTTCTGCGATGTAAAAAACAAGCAAAAAACAGCAACTGGCACTGGGCACTGGGTCAATAGGTTAGTCCCAAAAAATGATATAATGTTGCTATAAAATTATTGTAAAACATCCATTAATGATAATATAACAGCATGAATACTTCATAAATTATAGATATGTTGGAGACGTATCATCATCCCCAAGCTTAATTCCTACTCGTACTCAAGTAGGTAAATTATAACAGAAATAATTTATAAAGTGTGAATGCTAGCAAAGTGCACAAGTTTGATCAATGACAATTTCAATCACTTTTCCTACCATCATAACATCAATTATTTCCTATAAAACTTCTCATGTTAAAAGTACCAACCAATTCACATGTTAAGGTTCAAACAATGAACTCTCTTGAAACTCAACAACCTATGTTCTCAGTCACCAAGCAATTGTAATTCAACTTATTACAGAGTCTAAGTAAGAGCTCCACATACTCAACCATCATATAGTCTTCTATGGTTGCTAACACACACCACATACACATGGACAAAACGTTTCAACCGGACACATAGAAAGATAGGGGCTTATAATTTCGCCTCCCAACGTATTCACCTCAAGGGTGATGTCAACAATAATAACTCATGCTACACATATCCAGCTGGATATATGTGCCTAGATCTTTCCTCACCACATGATGCTTGCCAAAATAGAAAAATAAAAAGGAATATGGAGAAAAACTTTGACTCTTGCATGAAAGTAAATACATAAAAGTAAAAGATAGGCCCTTCACAGAGGGAAGTAGAGGTTGCCATGCGCTTTTTGTTTGTATGCTCAATCCCTTAGTGCAAAAGAATGTCATGTTATATTGCCCCTTATGATAGCAACCTTTATTATGCAGTCTGTCGCTTTTATTCTTTTCCATCACAAGTTCGTACAACGCTCATTTTTTTTCTTACACTAAATGATCTAACACTTTTAGAAGCAATTTTTATTGCCTTATTGCACCGATGACAACTTACTTGAAGGATCTTTCTCAATCCTTAGGTAGGTATGGTGGACTCTTGAAAATAAGATTTGGGTTTAAGGGTTTTTAGATGCACAAGTAGCACCTCTACTTGGTGCTGAATTTTTGGATAGCAAAGATGGGGGACAAGCACCACATGTTGAAGGATCTATTACTATATAACTTCTATGTGAATATGAACAAACATAAATCATTACGTTGTCTTCCTTGTCCAACGTCAACAATTTTGGCATATAATATTTTGATGGGAGCTCACAATATTCCCAAGATAGTGTATTTGCATGTGAAAGTTCTCTTCCTTATATTAATCATTCAGGAATTGCTTGTATGACCAATATTATGATTTTCAAGCTCAAAATATTTCACTTTCTAAACCCAATGTGAAGCTACCACTAGGCACGATATAATTTCAACTTCATGATATTCAATTCATTCAACAATTTACTCATAGGATATAAGTGAAGCAAAAGAGTAAATGACAAGCTACTCCAAAAAAATATATAAGTGAAGATCAAGCGAGTAGTTGAGTAAATATGTAGCTAATTGTGGACTCTCTCTCTTATTTAAAAACTTTCAGATTTAAGTATTTTATTAAAACAGCAAGCAGAACAAAAAATGTCATTCCAAGAATAGCACAACTCATGTGAAGAAGCAAAAACTTAGGCTCAACCGATACTAACCGATAATTGTCGAAGAAGAAAGGTGGGATGCCTACCGGGCATCCCCAAGTTTAGATGCTTGAGACTTGTTGAAATATTAACTTGGTATGCCTTGGGCATCCCCAAGCTTGTGCTTTTGTGTCTCTGTAATTCATTTTATATCACGGTTTCCCTAAATCTTAAAAACTTCATACACACAAAACTAAACAAGAAAAATCAATGCAAAACATTATCATTCTCTACTGTAGCAAATCACTAAAATTATAATTTAACATTTAATACTAAATGCCTCTGCATATTTAATACTCCTATCCTCAAATAGAATCATTAAATAAGCAAACATATGCAAACAGTGCAAACATAACAACAATCTATCTAAAAAGAACAAGCTGTAAAGGATGCAAGAGGATCCATACTTATTCAACTTCAAAAATTCTGAAAATTTAACACACTGTAGAAAATTTATCAGATCTTATTGTGCAAAGAGTTTCAACATTTTATCACATTCTGAATTTTCTGGGGAATTTTTGCAACAATGATAAACTTTCTATTTTTAAACAGCAACATGTAGACTTGCAAAATAAGTTGGCAAAGGCTATCATTGCCACTTTTATTGAAATAAAAGATGCAAAACATTATTCTAAATAACAGTAAGCAAATAAAAACAAAATAAAATGATGCTCCAAGCAAAACTCATATCATGTGACGAATGAAAATGTAGCTCCAAGTGAGGTTACCGATAATGTTGGAGATGAAAGAGGGGATGCCTTCCGGGGCATCCCCAAGCTTAGTTGCTTGGATCTTCCTTGAATATTACCTTGGGGTGCATTGGGCATCCCCAAGCTTAGGGTATTTTCACTCCTTATTCTCCTCATATTGATATCGCACCCAAAACATGAAAACTTTAATCACACAAACTTAATGGAACTTCGTGAGATAGGTTAGTATGATAAAGAGCAAACCATTTCACTTTGGTACTGTCAAAGACAAGATTCATAATTGTTCCCACACAATGCCTACTATAGCATATCATTTCCACAATTTATATTGAGCAATATAATCCTTAGAAACCAGGAAACAAGCAAACTATGCATTGAAAACAGAATCTGTCAAAAACAGAACCATCTGAAGTAATATGTACTCCAACCATACTTCTGCTACTCCAAAAATTCTGAAAAGTTAGGACAACATAGGGAATTTGTATCAATCACCTATAAAAATTTCAGATCAAAAGCACATTCTAGTGAATTTTGAAAATTCCTAGAATGAGTGCAAAAGTTTCTATTTGTGTACAGATTCAAGTCAACTATCATCTACACTATCCCAAAGGCTTTACTTGGCAATTTATTGAAACAAAAGCAATAAAACATGATTACTAAAGTAGCTTAATCATGTGAACACACAAAAACAGTAGGTAAAAGTGTTGGGTTGTCTCCCAATAAGCGCTTTTCTTTAATGCTTTATAGATAGGCATGATGATTTCAATGATGCTCGCATAAAAGATAAGGATTGAAACATAACAAGAGCATCATGAATCATAAGTTCCTCTCTCATAATAATTTTCAGTAGCATCATGAATAGATTCATCAATATAACCATCACATGAAGCATTCTTTTCATGATCAAAAAGCAAAGAAAATTTATCACTCTCCATATAAGCAATTTTATTCTCATTCACAATAGTGGGAGTATCATATGAAACTCGAATACTAAAAATTGTTTCCACATTAAGAGAGTAATGTTCAATAAAGGGATATTCAAAATTATGGCAATAATTATCACTACTTTTTATAACATAAGTATCATCACAATAATCATCATAAGTAGCAACTTTGTTCTCATCGTAGATAGGAGGCAGGCAATCATCATAAAAAATTTGATCATTCAAAGTAGGGGGACTAAAAGATCATCTACATTAAACATAGCATCCCCAAGCTTGGGACAAACATTAATTGCAGCAAATAAATTGTCAAACATGTCATTCTCATGAAACATATCATCCCCAAGCTTGTGGCTTGGCATATCATAAGCATAATCACTCTCATCATTAATAGTATGAATAGCACCACCGGTATAACAGTTGCTATCATCATAATTTCCCAAGTTGGTGCCCAAAAGATTTCCAAGATTATAAGAAGTATCATTGTCTTCCCAATCATAATCATCACAACAAGCAATATGCATAACAAAATCAGCATCAATAGTGCTCTCGGACATTGTGCCATAAGACATAGAAGCAATATCATCATCAAGTGCATCATCTTCCACCATTATTTTTGATTCATTTTCTTGAGGCACAACAATATTAGGAGCAGCATTATTTGGGAGAGATACCTTTTTACCTCCGTTCTTTCTTCTTTTCTTCTTCTTCACCACATCATGTGTGGGTTTAATTAATTTTTTCAAGCTTCTTATTGATGAGATTGGTTGAATAGGGAGCTCCTCCTCGTCACCTATTTCATCATGAGATACAATAGGAGGGAAAGTGGAAATCTTTACCCTCTCATTAGTATTCCTTTTATATTCTATTGGCTTTCCCATCTTTCTATAGTTGGCAATATAAGCATTCTCATTGCAATTCACCATGCAAAACATATAGATATTCTTTAGATTAGTTTCAATGTCGTCCGTGAGAATGAATACTTCGAACCAACTATTTTTATGTGTCAATTCTTCACTCCTGAAAAATAGATAAAGCTCATTATAAAGTTCAAGGGTGATCAATTTATTGCAATATTTGGACACGATTCGATCATGAAAAAGCATGCATTGGAAATTAAGGTGACCAACTTTATTGCAAAGTTCACAAGTAATAGGACAAACAGAGCATAAATTTGTATTAAATTCATCTATCACTTTGAGCAAAGAATTTGTTCTATGATGCTTATGCTTCTTACAAAATCTATCTTCCCTATAAGGCACATCTTCACAAAGTCTCTCCACTCCAAAAAAATGACATGCTTATAAGAAACATTTTTCTCATGACTAGTGAAATAATCATTATCATTTTGGATATTCAAAGAGTTCATACTAACAACATTGAAATCATGCTCATCTTTTATGCCAAACATTTTATTGAATTCTTCTTCTATCAACTGAGCACAATTTTCCTTTCCATCATTTTCACAAAAGACATTATAAAGATGAATAATATGAGACCACCTCGATTCTGTTTTTTGTAATTTTTTTACAAACCAAACTAGTGATAAAACAAGAAACTAAATGATTCGATTGCAAGATCTAAAGATATACCTTCATGCACTCACCTCCCCGGCAACGACACCAGAAAAGAGCTTGATGTCTACCACACAACTTGTTCTTGTAGACTCGTGTTCGGCCTCCAAGCGCAGAGTTTTGTAGGACAGTAGCAAACTTCCCTCAAGTGGATGACCTAAGGTTTATCAATCCGTGGGAGGTGTAGGATGAAGATGGTCTCTCTCAAACAACCCTACAACCAAATAATGAAAAGTCTCTTGTGTCCCCAACACACCAAATACAATGGCAAATTGTATAGGTGCACTAGTTCAACGAAGAGATGGTGATACAAGTGTAGTAATGATAGTAGATATTGATTTTTGTAGTAGGAACAATAAAAAACAGCAAGGTAGCAATTGATAAAACGGAGCACAAACGGTATTGCAATGCTTGAAAACAAGGCCTAGGGTCCGTACTTTCGCTAGTGCAATATCTCAACAATGCTAATATAATTGGATCACATAACCATCCCTCAACATGCAACAAAGAATCACTCCAAAGTTCTTATCTGGCGGAGAACATAAGAAGAAATTGTTTGTAGGGTACGAAACCACCTTCCGATCAATCTATCCTAGAGTTCGTACTAAAATAACAGCAAGATATTCTTTCCGATCGATCTAATCAAGAGTTCATACTAAAATAACACCATATGATACATATCAACCAACTCTAATGTCACCTAGATACCCCAATGTCACCGCGAGTACCCGTGAGTTAATTATATGATATGCATCAAACAATTTCAGATTCATAATACTCAATCCAACACAAAGAACCTCAAAGAGTGCCCCAAGATTTCTACCGGAGAAACAAAGACAAGAACGTGCATCAACCCCTATGCATAGATTACCCCAATGTCACCTCGGGAATCTGCGAGTTGAGTGCCAAAACATATATCAAGTGGATCAATATGATACCCCATTGTCACCACGAGTACTCATATGCAAGACATATATCAAGTGCTCTCAAATCCATAAAAGTATTCAATCCGATAGAACGAAATCTCAAAGGGAAAACTCAATTCATCACAAGATAGAGAGGGGAAAACACCATATGATCCAACTATATTAACAAAGCCCGCGATACATCAAGATTGTGACATCTCAAGAATAGGAGAGAGAGAGAGACAGATTAAACATATAGCTACTGGTACAAACCCTCAGCCCCAAGGGTGGACTACTCCCTCCTCATCGTGGTGACTGTTAGATGATGAAGATGGCCACTGGTGATGATTTCCCCCTCGGCAGAGTGCCGAAACAGGGTCTAGATTGGTTTCTCATGGCTACAGAGCCTTGCGGCGGCGGAACTTCTGATCTAGGGTAACCCCAAAGGGTTTTGGAATATTTGATGATTTATAGGGCGAAGAGGGGGTGCGGGAGGCCATCAAGGTGGGCACAACCCACCTGGGCGTGCCTGGGGCACCACACGCGCCCTGGTGGGTTGTGCCCCCCCCCCCTCAGGGCACCCCTCAGGTGTTGCTCTGGCCCATTGGATGTATTCTAGTCCATAAAAAATCCACAAAAAGTTTCGTGGTCTTTGGGCACCATTTGGTATTGATTTCCTATGATGTAAAAAACAAGCAAAAAATAGCAATTGGCACTGGGTCAATAGGTTAGTCCCAAAAATAATATAAAGTTGCTATAAAATGATTGTAAAACATACAAGAATGATAATATAACAGCATGAATACTTCATAAATTATAGATACATTGGAGACGATTCACGCCCCCCCTCCCCCCGCGCGCGCTTGGTCGCGCGGCCGCCGCTGCCTTGAAAGTAAGCCTGGGGGCCGTGAGAGCATCCCCATTGTCTCTCCCCATGGTGAGGACACCACTGCTTCCCAGCATCTTCATGATGTTGTAGTCGGGATGAGTCGCCGCCATGAATTTGGCAAGGGCCGGGTACCCGAGCATGGCGTTGTACGGGAGCCCGATGCGCGTGACGTCGAAGTCGATGAGCTCGGTGTGGTAGTTGTCACGCGTTCCGAAGGTGACGGGGAGGCGAATCTGTCCCAGGGGGCAGGTGGTGCCGCCAACCACTCCAAAGAAAGGCTTGGTGGGGAGGAGCCGACCGTGGGGCACATGGAGCAGGCCGAATGCCTCCACAGAAAGGACGTTGAGGCCAGCACCGCCGTTGATGAGGGTCCTGGTGACCGCTATGTTGTAGATGGTGGGGGTGCAGAGCATGGCAAGTGTACCAGCGTTGGCCGTGGTCTTGGGGTGATCCCTGGAGTCGAAGGTGAGATCAGCCTTGGGCGCCGCCCAACCCGGAGGGGGCCCCAGGGAGATTGGGAGGCCCCCATCTAGCGAAAGAACTGCTTGACGTGACGGTCTGAGGACAGCGCTTGCGACCCACCGAGGATGGTCGCGACGGCGTGGGGCGCTGGCACCGTGAAGCGCTCGATGAACAGGCCACATAGCTCTTCCCAGGAACCCACCAAGGACTCCAGCAGATTGAGGAACCAAGCGAGTGGCATATCCGCGAGAGCCATAGGGAGCCAATTCACCATGACCTTGTCATCGCTGTCGGCCTCCCTGATGGCCTCCGTGTACATCTGATTGAACTCCGTGGGGTCCGTCGCGCCATCGTATCGCGGCGGCAACCCCAGCCTGAACTTTGGCGGCCATCGCACCCGCCTCAAGGCGGGGAAGAAGGCCCGGTGACCCGTGGCACCCTTGAATGCGCCCGACTGCCTTTCGAGTGGGACGACGGCCTCCATGGAAGCGAGACAGCGAGAGGGAAGGCACAACTGGCAAGGAAGCAATCCTTCGACATGCCCCCTACCCGACGCGCCAAATGTCGGATTCAGGGCCCCGCAGACCTGAGAAAGGTTCGAACTCTGGGGCGTGTGTGAAGAACTTAACCTCTCCAGCCAGCCAACTTGCTGCTCTCACGGCCTAGCTCGATGAACAAGGAGGGAAATGGACACGGCAGTTTACCCAGGGTCGGGCCACCTTGCGGTGTAAAACTCTACTCCTACTTTGTGGTGGATTAGCCTCGTGGGGGCCGAGGATGAACTAGTACAAGGGGAAGAACAACCTCAGGAGGCTTGTTCTTGTGCTTGTGGTGGCTTTCTGGGGGCTCCCTCCTCTACGGTGGTGGCTAAGCTATATTTATAGTGGCCTCGGTCCTCTTCCCCCAAAACTTAGGCAGGAAGGGATCCCACATTAGCCAATTTTGAAGGGGGAAAAGTAGTACATCTTATCCCGACGAAAGGTGGTCTTCGCCTGCAAAGCTTCTGGTCATGACATCGTGGTGGGATCGGCGATGACATCTGTCCTGCCATCCCGACGGTCTTGGTCTTCTTGCATGCAAATGGTAACCTTTGGTTGATTCCTTGGGACTCTGCGCCTGCGCTTTCCTCCTTAGCACCAAAGAGGAAACCCTGCCGCTCTGCAACCGCTGGTGCGCGCCTGGCCTTGGTCATCATGGCTGGCGTCACCTTAGCCTCATGAGGTGAGTGCTCGCATAGAAATCTCCACTCCTTAGGAGGCCGCTCCTTCCGGAGGTCTTGAGTCGTCCGCCCCATGAGGCTCGACCCCTCGCGTGGGTCTTGACTTGTCGATGCTGAAGATGGGTCGTACCAGGCCGCCAATGGAGCCACGCCGTGGGCCGCAGGCAGGCAAGTCTGGGTACCATGGTTCCTAGAGCACCGACAGATTTATCTTTAAGTAGAATTTATTTCATGTTCTAAGTCGTTCTCTATCTTTAATTATGGGTATGGAACATGAAACACACAAAAAATAGTTGTACTTGCTACTCATGGAGATGAGGAACCTACTAAAACCCTCGATGTTGGTTATGTGTGGAACATTGAATATTTCTTTCATAACTTTGATAAATCCCCATTCAACATGGTAATGGGATACACGTTGGATCAACGTGAATACTTTAGAGATTATCACTTATCTCAAAATGGAAACACTTATGGGATCAAATAAAAATGTTACATTGGTATGCTTGGAACATGTGCTCTATGTATGATTATACTTGTTCTGGGATGGAGTCTCTACACCTTCCCTTCTAATGTGAATTTAATGATAAAGAAACATTGGCTTCTTATGCTAACGGTGTATATGATTACTATGATGTAGAGCAAATAGATTTCTTTTTTCCTTTTAACGGTGCTGATGAAATTGCTTCTTTGCTTGAAAATATGAAAAATGTGATGATGCTCTTTACAAATCCAAAAATCTTGCCATACTTAAATATTTCTACATGAAATTGTAAATACGATGCTCACATTAATGAATTTATAGAGAGAATGTCTACTTTCTTTGGACAAGACTAATATTTCACATGATTCTATGGAAGAAGACATTCCTGAAATTGTCAGCCCTTTAGACGAAAAAGATGAGGAGGAGAGCGAAGAACAAAAGGAGGAAGATCGGATTAGTGACCCATTCCTACCTTCTAACGAGAGTAACCTCTTTAACTCATACATTGTTTAATTTCTGTCTATGCTTACTGGAGGATGAATGCTATGGTGACTGCTTTGATTCTTTGGATTCGTTTGAAATATCCATTTCTGATGAACTTGATGCTTGCTATGCTTATGGCCATGATGCCAGTATGCATGATGCGTATGGAGATGAACTTGCTATAGTTCCTTATGTTAAAAATTAAATTGTTGCTATTGCACCCACACTTGATAGTCCTATTATATTTTCGGATTCTCCCAACTACACTATATCGGAGAAGTTTGCACTTATTGAGGATTATATTGATGGGTTGCGTTTTACCATTGCACATGATGATTTTAATGAATATAATATGCATGTGCTTGCTGATCCTACTTGCAATTATTATGAGAGAGGAACCACATCTCCATCTCTCTATGTTTCTAATATGATAAAATTGCAAGAAAATTCTTATGCTATGTATTGGCCTTTACTTTGTGTGCATGAATTGTTATCTTATGACATGCCAATGCATAGGAAGAGAGTTAGACTTTCTTGTTACATGTTATATGTTGCTTTGTTCCCTTTACTAAATTATAAATCATTGTTAATTAAAATTTTCTTTGATATTCCTTGGGATCCTGGTGGGTCAATTAGTTGAGCACTTTATGCCTAGCTTAGTGGCTTTAAAGAAAGCGCTGACTGGGAGACAACCTGGAAGTTTAGAGAGTCATTTTATTCTATTGTGTGCTTATAAAAATTTTAAAAACAAAAATAAATAAAAAGGGGAACCTATTTTTTTTTCAAAAATAAAGGTGAAAGTGAGAAGGGCGAGCATAGTTGAAGTGGGGAACGTCCTTGAACTTTTCTTCATGCGCATGTAAACTTTGTGAATCTTGAATAATAGAACTTTTTAGTAAAAATAATTATCCCCTTGTACAAATCCACTGTATTATAAAAATAATGTGCCAAGATTTACCTTTAGGGTGTTTAAATTGCTTTTTTAAATTTTGGCAAGCCCCATCGATGTGGGAGCACTAGAAGTGTGATAACATACAATAGGTAATGTTGGGTTATAATTATACAATATGCTTACAGTAAGACATGATGGGATTTGATGTTCTATGTACTAACCCCTCTAATGAAAGTTCGGTTAAGTTTTGCATGGATGAAGTGTTTTAAAATCGAGGGTGACATTGATATGAGGGGAATAAGGTGAGGCAAGAGTTCAATACTGGGGATTCCCATGGAACCCCAAGTAAATATCCAAGGATACTCAAGCATCTAAGCTTGGGGATGCCCCGGAAGGCATCCCATCTTTCTTCTTTGACAATTATCGGCATGTCTCGGTTTCTATTTTGTTCACATGATATGTGTAAAACTTGGAGCATCGTGCGCTTTTTATTTTTCTTTTAGTAATGCACCATGCTGGTATGGGATAGTCCTTGGTTGATTTATAGAATGCTCTTTTCACTTCACTTATATCTTTTGAGTATGGCTTTATAGAATGCTTCGTGTGCTTTGCGTATATCTTTTGAAGTTTGGATGCACATTTCTCTACATTTGAACAATGTTATTTGTAGAATGCTCTTTTTGTTCACTTATATTTGTTAGAGCTTGGCCGAGTATTTTGTAGGAAGTATAAGAACTCTCTTGCTTCACTTATATTTTTGACAAGAGTTGAATAGAAATTGGTTATCTGCATGGTTAGTCATAGGTATGTATGGGTGGTATACATAAAAAGTTGCATAAAAATTGTAGATCATTGAACATGGTAAGTTTGATTCTTTGCAATAATTTTGCGATATTGAGGTAGTAATATGTGAGTATGTTAGTAAATAATTAAAGCTATGTATTAATATTGGTGTTAAGGTTTGTGTGTTCGTATGCATGAAGGTGGTGGCCACTGGCATTAGCGGTGAAGTCAGCGTATGATTTATCTTTGATTGAATAAACCTTTGTGTGTTTGGATTGGGGGCGCGCGATGGTTAACTCCTTCCAACCTCCTCCCTAGGAGCATGTGAGTTATACTTTGCTTCGAGGGCTAACTAAACTTTTGCAATAAGGACTTGAGTTATTTATGTTTAATGTGAGTTTGTGGTCAGAAGCACTTCCACCTATCCATATTTTTCCTAGCCACTTTGGTACCGTGCATTTCCCACTCTCACCTCAAGACGTGGTGCAAAATTCATGGTTCATCCAAATCCCGTGAGATGACATGCTCTCTCACACATAATCCTCATCATATCCTTCCTCAAAACATCCACCATACCTACCTATTATGACATTTCCATAGCCGTTTCAAGATATATTGCCACGCAACTTCCCTTGTTACTATTTACATGAGTTGAGCATTCATTGTCATTTTGCTTTGCATGATTATATAGAGATAACATGATATTTGTGGCAAAGCCACCGTTCATCATTGTTATACATGTTATGCTAGATCGTTGTACATCCTAGTACATTGCTAGAGGCATTCATATATAGTCATCATTTTCAATTTTTGAGTTGTAAGTAAATAAAAGTGTGATGATCATCATTATTAGAGTGTGCTCCTACCTGTGAGGATATGAATTTGAGGAGACTTATGATTCCTCGAAAAAGAGGGGATGAGGTTGATACATCTCCAACGTATCTATAATTTTTTATTATTTCATGATCTTATATTATCAATCTTGTATGATTTATATTATCCTCTTGCCCAGACATGCAATGCCTTTATCACGGATGGGATTATGACATGGCCAACATATTGAGTATCTGCAATTCTTCTACGCAAATCCATCTTTATCATGATCATCTGCCTAATCTTGTCAAATGCTTGCCACAACATAAGCCCTTTCACTGACTTAATTTTTGAATTGAAACTCTCGGCAAGGTTATTGGTCACATAGTCTACCTTGCATATTTCATTGAATTTGCTTCTTAACCAAACTATTCCATGATGCGCTTCCATGTATTCCCGCACAGCAGAATTTTTAGCATAGAAAACTCTCAAGTGGTGCTCATGTTTCCTAAAGCTACAAGTTTATGATGCTGGTCATAGGTTCTCATCATACACTTTACCCCTGAATTTCTTTGTAAAATTAGTAGCTAGGTGTCTCATACATTCCCTATGCTCAACTCTAGGGAACACTACTTCTACCACAGTCTCTAAACCCTTGCAAGCATCTGTGTGTATAGCCAATCCTGGTGGCTGCCCTATAATGTTGCGCAAATTCTTCAAAAATCACACCCAACTTTCCTCTGACTCCATCTCGAAAACACCTTATGCCACTAGGAAAAGCCAGTTGTGTGCATCAACTGCACAAGCAGCTACTAGCTATACCCTAAATCCCCCATTCAAATTTGTTGTATCCTTAGCCAAATAAGGCCTGCAACCGTCCAGAAACCCCTTCCAGCAAGCCTTGAAACAAACAAAAGCCCTGCTGAAACATTCCTTCTCAAATGTCTTCGTCAAGCTCTACAACACTGCCTGGACTTGCCATCTCCACTTCAGCTTTTTAGGTGTACAACAAAGCAAAACTATCATTCCATGGACCATTAATTCTATCAAGAGCCATTGCCTTTGCATAAAAAATCCTCATGTACGGTATGCTCATCTTATACTTATCAAACAACAACTTGTTGTTGTAGTGTTGGTGCCTCTCTAAGCAAATCCATGATTGTATCTGCCACCCACTTAGTTTTTCCTATTTTTGTTGATTGGGCCTTCCCCCCTCCAGGTGGGCAAGTGTGTGTATGTGGGTTCTGTTTTACCTGAAATTCAATGAAACAATTGTATCCAGGGAAATAGAAGGGATCAAGAATCACTGAAACTAATGTTGTGTGCAAAATTAAATACCTGAATATATTTACTTGTATGCACATGGGAGGCATGCAACCTCCACCTACACCTCTCATATGGATAGTGAACCGTCAACCTTCTGGGTTCACTCTTGTCAATCACAAAATCATTTTGACTGAGAATGCAGTATATAGTCAGTGCATTCCGCCAGTCCATCATCGATTCAAATATTGTTCCTGGAGCAAGCTTGGGATCGTTCCTGTGCCACTCAATTGTTGACATGTCCTCACTATCATATTCGTCTAGAACCAACATATCAGCGTTTTCCTCCTTCTCTTCATCATCAATGTCATCAAATATAGCAGGGTTGGTTGGCTCCTCCAGGTATTCATCATGCATTGCTTGTTTGCTGAATTCATCAACCAATTCAGGGTACATCCTCTCATCCTCATCATCGTTTCGGGGCACTGGCTCGTCTGGTTGTGCATCATCTTCTACATCAACTGCAACACTCGCCTGGCTTTCACTACTAGTAGGTTTGGCTGGTCTTGACCTACGAGGAGTGCGGGGCCAGTCACTATTAGCAGAGTTATCAGGTGCCACAACCTTTCCCTTTTCCCATTCTTTTGGAGGCTGGAGCATGTCAATTTGAATTTTACCAAAATGGCTGACAACATTCAAAGCAAAAAGAGTTTCTAGATGCTCGTCCCAAGTTAGTGGTACAAATTTTTGCTCAAAACTATCGAAATATTACAGTTCAACATCATCTGCTTGGCTCCAGGGATAATCTAAACAGAGGAAGTTGCATAAATCTTTAAACAAAATAATTGTTTCTACCATATTTGGAAAGGAAAATCCAGACAAATGATGCACTTTTGTACCTTGCAAGATGCTAGTTTCCATTCTAACCACGAGTAGAAAGGCAAGCGCTGGATCAATCCTACAGCTAGGCAGGCAATAATTCAGCAAGCAAGCAACAATTCACTCGCCCATTGGTCAAATACTAGGCATATTATTGAGTTAGATCACACATTTTAAGGGTTTCGAGGCTTACCCAGCCGGAATCCATGAGTTCTCTGGTGCTCCTGGTTCAACCCAATCCTCCCCATGGTCGATGGACAGATGCATGTGTCCCTCAACATTGCCCAAGCTTATGTAGCTCAATCTGTTGCCGCAGGTCCACCCTCTAGACCCCCTCGCGCCAGTACAAGCGTGGGGCATGGAACACGGCAGATCGGTGCATCACGGGCGAGGGTTCCTGTCGATTGCAGTCTAGATTGGGCGACGATGGTTGGTTAAATGTGTAGGGGTTTGGGGGGCGTGCGGTGCAGCCTTTTTTTGGTCGCCATGCTGGCTATCGGCTACGGGTGCTCTAGCGACGGCGACAGTTGTGTAGGGAACGGCTCGGGTACCGACTGTTTGAAATGTGGTGAGAGAGAGAGAGAGAGAGAGAGAGAGAGAGAGAGAGGAAGAGGCGTCCACCTTCCTAGGCCCCACATGCAGTAAGTTGCATCCTCCCCACCTGTCAGGATATCAGGCGGCCCCACTATTTAGGAGGAGACACACACAGAAAAACTAGTCGGGAGGTAACGGTCAAAGGGTTTGACCGGACGGCAGTGCAATGTTCGGGCTTTTGTGAGCTGGTGGTGGAGGGGGGACGTCAAAAGTGAGAAAAGTTAGTTGCCTTGGGAAAAACTGAGCACAACTAAGCAACTAGGGGCACAGAAATAGAAAACCCTTTTTTATGGACACTTATTTTATTGAAGAGAGTATTATCCGAAGAAGCAACTTGCTCTTCATCATTTTATTTGGCTAATGATACAATAGTCTTCACCAAGTATTTTTTTTGTTTAGCTAGGAAAATATTAAACTTAAATAAAAGTGATGTATATCATCTAGTTGTTAACCTCTCCTATCTGATTGATACTAAAGATGTGGAAAACTTATATTCATCATCTTCATGTGGAACATATCATCACACAGTTTAATTTGATATCTAGTATGATTTCAAGAATGTAATAATAGAGCATTCATCAAAACACCCTTGACTCATCGGATATAAGAATTCCGTCAATCAAAAAGAAGCATGATCGTCCACTTTTACTCAAACGAAATAATGACTTTTAACTGAAAATTAACTAGATAAAAACTATAAGGAATAGAAAGGGCTCCAAAATCCCTCCAAGCTTAACATACTAAGATGGTTGGATTCATTTAGTCTCCTCTTCATTGATCGGTGCTCTTCGCAGATGTTGGCAAGGTGATGTTGGTGAGTGTGTAGAGGAGGAGCTTGTTGGTCACCTCCAAGTCCGTGATGCGAAGCTTGTACATGTGTAGTGTCTCTTCTTGGTTTATTATGATCTCAGGCCTGTGGCTAGCACAACCTGGGTCTTTATAGAGAGTGTCGTCTCCATCTCCTTGATTTGTTCATGCAAAATATCATTTTTAGCTTTTAAACTTCTAGCATGTACCTCAACGCCAGCACATGGTTTAGGATCCACGAGGAGTTTCTTCCTCGGGTTCTTACGATGATGCGTGCGCTGATGGTAAGCTCCCTGCGTGCCCTTGGGTCGATCTTCAGAGACTCTCTCCCATCGGTTCATGGATGGTGCAACTACTGAATCCACACTTACCACGATGATTAGAGTGTGGTTGACGAAGTCGAGATGATCACCGACAGTGATGACCTTGGCTGAATCAGTGGGGATCCCTTCCGGCTTCTTTTTTGCCAACTCCTCGTCTTCTTGGTCCTTGAAGGGCTCCTCTTCCGGTTTCTCCTCCAAGGAAGTCTAATCGCGGAGGTGCCGTGTGCTCTCCCCCTTGCTCCCGTGTGAGTCATGGCCTTCGAGTTCCAGATCCTCCTACTCTTGGGAAGAGGTCTGACTCTCGTCCCATGAACGTGACATTGCTTCCTGTACACCAAAACTCAAGAAAACTTATGCTAGATTTGTTTCGTTAGCTTTAAAGAGAGAGGAGTTATGCCCATAATAATTAAAGTAGAAAACAAACATCATTCTGACATTCCGCTGAGAGCATTCGGGCACCTAAAGCTTTTGAAAACCTGTTCTCTTCCCGGCGCCGGCCCCACAACTAATAAGAAAACCCTCGGCCAGGAAAAGGGACCCAACCAGGCAGCATTCAGGTACAACGCCTCGATGGAAGTAAAAGAAAATAAACAGTTATGTTGGGCACCCAACACCATTCCAACCCATTTCTTCTCTCCATCACTAGCAGCACCACTTACAAGCAAACATATCGGATAGATAAATTGGTAGTAGCCAAGCACACGGAAGCATGCCCAACTAGGAAATAGACGAGTGCACTGAAAGAGGGCCAATAAGGTGATGTTTCATGGTCATCCGTATGCAGCACCCGCGTTCATGATTCTTCCGCCAAACCCAACAAGGTGCATTTGGTCCGACAGGAGCACGCGGCACTTTTTTTTTGCGGGAAAGAGGATTTCATTCATCAAGTAATATGATTACACTCAGCGGCAATGATGCTCGCGATCTCGTCGGGAGGGTTACGCAGCCAAACAGCAGTCCGCTGTTGAGTACGTCCCAAATGGGCGAGTGTGGCTAGCGAGATTTACACTACGCTTAATCTTCTGTAACTGGATCCTTCTTTCTTGAGCTAGCAGGGATTTAATCTCCATGACTCTATGAGTGTGAGCTGACCGATCTTTCCCCACAGCAGAGATCAAATGTAGCGCATCCGCACAATCGCTCTCTACCACAAGGTCCAATTCTGTCCAACTGAGCGCCAATGTTATGCCTTCGTGAATTGCAGCTAGTTCAGCCTCCAGTGCATCCACACAATTCACAAGGTCTCTGGTTGCAGCGAGCATCACAGCCCCATTGAGGAGCACGCGACACTACGAGTCCAGATAGGTTACATACAATCAACTAGCGCATTAAACCTGAGTAGATAGCATAGCAGGGGCATGGAGAACCGGAACACCATCATTATATGTTGCTTCCTGAACCAGACATGTGCAACAAACCCCGATGCCAGAGAAAGGGCTGGTAGCCAAGTACACGAATGGGTAATGGCCAGATAACAACCGAACAGATAGTTAAACAACCGACCAGGCAATGTTGCATAGCCGGCTATACAACAAGGATGACCCAAGGAGAGAGGTAGAGCGTGGGACGATAGTAAACGGATAAGGCTTAGATGGGCAAACATCCAACATCTCCTACCCCTTCGTCACATATGCGCACGAGACACCACACGCAGAGGCACCGTAATCGACGGACACATGCATGTGGTGTTTCATAAACACAATGTGTGTTCCCTTTTTGGCATCGATGCACACAAAAAATTAACACGTCATATAGAATATGTGCCTACAAAAATTTGGATTTGGTCAAATTGGAGCACGTAGTGTTGCAGATCCCAGATAGGTCATGTCACTTCGCTTGTCGTACTTAACATGAGAAGATGGCACATCAGTGGCCCGAGGAACCGAACGCCATCATTCATTCAACTTGCTTGGCTAGTAGTTATCCCTTGGCATTCATTCAAGTTGTCACACAAATTAACATCATAGAACATCACATATTCTTTTTCTTGAATTTCTCCTCTTGATGGTTATTCTCACACTTGTGGTTATTTTTTGCATGAATCTTGAGAACCTTTGCAAACTCATAAATGTGTGACATGTATATCTTTATATTTAACATTCAATGGAAAGATTTTAATGAAGCATATGAAAACCTGAGTGTGGCATAGAGTTGAAGAATCAATTCTAGATTAAAATCTTGCTTGAAGTTTTTGTGTCGCTCGTGCGGAACTAGCAGTCCAGGCAAGCGACATTCCTTCCCAAACATGTTAATACCTTGGTGGTGTTGCACCTGTGATGCTTGGACGGATGAATCATTTGAGGGATCCAAGAGGAGAAGGGAGCTTCCCTTCACTAAGTTTCTTTCGTCTATCACGAGTGCGCACCTAGTAGTAAACTCGAACATGTGATCTCTAACTACACTCATGTTCCTCAGCGTATGCATTAGATTTTTCTTCCTCGATAGTGTAGCATACTCTTTTTTTCTACTTGATCGACTTCCGCATACATGCTAACTCCGATTTCCTTATTAATAAAGGATATAAAATGTGATCGTGAATCACTAAAAGATATAAAATGTGTCCTTAGGCTTCCCAACACTTGTCCTTGAAGAACTAGGGGTCACCAACCATCTTCCTAGTTACATCCTTTTGGGTCGGCTATAATTGAAATACACTTGAACAAATATTAGTTCGTTTAATCAAGTTGCCATTCATCATCTTGATGCACTAAGAGTTTTATATTTCTTTTTGTTCCAGCTTACAAATGTGGAACATATGTCACAACACTAAGTTCCATCTGTTTCCACGCCATTTTCGTTCCTAGTTGTACACGTGTTGTCACTTACAGTAGTATATTTTTAAAGTCTATAAAATCCTCTATTACTATATAGTTGTAATCCATTAACTATATTTTATATCCATGTAATACATGCAACATCAGCAAGTCATACATGGCTCTCATAAGCTTTTTTTTCCATTAGTGCAAGCCACAACCTATATTGCCTATACATGCCGTCCTGCCACATCGGTAAGTCATACATGTCTGTCATAAGTTACATTTTTTTACATTGTTTTTGTGTTGTCATCGACGGGTTCATGTGTTATTTGCTTGTAGCACACTATGTAGTTTGCACTTCATATTTTTGTTACAAGATGACATTACATTAACTGTGATTTGAATATTTTTTTCTTTTTTTACGTACATCATTTTGTTCTGTTCTTTTTTTTATTTATTTTTGAAGTTTTTCATTTTTTATGTACATCATTTTGTTCTGTTTTTCTTAAACTAAGGATACAATGCTATGCATTAGGTTTAGTTGTTTTTGCAGCTGCATTTTTTTAATCAAATTCCCCGCAACAACAAGACGGGGGCTATCATCTATAGTTTTCAATAAAGTTACCAATGACAAACAAACCTAAAGTCTCCATGAGTAGGGCTGCTACATGAAAAGTCTTCACACGCGGGGAGAGCAATTAATCTCATCATTAAACAAATGGTGTTTCCTTGTCCAGATTCTCCGGTACAAATTCATTAATTGAATCCCCAAGCAAACAACATCGGTTGTTATGCAACCCCTCCAACCCCAACGGTTCTTGCATCAACCCCTCCTAACCTTGACCACCTCAAGCAAGCTACCCTTCGCTATATAAGCACTTCCCCACAAACCCATCTCCTCAGAACACAGAAACCCCACTTCCTCTGTATTCTTTCTCCCTTTAAACCCACCAATCTCTCTCTGTGATCCACACAGGCACACACTCGAAGAGAACATCAAAATGGTGAGTGCGCAGTACCAACTCAATTTCTCTTTGCTGATTACATTGTGTATGTTGCATCTTCGTGTTGTTCATATTACTCGTACGTCCAGGTTGCGGAGGCGAAGCAGAACGGCGTGGCCACCATGGCGGGCAGCAAGGCGCAGCTGATGTCGGTGAAGCGCAGGGAGCCGGCCCTGGTGTCGCCGGCGGAGGCGACACCAACGGGGGAGCAGTACTACCTGTCCAACCTGGACCAGAACATCGCGGTGATCGTGCAGACCGTGTACTGCTTCAAGTGCCCGTCGGGCCGCGGCAACGAAGGCGCCGCGGACGCGCTCCGGGCCGCGCTGGCCCGCGTGCTCGTCCACTACCACCCGCTCGCCGGCCGCCTCGGCATCAGCCCGGAGATGAAGCTCACCGTGGAGTGCACCGGCGAGGGCGTCCCATTCGTGGAGGCCGAAGCCGCCTGCGACCTGGCCCTCATCGGCGACCTCTCCACCCCGGACCCCGCCGCGCTGGGGCAGCTCGTGTACTCCGTCCCCGGCGCCAAGAACATCCTCGAGATGCCGCCCATGACGGCGCAGGTACACCACGCCACTCGCACGCGCTCGAGCGCAGAGGCATTGCATTAACTACGTATGCGCGTCGCCCTCCATTTCCACGGGGGCGGCTTCGTTGTGTCCACGGGGACCCTCGATCGCCTCTTCCATTTTCGTGAAAAAGGAGAAGATAAAAGTTTTGTGGATGCACGTATTCCCGGTGTTACTGCGCTTCCCTTGCGTGACCCGAATAATTGAAGTTAGTATTGGTTGGCTAGCAGTGAGGGGATCGACTCCACAGGGTTTGAACAAAAGTGAATTCAATGCGGCACCACAAAACATGTACTGCTTCCGGCCGGGTACTTCTTTGATAATACTCCTTTGTACAGTAGTCCTACTACAAGGTGCGCCACAGCAACCTTGTAGACAGGAGTGGTCAAGAGTTGAGGACTGGGCAATACTAGCCCAGGGCAAGGTTGTTATGGCCCACCTTGTAGACCGGGGAGTTGGGGGCGAATTTCTGGGTGCTAGTGTGCACATGAATCTCTTTTTTTCATACATAGTTTAAGGGTTTGATAAAATCAAAATATGTTTTCCTGGTACAGAGGTTTCTTTCCTACTAGTACCTACTAGCACCACTTTGATAAAATCCAAATATGTTTTGTTTGGACAAAGATTTATTTAGTACTCCATTGTTAGCTTAACCACTTCTACCTATAAATCAACCAAACCATACCATCGGTTTTGTTTTAGTTGTCGAGCTACCTCATGACATATTGACAGATACATGACATTCGCTAATAACTTATCCAATCATCCAACATGTAGTACCAGCAGCTAGGCTCCAAAACTCACACAAGATTAATCGTGCACCAAATAGTTGTTAACCTTGATACATCCAGCACTCAAATTAGTCAAAACGCTGCTGCTGGAAATTTAATGAATTTGAACTGTGTGGTTTGTACTTTGAGTTATATTTTTTTTTCGAAAAGGGCATCACCCCGGTGTACTTTGAATAGTAGAAATTTATTTACCATTGGTCAACTTAATTCGCAGGTGACCAGGTTCAAGTGTGGCGGCTTCAGCCTCGGGCTGGCCATGAACCACTGCATGTTCGACGGTCTGGGCGCCATGGAGTTCGTCAACTCCTGGGCCGAGATGGCGCGCGGCGCCACAGAGCTCACTGTGCCGCCGTTCCTCGACCGCTCCGTTCTCCGCCCGCGCGCTCCTCCTGTGATCTCCAACCCGCACTACGAGTTCGAGGAGATCGCTGACGTCTCGGAAATGGCGGCGCTCTACGGCCGCCAGGAGCTGATGTACCGCTCCTTCTGCTTCGATCCGGACAGGCTTGAGCGTGTCCGCGGTCTTGCCCTCGCCGACGGGGATCTCGAGAAATGCACCACCTTCGAGGCGCTCTCCGGCCTCGTCTGGCGCGCTCGCACCCGCGCGCTAGGGCTCGCGCCGGAGCAGCAAACGAAGCTGCTGTTCGCCGTGGACGGGCGGCGCCGCTTCGTGCCTCCGCTCCCAAAGGGGTACTTCGGGAACGGCATCGTGCTGACCAACGCACTAGCCACGGCGGGGGATCTGCTGTCGTCGCCGGTGTCGCGCGCGGCTGGGAAGGTGCAGGAGGCCGTGCGGATGGTAACGGACGAGTATATGCGGTCGGCGGTGGACTATTTTGAGGCGACGCGCGCACGGCCATCGCTGGCGTCGACGCTGCTCATCACCACGTGGTCGCGGCTCGCGTTCAACGGCGCCGACTTCGGCTGGGGCGAGCCGACCATGTCCGGGCCAGTCACGCTGCCAGAGAAGGAGGTCATACTCTTCCTCGCGCACGGCAAGGAGAGGAAGAGCATCAACGTGCTGCTCGGCCTGCCGGCTTCCGCCATGGACGCTTTCCAAGAGCTCATGGACGAGATATGATCGGCCCAGATTGATTGGATGCGTCAGCGACAGCGCTTATACACTGTTATTCTGCGTATTTTGCATGGGTTTATTAGTATGGTTTATCAGTATGTAACTCTGGTGAGTGTGTGTCATTTAATTATCAACCAGCATGGTCTGTATAATACTTTGAAAATATAATTTTCCATATGAGTATGCTTGTAGCAAAATCAATATGTTACTCCCTCTGTCCCATAATGTAAAACGTTTTTTTGACACTGCACTGAAGTCAAAAAACGTCTTATATTATAGAACGGAGGGAGTATATTATTGAAATGATAGAAAATAAATGGTGGAGATTCATCACCCTAAGGTTATCAACGGCTGAGATTCATCAACATTTACATATCAGTTATGTAGCGTCCTTCAAAGAATTATGGAGACTCAAGAGCTACTCGACAAAGTCAAAAGCATCAATAACAACCTCCATATTTTTCTTATGTGGGACCCGCTTGCCATTGGTTGACAGTTTCTTCCCCAAACCCCAATCCACCCATTATACGCACACGCAATACCATGGCGGAAGAGGGGTTTGGTGTCAGCACCAGCTTGTCAGGAAGGAGGCATCAATCACTCGTCCTCCACGGCGACGACGAGTGCCACCAGACTACTCTGGCCACTGCAAGACCACCACATTGGCACACAAAGAGTACATGCACGGCCAAACGTTGAAGTACGCACACCACACGCTCACCCTAGGCGCTAGAGCGCACACAAGAGAGATGGAAGGCAAAGCGCACACACAACACTCACGCATCACACAAAAGCACGCACACACTGCTCATGCGTCACACAACATTCCCGATGGTCGCGACTTGATTTTCTTGGTTACTGTATTCAATTCCGTTCGAGGTGGTTGAGGAAATTTCCCTCCCGCCACGTCCAAGATAATGGAGTGCACTCTAAAGTATCCCTTCGGTGATCCAAATATGGAGGTTGGGAGGAAGGCGTTGGGATTTTCCCGAAGAGGATGAGTAATGTAGTATAGTATAGTGGCAAAAAGTATTTTCCTCAGTTAAGAATCGAGGTTTATCGAACCAATAGATGATTCGGGCAAAAAACTGTCGACAGTACCTGCACATACACAAACAAATACTTGCAACCAACGCACGCAAGAGGGTTGTCAATCCCCTTGTACTCGTTAATTACAAGGATTAATTCGGATAGCGATAGATAGATAAATTGCAAAACTAAATAAAGGTAAATAAATTGCAGGAAGGTTTTTAGGGTTTTAGCAATATGATGTAAATGGACCCGGGGGTCATAGCTTTCACTAGAGGCATCTCCCTCAAGAAAATAGCAACAGTGGATACACAAATTACTATTGGACAATTGATAGAAAAGCGCATAGTTATGATGTTATTCATGGCATGATCAGTACATAGGCATTACGTCCATGACAAGTAGAGCGTTAAACTTACTAACACTTATTACTATTACTCCACTTCGAGAGCGCTTGTATGCTTGCCTCTATGGGTATTAAGATCATGACAAACAGAGTAATACTTTAAACAAGATGACATAATGTAGACAAAATAAGATCAATCAGTATGATCAAATCTCGTCGTTTATCCTTAGTAGCAACAATACAAATACGTATCTCGCTACACCTTTTGTCACGAGGTGAGGACACCGCAAGATTGAACCTACCACAAAACACCTCTCCTGCTGAAGATAAATCAACCTAGTTAGCCAAACTAAATGGATAGATTGGGGAGAAATATAAAGGTATAACAATCACACATAATAAATTTCAAAAATAACCCAATTACTTTCAATGAACAATCTGATCATAAACTCACAATTCATCGGATCCCAACAAACGCACCGTAAAAGATTACATCGAATCGGTCTCCGAAGGGAACATTGTATTGAAGACCAGAGAGAGAGGAAGAGAGAGAGAGAGAGAGAGAGAGAGAGAGAGATGTAGCTACTGCTATGGACCCATAGGTCCTATGGGGAATAACTCAGACATCATTATGGAGGCAACAAGGTTGATGAAGAAGGCCTTCGTGATTGATTCCCCCTCCGACAGAGTAGCGGAAAAGACGTCTAGATGGGATCGTGGAACAATAGTGGCTTGTGGCGGCGAAAGAATTGTTTCGGGTCTCGCTCTGGTGGTTTCTGGATTTTAGTTATAGGCTTGGAATTAGGTCAAACAAAGTTGTAAGGGGCCCATAAGCCTGGGTGGCGGCACCCTGGGGGCGCACCACCTGAGCTTGTGGCTCTCTCAAGCGTTGTCTGATCTCCCCCTCCCCCTCCGAAGCTTCTAGGGTCCTTTAATTTTGGTCCAGAAAAAATCACCGTAAATTTTCACCACATTTGAACTTCGTTTGGTTTACTCGGGTATAAGCTTCTGTCACTCTCGCCACCCACTATGAGAGAATCATGAACGTATTGCATCACCCTACAGCGGAAATCCCTCACACTTGCGTCACACAGAGGACACCATAGGACAACACCAAAATAAAACATACAACTCAAACCAATCATGAACATCGATCAACCCATAGGACAAAACGGATCTACTCAAACATCATAGGATAGCCACATATCATTAGATAATAATATGTAGTGTTGAGCGCCATGTTTAAGTAGAGATTACAGCGGGGAGAAGAGGTGTTACACCGCTGCATTGAGGGGGGGTGGGGAGTTGGTGTTGGCAGTATCGAGGTTGTTGATGTAGATCACCATCAAGATCCTTGCCCCGGTGGCACTCTATCGCCACCGAGAGAGAGGGGAAGAGAGTCCCCCTTATTCTTCTTCCTTGACCTTCCCCCTAGATGGGAGGATTCCCCTCTGGTCCATGGCCACCATGGTGGCAGAGGGGCGGGAGCCCCTCTGAGATTGGATGTATCTCTATGTTTCTCTTCTGTTTCGCGACCCCTTTTCTGGCCTTTCACCATTTCTTAAATATCCGGAGATCCGTAACTCCAATTGAGTTGAAATTTTAACACGATTTTTATCCGGATATAAGCTTCCTTGTGGTCAAAGGACACCTCCAACCGACCTATGGGGTGGCCACAAGCTTGCCAGGCGCGCCCTGGGTAGGGGTGCGCCCCTTGAGCTTGTGGGCCCCTTGGACATCGTCTCGCATTGATTTTGCTTCCCAAAAATCACATATGTTCCAAATTAATTCTCTATAAAATTTATCGTGTTTGGGATTTATTTGTTATGGATTTTCTGTGAAACAAAAAACATGCAACAAACAGGAACTGACACTGGGCACTGGATCAATATGTTAATCCCAAAAATAATATAAAATGTTGCCAAAAGTATATGAAAGTTGTAGAATGTTGGCATGAAACAATCAAAAATTATAGGTACGATGGAGATGTATAGGACTCGACAAGCATCACCTTTTCCAAGTGTTGATCCTTTGAGATAGCAACCTTACCTAGACCCAATACCTTGCTTTTCCTTTTTTCTGCATAGGTGATATGCTTCAGATGAGATGGATCAAGGGGAGCATTAGTGAGGAGATTCCTATCACCAGTCATGTGGTTGGTGCAGCCACTGTCCAATACTCATTATGTGGCTTTTGGTGTATCATCATGTAGAAGCATTAGTTTCACTTACAAATTCTATACTTCAGTTGAAGAATATGATCATCAATTTTGTCAGTGAATTCCATCAGTATAGTATAATAAGCAACATAAGGGATGTGTGAAATGAGAAATGCATTTCATCATGATTAGCTTGCATCCCAACAAGCATATGTCAGGTCTTCAACAAATTCATCAGACTTTTAGTTGTCTGAAGACCTGACCCTGCAGAAGAGATTAGTTCTTCTTCTTAACCACCCACATTTGAATGGGTGGCAGAGAAGCAATGTAGCGTAATGCATTTATAGAAAACTTAGGCATTGAAGAGTATGCATTTCTCTTCACAGGAGGGTTATAGTAATTCAATGAGTAAGCACATAAATTCTTAGAAGTTTTGTGCACATAGTGATTTGACGAATAATGCAAATATTCATCAGATCGTTGTTGATTTCCCTACAAAACAGAGGCATTAGTGTGACCATAAGTTGGTCTATGACCATTTGACGACTTTGGTCCAAGTGAAGAATTTTCCCTGGGGTTTCTCTTCTTCGGTGGTGTCATGATGACATTCACCTGAAGATTTTGAAGAAGACTCTTGGGCACACAGATTTTCTTCATTGGGAGACCATTCCTGCAGTTTGTACCAACAAATCTAGCAAATACTTCACCATTTTGATTTTTGAACAATTTATAGTTGGAGTCAAATGACTCATCAGAAGAATGTGGAGTATCATAGTTGTAGCCAGATAGAGTGGATGGATCAACTGGAGGTCCTTTTGCAGCAACCCATGTGGTTTTGGGATACTGCTCAGGTTTCCAATAAGATCCATCAACATTTAGCTTTCTCTCAAAAGCAATACCACTTTTCTAGTGTTCCTATTCAGAATTTGCTTCTTGAGTACATCACAAAGAGTCTCGTGTCCTTTGAGGCTTTTGTACATGCATGTGATGTACAATTCCTTCAGACCTTCATTTTTGTAGGTAACACTCATGGTCTCCTCAGATGAGGAGAATGAAACCACAAAGACATTTGAAGATATAGCAGCAGTTGAAGCATTTGGACATTCAGTTGAAGAATTAGCATTGTCACGTTCAAGGCATTTTAAGCATGGAGCAACAAATTCTTCCTGAGCGGTGCTGATCTGTTGGACGAGTAATGAATCATTCTATTTTTGAAGATCATCATGAGATGCTCTTAGCTTCTCGAGTTCTTTCTTCCTTTAAAGAAATTCATAGGATAGCTTCTCATGTTGGGCTAAGAGGGCCACATGACGACTTTCAAGTTCATCATGTTCTGACTTAAGACGTCTGAGGTGTTCAGACACAGCTTGGCTACGATCCATTTCCTCATCTAACAGATCATCACTTTTGTCTAGCAATTTTTGCATCTATTCCATAGCAGTTTGTTGCTCAGATGCAATTTTAGCAAGTTTCTTATAGCTAGGTTTTGCTTCACATTCAGATTCATCATCACTTGAACTATTGAAGTAAGCTTCTCATGAAGTTACCTTGGCACCTCTTGCCATGAAGCAACTACATCAGCATAGTCTTCAGTGTTGCTGGAGTTTCCCTTTTCTTCATGGTCGAAGATGGACTTGCTGACAAACTCCATAGCAAGAGCCAAGCTTGCATCCTCAGAGTTGGACTCCCCCTCAGCTTCCTCAAATTCTTCCTCATAATCCATTTTGCTTCCCAATGAAAGTGCAAGCTCTGGTAGAGGTGCTTTTCTTCTTTGATGATGACTTTTAAGACTTCTTCTTTTTGTCATCAGCGTCATCATCCTTGCTAGACTTCTTCTTTTTTGACCCCTTTTTCTAGAGGGGGCTGTCAGTGATGTAAATGGCCTAGCTTCTTGAATTTGTGCCAAGTTATCTTATCATAGTCTCGAGCAGAAGCTTCTCCAGTGTTCTTCGAGTCATACTTTGAGGAATTTCCAAAGCGATTTATCTTGGAAAACTTCTGGAACTTCCTCACAAGCATAGCTAGCTCTCGCTCAATTTCCTCAGTGCCATCAGTGCTGCATTTTGACACTTCTTCTTCTTCAGATGAAGAAATTGCCTTAGTTTTAGCCTTTGCCTTCAAAGCACGAGGTTGTCCATAGCTGGGACCATACATATCTCTCTTCTCAACTTGCTGGAATTCATGAGTATTGAGTCTCTCGAGAATATCAGCTGGATCAAGTGACTTGTAATTTGGACGCCCTTAAATCATCAGGGCCAAGGTGTCGAAGGAGCTGTCAAGAGATCTCGGGAATTTCTTTACTACCTCATGATCAGTGATGTCAGCAGCACCGAGAGCTTGAAGCTCATTGGAGATATCGGTGAGGTGGTCAAAGGTGTGCTAAACATTTTCATTGTCGGGTCTTCCGAACCGGTTGAAGAGATTGCGAAGCACATCAACACGTGAGTCACGTTGTGTGGAATGCCTTCATTGTCCTTGGAAAGCCTATCCCAGATAAGCTTTGCTATTTCAAGAACACTCACTCGGCCATACTGTCCTTTGTTGAGATGTCCACATATGATGTTGTTCGCTTGAGAGTCGAGTTACTTGAATCTCTTGACATTAGTAGCGTTGATACTAGGAGCAATATCAGGAATGCTGTTCTCAATGACAAACCAGAGGTCCTTGTCAATTGCCTCAAGGTGCATGTTCATCTTGTTCTTCCAGTAAGGATAGTTTGTGCCATCGAAGATGGGGCACGCAGCGGATACCTTGATCATACCTGCGGTCGACATAACTAAAACTCCAGGTGATTAAACCAAAATCACACAGAACAAGGGAGTAATTGCTCTGATACCAATTGAAACCGCAGGTTAACTCCCAGTGAGGGGTGAATGGGAGATTTTTGAAATTCATCAAACTCTAAGGAATTTGACGAAGATCGGAGTGAAGAAGTAGAAATGCGGGGAGATTAATTCATCAATAAATGAAAAACATGAATACATGATACATACAAATGAAGAACATGCAATCATACAGTCATACAAGCGTGAGGAAGATGAACTGAAGAAATAGAAAGCATCATGATGAAAGGCTTTAATTCAAGTTCTTCAGGGAGTAGATCACAAATTCTTCAATAGCGGAATAACGTAAGGTAAGGGTTGAGGAATTTGAAACCAGGTTGGCTCGATGAAGACAACGTTTTGGTAGACTAGTTCTAGTTGTTGTATCAACTGTATGCTAGTTGAGGCGGCTGAGTCGCAACTCTGAGGACACATAGTCCTCACCGTATTCCTCTTGAGCTAAGGTCATGCAGACCTCGCCCAATCACTCGTGGTAAGTATTCAAGGTAGACTACCAAAACCTTCATAGACTTGTTCACTAGCACACCACAATGGCTCTTGGTATGCTCAGAGCTTGACGTCTAACCATCTGGAAGAATGATAGTCTTCAAAGGTAATAGGTGTCGGATCAGACAGATCAGTCTCTTCAGTGATGCTCAATCACTTTGGCTTTGGGTTTTTTCTCACTTAGGATTCTCTCAAAGTCGTCAGAGGATGGGTTGCTCTCTTATGAAAAATGTCAAGTTCTCTCGGAGCAACCAACCAACAAGTGGTTGTGGGCGGCGGCTATTTATAGCCAGGGGGCAACCCGACATGAATTGTCATAAATGCCCTTCTCTCATTCGACCGTTGTCAAGATAAGGATCCACTCAATAGCTGGCCCGCGGTGCAGCAACGGTCGGAATTGAACTCTCAAATTCGTCGGGGCACTCAATTTCCTAGCTTTTAGGCAGATCGCACTGGAAAAATCCTAACTCCTCAGCATGACCAAATTCATCAGTGACCAGACGAAATTCATCACTGTCACTAGCAAATTCGTGAGTTGTACTGGAGATTTCCAAAGGCTTCACTAGAAGCGGTCAGAGTAGTATAGGTTTTGAGCATCACTTTGGAAACGTGAAATATGTTTCACCTAGACCCCCTTTAGCAGTGCGGTTTTTCCAATGACTCAAATAAGAAGAAAGAAACTACAAAAACAAAAGTCTTCAAGCTTTAAAGTCTTCACATCAATTTCTTCAAAGGTCGTACCAATTTCATCACCGAATTCTTCACTTGAAGAAATACATTTTTAGGGGTCATCTTCCATGTGTTAAACTAAATCTTCAGTGACTATAACTCCTGTGTACAGTCACAAACACATTAGTCCCTCGACCTATTTGTCTTCAATACTCCAAAACCACCAAGGGGGGCACTTGATGCACTTAAAAATACTAATTGTGCTAATTAAGGACAGTAAAACTAAGCCTAAAGCCAGCTCACAAACACATTAGTCCATCAACCTATTTGTCTTAATACTCCAAAACCACCAAGGGGGGAACTTTATGCACTTACAAATATTAATTGTGCTAATTAAGGACAGTAAAACTAAAGCCTAAAGTAAGCTCTTTCAGCGCCTCAACAATTTTAGCCTTCAGATCTTGTTTGCATATCATTTTCGACCGTCGATCGCAGCAACTCCCAGTAATCAATTGCTAAAAAAATTTGAGGACAATCAATCGCTAAATGGGCTAGTTTTCATGAGGGTGGCTACTCACATGGAAGAATTCGTGCAACGTGGTTAACTTGACCTTAACCCATCAATCTGGCTCCCACACGAAGCCCATCAAGCAAGTACTACCGCAAAGAGGGGATGCGAGCCTGGGTGCAACGCCCGCCTCGATGGTTACTCCCCACCGCTACAACTTCAGTCTTTTGTTCCCCTTGGACACATATCCATGGATCGGGCGTGATGCCCTCCATCGGTTGATTCCTGCCAACCACTCCTCTACCTCCGCCCCTTGCCCCACCACCAACGATGATGATGACGACGCCGATGGTCCAAATTAGCCATGGTGTTGGAGATGAGTTGAGGCCGCATGATTAAGCCACGCTATTGGCCACCGACATCTCATCTGCCCTGGTGGGATGTCATGCGTGCGTCGGGCGAGGTTACATCAAACAGAGAGACTATGTTTGCCCTGGCCATTTCCCACGTGGTTGTAGGCTGTGGCCAACGACACAATGTCCACCTTTGCAGCATCACACGGCCGATGACCGCCCGTGAGAGACATCTGCAGTCCCCTCTTCCTCTTCGATTGCACCATGGTGATCCAGAACTGCTGGTGACATTCTCTACAACATCTCCTTATTGCCACCCCATCCTCCGATAAACAATACGCTATACGGTTGTACCTTCTGTCTCCACTGGTTAATGGATCTCAAACCAGAAATCACTAATTTGGACCTCCCTTGTTTTCAATGGATCAGGATTCATGGTATTTGTGAATTCCCTAGCACCAATCT
This sequence comes from Triticum aestivum, assembly GCF_018294505.1. NCBI lineage: Eukaryota > Viridiplantae > Streptophyta > Magnoliopsida > Poales > Poaceae > Triticum > Triticum aestivum. The sequence continues at coordinate 208,488,582 of NC_057798.1, forward strand.
TTGGAAAATGTGGACATGATTCTGCGTTGTTTGGTAATTACCTGGAGAGGTAAATCTTATCATCTAGATGGTTTAGTACATCCAAAGATTTCACATCAGTTTGTTACAGAAGGTGCATGAGGCTGCATTGGAAGAGCTACTTAGTTCGGTCATTCTTTTCTGATGCTCTCAATTTGATATTCTCATTTCTTGGGATTCGATTTACATCCAATGGAAATGTATGTACTTATTCATGTAATCACCTTGCCTGATTCTCCTTATCATATAATTTTGTCCAGCTATCAATGAAGATCGTTGTGGAATTGATGAATGCCATAAAAAATGCAATCCTCTTGGGCCTATTTCAAGCTTGATTTTACCACTTTACTATCATACACAAATTACAGAAAATGTGTATCTTTATGTTGCTAGATAAGATCCCTCCATTGAGAGCATCTCGGAATTCTCGGTTCAAAACCAAGAATTACTCAAATAGGCGACGAGTTTAATCTTGAGACGAGGACAATTACTGAACTGATTAAATAGATACACATTGTTATTTTCTTTGATAGGATATTTAATATGTGTTAGCCATGGTGGAATAAAAATCCTACTTTTACGTATAAGTACCTACATAACGACCGCGCACGCAACCCCACCCCCACCCACGCTTCACATTGTGTAGGTTTGGTCCGGCCCAGCTAGTCCTTTCCATTTTTTTTTCTTTTTTCTAGTTTTGTCTTTCGTTCTTATCTCTTATTCCTTTTCCTTTTTTCCTTTCTCTTTTCACTCTATTTGTTCTTTACTTTCTTTCATTTTCCTTTTTTCTACTTTTTCGTTTTCTCCTTTCCAAATTCACAAACATTTTTTCCAATTGGTGAACATTTTTTTAAACTCGAGCATTTTTTGATATCGGTCATAATTTGGAAATTCAATTTTCATTGAAATAAAAAAATCACCAAATTCAAAAAATGTTCTTGATTTTTTTAAAAAACCATCATATTCAAAATTTTAATTCGAATTTGAAAAATGTTCTCAAATTCAAAAAATCATAAAGTTCAAAGCAATGTTCATTGAATATAATTTTTGTTCATTAATTTTACAAAAATGTTCATTGAATATAATTTTTTTTCAGCATATAAAAAATGTTTATCCAAAATTCAAATTATGTTCATTAAAATACAATATTAAAATTCGAGAATGTTCACCAAAATTCAAATTTTGTTTATCCAATATGTTCATCAAAATAAAAAAAAGTACCCATCAATATTCAAAAAACATGATTTTTTCAGAAATTGTAAATATTTTTAAATTCATAAATATTTTTTGAAATTCATGATTTTTTTGCGTTAGTGAACATTTTCTGAAACTACCCTCCGACACAGGCCCCAAGATGGGATCTCATGGGTACAGAAGGTTGCGGCGGTGGAAAAGTGGTTTCGTGGCTCCCCCCGATGTTTCTAGGGTATAAGAGTATATATAGGTGAAAGAAGTACGTAGGTGGAGCTAGGAGGGGCCCACGAGGGTGGGGGCGCGCCTACCCCCCCTGGGCGCACCCTCCTGCCTCGTGGTCTCCTCATAGAGTCCCAGACTTCAACTCCATGTCTTCTGGATTGCTTTTGGTCCAAGAAAGATCCTCGCGAAGGTTTCATTCCGTTTGGACTCCGTTTGATATTCCTTTTCTGCAAAACTCCAAAATAGGAAAAAATACAGAAACTGGCACTAGGCCTCCGGTTAATAGGTTAGTCCCAAAAATAATATAAAGAGCATATTAAAGCCAATTAAACATCCAAAACAGATAACATAATAGCATGGAACAATCAAAAATTATAGATACATTGGAGACGTATCATTTGTCATTATGCTTATGCTTGATGTGAGCTTGCAAGTGCATTTAATGTACTTACCTGGCGTGTCATGCCAGATTTCAGGAAAGTCTTACCAGATCAGAGTGCTTCCCATCTAAATCGTGTCCACATCGGTGTCCCTATGCTATGGAGTTTCGCTTCGTCATCATTCCGCTGTTGCATAGTTATCGTGATCGAGGCCCCTTCATGTTCATTAAATAATGTACATATGGTTCAACTGCAATGTGTGTGCCTCTTCGCCTCGCTACATAGCACTATAGGTGAAATAGAATGGTGGTTGTGGAGAAGACAAAAAGGAGAAGATAGTCTCACATCAACTAGGCGTATCAACACGCTATGGAGATGCCCATCAATAGATATCAATGTGAGTGAGTAGGGATTGCCATGCAACAGATGCACTAGAGCTATAAGTTTATGAAAGCTCAATAAAAGGAACTAAGTGGGTGTGCATCCAACTTACTTGCTCACGAAGACCTAGGGCGCTTTTGAGGAAGCCCATTATTGGAATATACAAGCCAAGTTCTATAATGAAAAATTCCCACTAGTATATGAAAGTGACAACATAGGAGACTCTCTATAATAAAGATCATGGTGCTACTTTGAAGCACAAGTGTGGTAAAAGGATAGTAGCATTGTCCCTTCTCTCTTTTTCTCTTATTTTTTTATATTTTTTATTTGGGCCTTTTCTCTCTTTTTTATGGCCTCTTTTTTTTATTTAGTCCGGAGTCTCATCCCGATGGGGGAATCATAGTCGCCATCATCTTTCCTTACATGGGACAATGCTCTAATAATGAAGATCATCACACTTTTAATTACTTACAACTCAAGAATTACAACTCAATACTTAGAAAAAAATATGACTCTATGTGAACAAAATATGACTCTATGTGAATGCCTCCGGCGGTGTACCGGGATGTGCAATGATTCAAGAGCGACATGTATGAAAAATTATGAACGGTGGCTTTGCCACAAATACGATGTCAACTACATGATCATGCAAGGCAATATGAAAATGATGAAGCGTGTCATAATAAACGGAACGGTGGAAAGTTGCATGGCAATATATCTCGAAATGGCTATGGAAATGCCATAATAGGTGGGTATGGTGGCTGTTTTGAGGAAGGTATATGGTGGGTGTATGGTACCTGCGAGAGTTGTGCGGTACTAGAGAGGCTAGCAATAATGGAAGGGTGAGAATGCGTATAATACATGGACTCAACATTAGTCATAAAGAACTCACATACTTGTTGCAAAAATCTACAAGTAATCAAAACAAAGTACTACACGCATGCTCCTAGGGGAAGGGTTGGTAGGAGTTAACCATCACGTGATCCCGACCTCCACACATAAGGAAGGCAATCAATAAATAAATTGTGCTCCAACTTCATCACATAACGGTTCACCATACGTGCATGCTACGGGAATCACAAACTTTAACACAAGTATTCCTCAAATTCACAACTACTCTACTAGCATGTCTCTAATATCACCATCTTCATATCTCAAAACAATCATACAGAATCAAACTTCTCATAGTATTTAACGCACTTTATATGAAAGTTTTTATTATACCCATCTTGGATGCCCATCATATTAGGACTAATTTTATAACCAAAGCAAATTACCATGTTGTTCTAAAACACCCTCAAAATAATATAAGTGAAGCATGAGAGATCAATAATTTCTATAAAATAAAACCAGCACCGTGCTCTAAAAAGGATATAAGTGAAGCGCTAGAGCAATATTGTCTAGCTCAAAAGATATAAGTGAAGCACATAGAGTATTCTAATAAATCATGATTCATGCGTGTCTCTCCCAAAAGGTGTGTACAGCTGCTATGTCTTGAGCTTGCGTTGGTTTTCCTTGAAGAGGAAAGGGTGATGCAGCAATAGTAGCGTAAGTATTTCCCTCAGTTTTTGAGAACCAAGGTATCAATCCAGTAGGAGGCTCCTCAAAAGTCCCATGTACCTACACAAACAAACAAAGAACTCGCAACCAACAAAATAAAGGGGTTGCCAATCCCTTCACGGCCACTTGCGAAAGTGAGATATGATAGAGATAGTATGATAAGATAAATATATTTTTCGTATTTTATAATATATATTGGAAAAGTAAAGATGCAAATAAAAGTAGATTGAAAGCTTATATGATAAAAGATAGACCCGGGGGCCATAGGTTTCACTAGTGGCTTCTCTCAAGATAGCATGAGTATTACGGTGGGTGAACAAATTACTGTCGAGCAATTGATAGAAAAGCGAATAATTATGAGATTATCTAGGCATGATCATGTATATAGGCATCACGTCCGCGACAAGTAGACTGACTCCTGCTTGCATCTACTACTATTACTCCACACATTGACCGCTATCCAGCATGCATCTAGGGTATTAAGTTCATAAGAACAGAGTAACGCATTAAGAAAGATGACATGATGTAGAGGGATAAACTCATGCAATATGATATAAACCCCATCTTTTTATCCTCGATGGCAACAATACAATACGTGCCTTGCTACCCCTGTTGTCACTGGGTATGGTCACTGCAAGATTGAACCCAAAGCTAAACACTTCTCCCATTGCAAGAAAGATCAATCTAGTAGGCCAAACCAAACTGATAATTCGAAGAGACTTGCAAAGATAACTCAATCATACATAAAAGAATTCAGAGGAGATTAAAATATTTCTCATAGATAAACTTTATCATAAACCCACAATTCATCGGATCTCGACAAACACACCGCAAAAAGAGTTACATCGAATAGGTCTCCAAGAAGATCGAGGAGAACATGGTATTGAGATCCAAAAAGAGAGAAGAAGCCATCTAGCTAATAACTATGTACCTGAAGGTCTGTGGTAGACTACTCACAACTCATTGGAGGGGCTATGGTGTTGATGTAGTAGCCCTCCGTGGTCGATACCCCCTCCGGCGGAGCACCGACAAAGGCTCCAAGATGGGATCTCACGGATACAGAAGGTTACGGTGGTGGAAATTGTTTTTCGTTGGCTCCTTGGATGTTTTCGGGGTACGTGGGTATATATAGGAGGAAGAAGTAGGTCGGTGGCCGGCCGGGGGGCCCACGAGATAGGGGGGCACGCCCTCCACCCTCGTGGCCGCATCGGCTACTTCTTGGCTTGCACTCCAAGTCCTCTGGATCACGTTCGTTCCAAAAGTCACGCTCCCGAAGGTTCCATTCCATTTGGACTCCGTTTGATATTCCTTTTCTTCGAAATACTGAAATAGGCAAAAAAAACAGCAATACGGGCTGGGCCTTCGATTAGTAGGTTAGTCCCAAAAATGATATAAATGTGTAAAGTAAAGCCCATAAACATCCAAAAAGGGTAATATAATAGCACGGAACAATAAAAAATTATAGATACGTTGGAGATGTATCAAGCATCCCCAAGCTTAATTCCTGCTCGTCCTCGAGTAGGTAAATGATAAAAACAAAATTTTTGATATGGAATGCTACCTAGCATAATTCTCAATGTAATTTTCTTTATTGGGGCATGAATGTTCAGATCCAAATGATTCAAAATAAAAGTTAATATTGAGATAAGAAATAGTAATACTTCAAGCATACTAATCAAACCAATCATGTCTTCTCAAAATAACATGGCTAAAGAAAGTTCATCCCTACAAAAATCATATAGTTAGGCTATGCTTCATTTTCATCACACAAGAATGCTCCCAAATTCTACACCCCCGATGACAAGCCAAGCGATTGTTTCGTACTTAAATAATCTCAAACTTTTTCAACTTTCACGCAATACATGAGCGTGAGCCATGGATATAGCACTATGGGTGGAATAGAATATGATGATGGGGATTGTGTGGAGAAGACAAAAAAGGAGAAAGTCTCACATTGACGAGGATAATCAACGGGCTATGGAGATGCCCATCAATTGATGTCAACATGAGGAGTAGGGATTGCCATGCAACGAATGCACTAGAGCTATAAATGTATGAAAGCTCAACAAAAGAAAACTAGTGGGTGTGCATCCAACTTGCTTGCTCATGAAGACCTAGGGCATTTTGAGGAAGCCCATCGTAGGAATATACAAGCCAAGTTCTATAATGAAAAATTCCCACTAGTATACGAAAGTGACAACATATGAGACTCGCTATATGAAGAACATGGTGCTACTTTGAAGCACAAGTGTGGAAAAAGAGATAGTAACATTGCCCCCTTTTATTTATTTTCTTTTTTTCTCTTTTTCTTTTTTTTGGGCCTTTCTTTTTTTTTTGGCCTTTCCTTTTTTTCTTTCTTTTGTTTCTTTTGGCTTTCTTTTTTTTGGCCTTTCTTTTTTTCTTTTGGGGGACAATGCTCTAATAATGATGATCATCACACTTATATTGATTTACAACACATGAATTACAACTTAAAACTAGAACAAGATATGACTCTATATGAATGCCTCCGGCGGTGTACCGGGATGGGCAATGGATCAAGAGTGGCATGTATGAAAAATTATGCAAACTGGCCTTGCCACAAATACGATGTCAACTACATGATCATGCAATGGCAATATGGCAATAGTAATGCGTGTCATGATGATAAACGAAACGGTGGAAAGTTGCATGGAAATATATCTCGGAATGGCTATGGAAATGCCATAATAGGTAGGTATGGTGCCTGTTTTGAGGAAGATATAAGGAGGTTTATGTGTGATAGAGCGTATCATATCACGGTGTTTGGATGCACCGGTGAAGTTTGCACCAACTCTCAAGGTGAGAAAGGGCAATGCACGGTACCGAAGAGGCTAGCAATGATGGAAAGGTAAAAGTGCGTATAATCCATGGACTCAACATTAGTCAAAAGAACTCATATACTTATTGCAAAAATCTACAAGTCATCAAAAACCAAGCACTATGCGCATGCTCCTAGAGGGATAGATTGGTAGGAAAATACCATCGCTCGTCCCCAACCGCCACTCATAAGGATGCACAATCCAAGGACACCTCATGTTTCAAATTTGTTACACAACTTTAACCATATGTGCATGCTACGGGACTTGCTAACTTCAACACAAGCATTCTTTAAATTCATAATCACCCAACTAGCATGACTTTAATATCACCACCTCCATATCTCAAAACAATTATCAAGTATCAAATTGATCATAGCATCTAATTCACTTCCTATGATAGTTTTTGTTATACCCAACTTGGATGTCTACCATTCTAGGACCAATTTTATAATCATAGCAAATACCATGCTATTCTAAGATACTATCAAAATAATATAAGTGAATCATGACAGACTAGCAATTTCTACAAAATTAAGCCATTGCCGCGCTCTAAAAGATATAAGTGAAGTACTAGAGAAAAAACTATCTAGCTCAAAAGATATAAGTGAAGCACATAGAGTATTCTAATAAATTCCAATCAAGTGGGCTTCTCCCAAAAGGTGTGTACAGCAAGGATGATTGTGGAAAAATAAAAAGCAAATACTAATATCATACACGACGCTCCAAGCAAAACACATATCATGTGGCGAATAAAAATATAGCTCCAAGTAAAGTTACCAATGAACGAAGACGAAAGAGGGGATGCCTTCCGAGGGGCATCCCCAAGCTTAGAATTTTGTATAACCTTGAATATCTTGGGGTGCCATGGGCATCCCCAAGCTTAGGCTCTTGCCATTCCTTATTCCATAGTCCATCAAATCTTTACCCAAAACTTGAAAACTTCACAACACAAAACTCAACAGGAAATCTCATAAGCTCCGTTAGTGAAAGAAAGCAAAACCACCACATAAGGTACTGTAATTAACTCATTCTTTATTTACATTGGTGTTAAACCTACTGTATTTCAACTTCTCTATGGTTCATACCACTTAATACCAGCCATAGATTCATTAAAATAAGCAAACAACACACAAAAACAGAATCTGTCAAAAACAAAACAGTCTGTAGAAATCTGTAACCCACGCATACTTATGGAACTCTAAAAATCCTACAAAACTAGGAAGTCCTGGGCAATTTGTCTATTGATCTACAGAAAAAAAGAATCAACGCAAAATCACGTTTCTGTGATTTAACAAAACTAATTTCATGCGCACAAAGTTTCTGTTTTTCAGCTGAATCAAATTAACTATCACCATAAGGTTATCCTATAGGTTCTACTTGGCACAAACACAAATTAAAACATAAAAACACATCTAAACAGAAGGTAGAAGCAAAATTTATTACTAAACAAAAACAAAAACAAAAAATAGAAATAAAATTGGGTTGCTTCCCAACTAGCGCGATCGTTTAACGCCCCTAGCTAGGCATAAAAGCGAGGATAGATCTAAGTAGTGCCATCTTTGGCACTCAATTCATAAGTAGCTCGCGATAGATTCATAAGGTAATTTAATTTTGTTTCTTGGAAAGTGCTCCATGCCTTTCCTTAATTGAAATTGGAATCTAATATTCCCTTCCTTCATATCAATAATCGCACCAATCGTTCAAAGGAAAGGTCTACCAAGAATAATAGGGCAAGAAAGATTGCAATCTATATCAAGAACGATAAAATCTATGGGCACCAAATTTCTATTTGCAACAATAAGAACATCATTGATCCTTCCCATTGGCTTTTTAATGGTGGAATCCGCAAGTGCAAATTTAAAGAGCAATCATCAAGATCATGGAAACCTAGAATATCACATAAAGTTTTTGGAATCATGGAAACACTAGCACCCAAATCACACAAAGCATAACAGTCATGATCTTTTATTTTAATTTTTATAGTAGGTTCCCACTCATCATTAACTTTTCTAGGTATAGAAACTTCCAAATTAAGTTTTTCATCAAAAGATTGCATCAAGGCATCAACAATATGTTTGGTAAAAGCTTTATTTTGACTATAAGCATGAGGAGAATTCACAACGGATTGCAACAAGGAAATAGAACCTTCTAAAGAACAATTATCATAATCAAATTCCTTGAATTCCAAGATAGTGGGTGCAATGTTATTTAAAGTCATGACCTCTCCAATCCCACTTTTACCAAATTTAGCATCAAGATCTAAAAACTCCAAATTATTGGGACGCCTTCTAACTAAAGTTGACTCATCGCCAGTCCCATTACTATTAAGATTCATATTGCAAAACAAAGATCTAATAGGAGACACATCAATAACTTTAAGATCTTCATCATTATTTTCATTGAAACTAGAAGAACACGCTTTTACAAAGCAATCTTTCTTAGCATGCAATCTAGCGGTTCTTTCCTTGCACTCATCAATGGAAATTCTCATTGCCTTGAGAGACTCATTGATATCATGCTTAGGAGGAGAAGATATAAGTTTCAAAGAATCAACATCAAGCGAGAGTCTATCAATGTTCCTTGCCAAATCATCAACTTTGAGCAATTTTTCTTCAAGCGAGGCATTAAAATTCTTTTGAGAGATCATAAATTCTTTCACACTATTATCAAAATCAGAGGGCATCTTATTAAAATTACCATAAGAATTAATGTAGGAATTTCCATAATTATTAGAGGAATTACTAGGGAACGGTCTAGGATTAAAGTTTCCTCTATAAACATTGTTTCCAAAACTATTCATACCAACAAAATTCACATCCATAGATTCATTATTATTCTCAATCAAGGTAGACAAAGGCATATCATTGGGATCAATAGGAGCACTCTTAGTAGCAAACAATTTCATAAGTTCATCCATCTTTCCACTCAAAGCATTAATTTCTTCTATAGCATGCACTTTTTTACTAGTAGATCTTTCGGTGTGCCATTGAGAATAATTAGCCATAATATTATCAAGGAGTTTTGTAGCATATCCTAAAGTAGTTTCCATAAACGTGCCTCCCGCGGCCGAATCTAAAAGATTTCTAGAAGCAAAGTTCAATCTGGCATAAAAATTTTGTATGATCATCCATAAATTCAAACCATGAGTAGGGCAATTGCGAATCATCAATTTCATTCTTTCCCAAGATTGGGCAACATGCTCATGATCAAGTTTTTTAAAATTAATAATATCGTTCCTAAGAGTGATAATCTTAGCGGGAGGAAAATATTTAGAGATAAAAGCATCTTTGCACTTATTCCATGAATCAATACTATTCTTAGGCAAAGACGAAAACCAAACTTTAGCATGATCTCTAAGTGAAAACGGAAATAACTTCAATTTAACAATATCATTATCATTATCTTTCTTTTTTTTTGCATATCACACAAATCAACAAAGTTGTTTAGATGGGTAGCGGCATCTTCACTAGGAAGGCCGGCGAATTGATCTTTCATAAGAAGATTCATCAAAGCAGTATTGATTTCACAAGACTCAACATCATTAAGAGGAGCAATCGGAGTACTAAGGAAATCATTATTATTGGTATTGGAGAAATCACACAATTTGGTATTATCTTGTGCCATGGCAACAAGTGATCCAACACACAAGCAAACAAAAAAAGGCAAGCGAAAACGACAGAGGAGATTGGGAAAGAGAGGGCGAATAAAATGGCAAGGGTGAAGTGGGGGAGAGGAAAACGAGAGGCAAATGGCAAATAATGTAAATGCGAAGGAGATGAGTTTGTGATGGGTACTTGGTATGTCTTGACTTGAGCGAAGACCTCCCCAGCAACGGCGCCAGAAATCCTTCTAGCTACGTCTTGAGCTTGCATTGGTTTTCCTTGAAGAGGAAAGGGTGATGCAGCAATAGTAGCGTAAGTATTTCCCTCAGTTTTTGAGAACCAAGGTATCAATCCAGTAGGAGGCACCTCAAAAGTCACACGTACCTACACAAACAAACAAAGAACTCGCAACCAACGCAATAAAGGGGTTGTCAATCCCTTCACGGCCACTTGCGAAAGTGAGATCTGATAGAGATAGTATGATAAGATAAATATATTTTTGGTATTTAATAATATAGATTGGAAAAGTATAGATGCAAATAAAAGTAGATTGAAAGCTTATATGATAAAAGATAGACCCGGGGGCCATAGGTTTCACTAGTGGCTTCTCTCAAGATAGCATAAGTATTACGATGGGTGAACAAATTACTGTCGAGCAATTGATAGAAAAGCGAATAATTATGAGATTATATAGGCATGATCATGTATATAGGCATCACGTCTGCGACAAGTAGACCGACTCCTGCCTGCATCTACTACTATTACTCCACACATCGACCGCTATCCAGCATGCATCTAGAGAATTAAGTTCATAAGAATAGAGTAACGCATTAAGAAAGATGACATGATGTAGAGGGATAAACTCATGCAATATGATATAAACCCCATCTTTTTATCCTCGATGGCAACAATACAATACGTTCCTTGCTACCCCTATTGTCACTGGGTAAGGTCACCGCAAGATTGAACCCAAAGCTAAGCACTTCTCCCATTGCAAGAAAGATCAATCTAGTAGGCCAAACCAAACTGATAATTCGAAGAGACTTGCAAAGATAACTCAATCATACATAAAAGAATTCAGAGGAGATTCAAATATTTCTCATAGATAAACTTTATCATAAACCCACAATTCATCGGATCTCGACAAACACACTGCAAAAAGAGTTACATCGAATAGGTCTCCAAGAAGATCGAGGAGAACATGGTATTGAGATCCAAAAAGAGAGAAGAAGCCATCTAGCTAATAACTATGGACCCAAAGGTCTGTGGTTAACTAGTCACAACTTATCGAAGGGGCTATGGTGTTGGTGTAGAAGCCCTCCATGGTCGATTCCCCCTTCGGCGGAGGCGAAGGCTCCAAGATGGGATCTCGCGGATACGGAAGGTTACGGCGGTGGAAATTGTTTTTCGTTGACTCCTGGGATGTTTTCAGGGTACGTGGGTATATATAGCAGCAAGAAGTAGGTCGGTGGCCGCCCGAGGGGCCCACGAGATAGGGGGGCGCGCCCTGTAGGGGTGGGCGCACCCTCCACCCTCGTGGCCGCCTCGACTGCTTCTTGGCTTGCACTCCAAGTCCTCTGGATCACGTTCGTTCCAAAAGTCACGCTCCCGAAGGTTTCATTCCGTTTGCACTCCGTTTGATATTCCTTTTCTTCGAAATACTGAAATAGGCAAAAAAACAGCAATACGGGCTGGGCCTCCGGTTAGTAGGTTAGTCCCAAAAATGATATAAATGTGTAAAGTAAAGCCCATAAACATCCAAAAAGGGTAATATAATAGCATGGAACAATCAAAAATTATAGGTATGTTGGAGACGTATCAACAGCAAGGATGATTGTGGTAAACTAAAATGCAAAGACTCAAATCATACAAGACGCTCCAAGCAAAACACATATCATGTGGTGAATAAAAATATAGCCTCAAGTAAAGTTACCGATAGACGAAGATGAAAGAGGGGATGCCTTCCGGGGCATCCCCAAGCTTAGGCTGTTGGTTATCCTTGAATTATCTTGGGGTGCTTTGGGCATCCCCAATCTTAGGCTCTTGCCACTCCTTATTCCAAAATACATCAAATCTTTACCCAAAAACTTGAAAACTTCACAACACAAAACTTCAACAGAAAATCTCATGAGCTCCGTTAGTATAAGAAAATTAACCACCAGTTTAAGGCACTGTAATGAACTCATTCTTTGTTTATATTGGTGTTATACCTACTGTATTCCAACTTCTCTATGGTTCATAACCCCCGATACTACTCATAGATTCATCAAAATAAGCAAACAACACACGAAAAACAGAATTTGTCTAAAACAGAACAGTCTGTAGCAATCTGTAACTTTCGAATACTTCTGTGACTCTAAAAATTCTGAAATAAATTGGTGGACGTGAGGAATTTGTCTATTAATCATCTGTAAAAAGAATCAACCTAAAAGCTGTCAGGACCCCGATCCTAAGTCAAACCGATCTGGCATGTAACACATCATATCACTTTGCGGCCTCACGCACGGTATTCCCACGGGAGCCACCTTACCTGGCCCGGGACCGTTTGCGCCTTTTGGATCACGTATGTGATAGTGCCGCTAGCATGCATATGACAAAGAACCTGGGCTAACATGACTAGTCGTGGACCCAAAGTGGCGCTAACTTACAGGGACAGACATACATGACCCAACAACAAACGTGTCGATCAACAATGAACCCAAGTCATAGCAAGCTACATGTACTTAAAGGAATAACGTGTGACATTTCCCCGAAAGGACAAACACAGGAACGAAGAAGGACACATGTCAGCGGGCCTAAGTGTTCCGGAGCAGTAGCAAGCTACCATGGCTCAGTGGAAGCACTAGGAGACATTTCCCGGTAAGATAGGCTACCAAGGATGAACAACTAGGTTGTCAGATCCCACACATATCAAGCATTTCAAGTCATACACACAATATGCTCGATATGTTCAAATACAACATGGCATCACAACATAACTCTACAACTCAAGTATTTATTCAATTGGCTCCGAGGAGCGAGATATTACCAACATGGGTCTCATGACCCAACATTCAGAGCATACAAGTCAAAAGCACAAGCAGAAGCTTAACATGTCTGGGTACACACAACTACAAATGAAAAGGGCTGAGAAGCGTAACTATCTACCAGATCCTACCGAGGGCACAAGATCGTAGCTGAGGTAGCAAGCTAAACGTCGAAGTCCAAGCGGAATTACTAGTGAGACTGAAGTCTCTCTACAAAAGCATAAATTAAGCAAACGTGAGTCCAAATGTACCCAGCAAGACTTACATCAGAACTAACTACTTATGCATCGTTATCAACAAAAAGGGTTGGTGGGGTTTAACTGCAGCAGGCCAGCTTTGACTCGATGGCTATCCTAAAATACGACTGCAAGTAACTCTTTTGAGGTGGCGCGCACGAGTCCACATATTCCCCATATCAATACACCACTATGGATCCGCTCCCGCCTCTCTACGAGAACGCCGTCCATAGCACTCATGCTTATCTTGCGCATTTTAGAGTATCCACTTCCACTTGTCTATGAACTGTATAGGCAACCCATAGGTCCTTTATTGCGGACACGGCTATTCGAATAGATGATGTTAACCCTGCAGGGGTGTACTTCTTCACACACGCTCTCACCACTTACCGTCGTTTACACAACATGTACTCGGCAACCTTCAAGCGGAAGCCCAACGAGGGTGTCGGCCATGGCCTACCTAAACACTCAAGTCTCTAGTCCATGTTTATCGCCTATTCAGGTTCCATCCGCAGGGAGTCCGGCTGAGATTTCCACATACGGCCCCGAACGATGTGTATAGGGTTCCGCGACACCAAACGGGCGCCCTGCATACCCGGCCATGTGCCTACCGCATCACAGCCCACCCCTTGGGTCAGTGCTACGCACGACCTCCAGCATACTACAAACACCAGAAACTACTTGCAACTCCTGTACAGAGGACAAGGGTGGTTAAGAAGCCGAGAGGGTCAATTAAGGATCCCAATGAGTGGTAGCAGCTATTCATGGATCATAAACACATAACTCAGTTCTTGAGGACGACTTCAATGAGAGAACCCACCATGTACTCCTACATGGCCTCTCACCGCTACCTTTACCAAATCGTGTTCCCACACTTAGCTCACGCAGTAGGACATGTTCAATTCATCCCCGATGAATCAGACCTAACACAAATCTAAGCATAGCAGGCATGACAAACAAGCATGAATGAGTAGGCACATCAGGGCTCAAACAACTCCTACTCATGCTAGTGGGTTTCATCTATTTACTGTGGCAATGACAGGTCATGCAGAGGAAAAGGGTTCAACTACCACAGCAAGTAGCAGATGAATCGTTGTTGTCCTAATGTAGTAAAAGAGAGCAGGAGCGAGAGAGTGGGATTGTATCGGAATGAACAAGGGGTTTTTGCTTGCCTGGCACTTCTGAAGATAGTATAGTTCTTCACCGGTGTCATCGAACTCATCGTCGGGACGTCGTCTACTGAGAGGGAACAAATACCGCCAACATAGAAGGAAACACAATCAATGCATATGATGCATGATCATGACATGGCAATGTGAGTGTGTTGGCCTAATGCAACTACAACCAGACGGGTTTGGGTCATTTTGAACCAAAGGTTCAATCCCAAACTCAATTTATGAATTTAAATAGTTCCTTATCATGTTTTGCACTAAACAGCAAGGTTAAGTTGCTTTATTATGCATGAAACTAGTACAGATGGATAGATTGGATTTTTCTGATCATTTTTCATATATAAATCTTTGCATTTGGAGTTACAGATTAATTTCTATGATTTTTAGAAGTTTTGGGCATTTTCTGCAATTTCCCGAGTTAAATTTAATCCAGAAATGACTTACTGTGTCAGCACAGCGTCATGCTTGCGTCAGCAGGTCAAAAGGGCTGCCCCGGGTCAAACTTGACGCGTGGGTCCAGCATGTCAGTGTAACAGCGTCAGCAGCAGAGGTTGACCAGTGGGGCTAGGTTAACGCTAAGGTGGCAAGGTAAAACTGACTGGTGGGCCCACGGGCATTAGCTTAATTTTAATAGGGAATAACCCTGTTGTTAATTGAGGGGGTGGGGCCCCTCTGTCAGTGACCTTGAGGTTAACTAATCAGTGGTTAGCGCTAATTAGGCCGGGCCACGTCATCAACTCCGTGACTAATCACCGGCGTAAACAGGGCACGGCGAGGTCACTCGTCCGGCCAGCTCCGACGACGGGAGGTCGCGTGGCTGGGCTCGACAAACGCGGCGTGGCGTGTCGCATCGTTTGGTACCAACAAGAGGTGCTGGGGTGGTCAGAAACTGCAACGGCGACGAGCGAGGCGGCGGCCAGAGCTCAGCTCCGTGCGAGAGTGGCGCTAGAGCTAGCAGGCGAGCGCGTAGAGGGCTAGGCGGCCTCCTGGAGGCACCAGGAGCGCGAAGGCATGCTCGTGTGTAGCTAAAGCGAGCTAAGACAACGACGTCGACATGGCAGGCGGCAGCGAAGCTTCGGCCATGGCGGCAGCGCTAGCTTGGGGACGAGTAGAGCAACGTGGTTAGGGGGAGGATAAAAAGGAGCTCATGGCGATGCGGCAGGGTAGGTCAGTGGCCTCGGGGATGCTCTGGACGAGGTGAATCGACGGAGTCGATCTCTGGGCACCGGAGGTGAAGACGACGATGCTCCGGTCGACTGGGGCCCCTGCTGGTCGCCTACGTCGGTGTGTTGCTCCACGGGGTCGTGGTGGAGCTCGGGGACGCGGAGAGGGAGCGAGGGAGTGGCTGTGGCCATGGTGGAGCTCATCGGTGGCGGCATCACAGTTTGGTGAGGTGGGAACAGCGAGGGAGAGAGAACCAGAGGGGAGAAGAGCTCCAGGGAGAGAGGGAAAAGCCAGACGGCTCCGGCGGCTGCGTGGCATCTTCAGAAGAGTCGGGGCACAAACAGGCAGCCTGGAGGTGGCGTGGCACACATCGGGAATGCGCCGGCGTCCTTCTCGCGGGAATTCCCTAGCTGACGCTCACTGCGTCGAACTGTCGGGGTTCCGCACAGGGGGATATCCAGCGATCGATCCGCTTGGCCCAGCCCATTAGAAGAATTCCACCGATCCCGGTTTTGGGAATCTGCTGGAAGGTTCCAGCCGGTTTTGGGAACCTTCTAGCAGGTTCAGGAACCGGTTTTTTCTTTTCTTTTTCTGTTTTTCTTTCTTTCTTTTTTCCTTTTTATTCTTTTCTCTCTTTTTTCGTGTTCTTTTTTCTTTTTTGTGTTTTTGAAAAAATGTTCTTAAATTTCAAAAAATGTCTTGATGTATCATAAAAATGTACTTTTTTCTTTCTCTTCCCTTTTTGCTTCCTTTCCAAACAATTATAAATTAAAAAAATCATTTTTTCTAAAAATGTTCGTATTTTTGAAATTTTGTTCGGAATTTCAAAAACTGTTCACGATTACAAACTTTGTTCCTATATTCAAAAATTTTTTTGCAATTACACAATTTATTCTCAAATTTCGAAAAATGTTCGTGTTTCCAAAATTTGTTCATATTTTTCAAAAAAGTTCAAAAACTTGGAAATTTGTTCACTTATTCAAAAAATGTTCTGGATTTCAAAAAATGTTCATACTTTCATTTTTTGTTCTTTTACGAAATTTACTCTCTTTTTCTCATAAAAATGTTTGTTTCTTCAAAATTTGTTCTTGTTTTTTCAAAGAATGTTTGGAATTTTCAAAAAAAATCACATTTTAAAAAATGTGCAGAATTTAAAAAATTGTTCATTTTCGTTATGCTTTTCGAAATATGTTTTGAAATTACAAGAATTTGTTTGGGAGTTTGAAAAATGTTCCCGTTCCAAAATTCATTCGCAAATTTCAAAAAACGTTCATATTTAGAAGTTTTGTTCGGAGTTTCCAAAATGTTCCATTTCCAAAAATGTTTGCAAGTTTAAAAAAAATGTTTGGTCTTTTAAATTTTGTTCTGGTGTTTCAAAAATCGCGTGGTAAAGTTGTTCGTGTTTCCAAATTTTGTTTTGAATTTTTAAAAATTGTTCGTGTTGAGTTTTTTGGGTAGTTTAAAAATGTTTCCGTTCTAAAAAATATGTTCGCATCTCCAAAATTCGTTTGTGTGTTGAAAAATGTTTGAGTTTTCTCAAAATTTGTAAAAAAATAATAATAATGTTCATGTTTGATAAAACATTCACGTTTTGTTTTTGAAAAAAAAAGTTGTGTTCGAATTTTTGAAAAACTTTCGGATCAGCGTTTGAGTTTTCTTAAGGATTTGCAATGTTCTTTCATCAAGAAAGCTAGCTAGCTCAACTGGTTTGAATTTTATGCTGCGAAGCAGTGGGTATAGCGTTCGATTCCTAGCATCGGACCTTTTTCTATTCCAGCGTGATCTACTGTTTGCGGGAGAGATGGGCTGGCCCAGTCTATCGATCCCTATGCGACCCCTCAACTACTTGACGCAGAGAGCGTCACATAGGATCTCTCCTTCTCGCGCAAGGAGGATGATGATTGGCACATGGGCCTGGTGGGCTGGCTTCTCTCCTGGGCCAGGTAAGTTACAGGTACTCCCTCCTTCTCTTTTTTCTATTTATTTACTATTTTTTATTTATTTCAATCTGTTTTGATTTAGTTCAAGCACTAAACCATTTTTGTTTCTTCTGATAATTTTTGCAGGGACAGAAAGGAATATGCTAAAGCCCCTCACAAAATAACAGAATTATTGAAGCATTAAATATATTTATAATACATATTTGCTCCAACTCAAATACAATATGTGTTAGTTCAAAAATCCAAAATGTCATGGAAAAATGTGCATCATCTCTAGTTATTGTTTCCAGCATTGTCTAAAAATGATGAACATTTTTGAAAGCCACTTTGGGTTCACTAAAAATATTTTAGTTGAACCTATTCAATTCCTTTGATGCTAGGGTTTAAAACAATCCCCATTTCAAATTCCTTGAAATTTAAACATGATGCTCACATGACTAGCTAGTCTAAGCCATACCAGAACTAGGGATGTGACAAAAGCACTCTCTAGTAAAAAATGACAACTATTCTTGTGAGCGCAAAAGTTTCTGTTTTTTACAGCAAGATCGCAAAGACTTCACCCAAGTCTTCCCAAAGGTTCTACTTGGCACAAACACTAACTAAAACATAAAACCACATCTAACCAGAAGCTATATGAATTATCTATTACTAAACAGGAGCAAAAAGCAAAGAACAAAAATAAAATTGGGTTGCCTCCCAACAAGCGATATCGTTTAACGCCCCTAGCTAGGCATAAAAACAAGAATAGATTTAGGTATTGCCATCTTCGACATGAAATCCATAAGTGGCTCTCATAATAGATTCATAAGGTAATTTAATTTTCTTCCTAGGAAAGTTTTCCATGCCTTTCCTTAATGGAAATTGGAATCTAATATTTCCTTCTTTCATGTCAATAACTGCACCAATCGTTCTAAGGAAAGGTCTACCAAGAATAATAGGACATGTAGGATTGCAATCTATATCAAGAACAATGAAATCTACGGGCACATAATTCCTATTTGCAACAATAATAACATCATTAATCCTTCCCATAGGTTTCTTAATGCTGGAATCCGCAAGATGCAAATTTAAAGAACAATCATCAAATTCACGGAAACCTAGCACATCACACAAAGTTTTTGGAACTGTGGAAACACTAGCACCCAAATCACGCAAAGCATAGCATTCATAATCTTTAATCTTAATTTTAATAGTAGGTTCCCACTCATCATAAAGTTTTCTAGGGATAGAAACTTCTAGTTCAAGCTTTTCTACATAAGGTTGCATCAAAGCATCAATGATATGTTTAGTAAAAGCTTTATTTTGATTATAAGCATGAGGAGAATTTAACACGTATTGCAACAAGGAAATACAATCTATCAAAGAGCAATTTTCATAATTAAATCCCTTGAAATCCAAAATAGTGGGTTCATTGCTACTTCAAGTTTTGACCTCTTCGATCCCACTTTTATCAATTTTTGCATCTAGATCTAAAAACTCCGAATCATTGGGACGCCTTTTAACTAAAGTTGACTCATCTCCAGTCCCATCTTTATCAAGATTCATATGGAAAAAAATATTTAATAGGATTCACATCAATCACTTTTAGATCTTCATCATTATTATCATGAAAACTAGCTTGTCCACTTTGATTGAGAATAATAATGAATCTATGGATGTGAATTTTGTTGGTAGGAACAATTTTGGTAACAACGCGTATAGAGGCAATTTTAATTCTAGGTCGTTTCCTAGTAATTCCTCTAATAATAATGGTAATTCCTACAACAACTCTTGTGGAAATTTTAATAAGATGCCCTCTGATTTGAGAATAGTGTTAAAGAATTTATGAGTTCACAAAAGAATTTCAATGCTTTGATTGAAGAAAAATTTCTTAAGATTGATGAGTTGGCTAGGAACGTGGATAGAATTTCTCTTGATGTTGATTATTTAAAACTTAGATCTATTCCACCTAAACATGCTATCAAGAGTCTCTCAAAGCAATTAGAATTTCCATTGATGAGTGCAAAGAATCACAAAGTAATCTTTTTTAGCAAAGGCATATCATTAGGATTAGAAGAATCACTTTTATTAGCAAACAATTTCATCAGTTCATCCATCTTTCCACTCAAAATATTAATCTCTTCAATCGCATGAACCTTTTTACTAGTGGATATTTTGGTGTGCCATTGAGAATGATTAACCATAATATTGTCTAGCATTTTAGTAGCTTCTCCTAAAGCGATTTCCATAAAAGTTCCTCCCGCGACCGAATCTAAAAGATTTCTAGAAGCACAATTCAATCTGGCATAAATTTTTTGTATAACCATATACAAATTCAAACCATGTGTAGGGAAATTACATATCATTAATTTCATCCTCTCCCAAGCTTGTGCAACATGCTCATGATCAAGTTGCTTAAAATTCATAATATCGTTTCTAAGAGAAATGATCTTAGCGGGAGGAAAATACTTAGAGATAAAAGCATCTTTGCACTTATTCCATGAATCAATACTATTTTTAGGCAAAGAAGAGAACCAAGTTTTGGCATGATCTCTAAGCGAAAACGGAATAGCTTCAATTTAGCAATATCATTATCCACATATTTCTTCTTTTGCATATCACACAAATCAGCGAAGTTGTTTATATGGGTTGCGGCATCTTCACTAGGAAAGCTAGAAAATTGATCTTTCATAACAAGATTCAACAAAGCGGTTTTAATTTCACAAGATTCAGCATCGGTAGTAGGAGCAATCGGAGTGTTAATAAAATCATTGTTGTTGGTATTGGAAAAGTTACGCAATTTAGTATGCTCATGAGCCATCGTGACAAACAATCAATCAAACACACAAGCACACAAGAAGCAGGCCAAAAGAGATGAACGGAAGAGGGGCGAAGAAAAGGCAAAGATTTTTGAAAATCCTTTTAAAAGTGGGGGAGAGGAAAACGAGAGGCGAATGACAAATAATGTAATGCGAGGGAGAAGAGTTTATGATGGGTACTTGGTATGGCTTGACTTGGCGTAGATCTCCCCGGCAACGGTGCCAGAAATCCTTCTTGCTACCTCTTGAGCTTGCATTGGTTTTTCCCTTGAAGAGGAAAGGGTGATGCAGCAAAGTAGCATAAGTATTTCCCTCAGTTTTGAGAACCAAGGTATCAATCCAGTAGGAGACGACACACAAGTCACCATGTACCTGCACAAACAATCAAGAACCTTGCAATCAACGCAATAAAGGGGTTGTCAATCCCTTCACGGTCACTCGCAAAAGTGAGATCTGATAGAGATAGTAAAGTAAATATTTTTGGTATTTTTGTTGTATAGATTGGAAAGTAAAGATTGCAAAATAGTAAATGACATGCGATGTAAATAAAAGAGATGTAATATGATAGAAAAGAGACCGGGGGCCATAGGTTTCCCTAGTGGCTTCTCTCAAGATAGCATATATTACGGTGGATGAACAAATTACTGCCGAGCAATTGATAGAAGAGCGCATAATTATGAAGACATCTAAGGCAATGATCATGAACATAGGCATCACGTCCATTTCAAGTAGACCGAAGCGATTCTGCATCTACTACTATTACTCCACACATGGACTGCTATCCAGCATGCATCTAGTGTATTAAGTTCATAAGAACCGAGTAACGCATTAAGCAAGATGACATGATCTAGAGGGATAAACTCAAGTAATATGATAGAAACCCCATGTTTTTATCCTCGATGGCAACAATACAATATGTGCCTTGCAGCCCCTATTGTTACTGGGAAAGGACACCGCAAGATTGAACCCAAAGCTAAGCACTTCTCCCATTGCAAGAAAGATCAATCTAGTAGGCCAAACTAAACCGATAATTCGAAGAGACTTGCAAAGATATCAAATCATGCATATAAGAATTCAGAGAAGAACCAAATAATATTCATAGATAATCAAGTTCACAAATCCATAATTCATCTCGGCGAACACACCGCAAAAGAGTATTACATCGAATAGATCTCCAAAAACATCGAGGAGAACTTTGTATTGAGAATCAAAGAGAGAGAAGAAGCCATCTAGGTAATAACTATGGACCCGAAGGTCAGTGGTAAACTACTCACGCTTCATCGGAGAGGCAATGGTGTTGATGTAGAAGCCCTCCGTGATCGATTCCCCCTCCGGCAGATCGTCGGAAAAGGCACCAAGAGGGATCTCATGGGTACAGAAGGTTGCGGCGGTGGAAAAGTGGTTTCCTGGCTCCCCCTGATGTTTCTACGGTATAAGAGTATATATAGGTGAAAGAAGTACGTTGGTGGAGCTACGAGGGGCCCACAAGGGTGGGGGCGCACCTGCCCCCTGGGCGTGCCCTCCTGCCTTGTGGCCTCCTCGTAGAGTCCCAGACTTCAACTCCAAGTCTTCTGGATTGCTTTTGGTCCAAGAAAGATCCTCGCGAAGGTTTCATTCCATTTGGACTCCATTTGATATTCCTTTTCTACAAAACTCTAAAATAGGCAAAGAAACATAAACTGGCACTCGCCCTCCGGTTAATAGGTTAGTCCCAAAAATAATATAAAAGAGCATATTAAAGCCCATTAAACATCCAAAACAGATAATATAATAGCATGGAACATTCAAAAATTATATATACATTGGAGACGTATCATTTGTCATTATGCTTATGCTTGATGTGAGCTTGCAAGTAAATTCAATGTACTTACCTGGTGTGTCATGCCAGATTTCAGGAAAGTCTTACCGGATCGGAGTGCTTCCCATCTAGATCGTGTCCACGTCAGTGTCCCTGTGCTATGGAGTTTCGCTTCATCGTCATTCCGCTATTGCGTAGGTATCGTTATCGAGGCCCCTTCATGTTCATTAAATATTGTACATATGGTTCAGCCACACTGTGTGTGCCGCTTGGCCTCGCTACTTGATGTAATATCAAACCTATGTTTCTGCTAGTATCAATAAAGCGGTTGTTTTCTGTACCAAGTTGTTGTGTGTTGCCAGAAGACTGGATCTCTGGGCTGACAATGCAAGGTAAACCAATTGCTCTGAGCCGGGGTGCCACACCGCTCAAGGCCTCCAAACCATCCCGCTCTCGTGGACGTTCGCGATATGGAGTTGGACATCCTGGGCCCGTTCCCTCGAGCGCTCGGGGGGCTACCGCTACCTCTATATCGCCATCGCTAAGTTCACCAAGTGGGCAGAGGTGGAAGTCGTCCGCACTATCCCATCTGGCTCCGTGGTCAAGTTCATCAAGGGCCTCATGAGCCACTTCAGGGTGCCCAACCGCATCATCACCGACAATGGCTCCCAGTTTGCGCGCAAGCTCTTTAAAACATATTGTGCTAACCTTGGGACGCAGATATGCTATGCTTTAGTGGCGCACCCGCGGAGCAATGGCCAGGCCGAGCGCACCAACGCAGAGCTCTTGAGGGCACTCAAGGCGAGGACATTCAAGAAAAATCTCGAGGCCTGTAGCAGGGGCTGGCTCGACGAGCTCCCGTCCGTGTTGTGGTCCATCCGCACCACCGCGACCAAGCCCACGGGCGAGACCCAGTTCTTCCTCGTCTACAGAGCCGAGGCGGTCCTCCCTCACGAGGTCAAGCATCGCTCCCCGCAGGTCCTAGCATTCGACGAGGCGCGCCAGGACACCTCGCGGGAGATGGACCTTATGTTGGGGGAGGAACACCGTCGCTGGGCCTTGCTCCGAGCTGCGAGGTACCAGCAGGCGCTGCGGTAGTACCACTGCTGCAGCATCCATTCCAGGACACTCGAGGTGGGTGACCTCGTCCTGAGGCGGGTTCTCTCCATGGAAGGTCTTCACAAGCTCTCCCCCATGTGGGAGGGCCCGTTCAGGATCACCCATGTCTCCAGGCCTGGCGCCGCGCGCCTGGAGACACAGCACGGGGTCCCCATCCAGAATGACTGGAACATCCAGCACCTCCGGAAGTTCTACACATGAAGAAGGCCCCGTGCCTGTGAAGGTTTCCGCTCGTGACACTTGTCGGTGTCAAAACCGGCGGATCTCGGGTAGGGGGTCCCGATCTGTGCGTCTAAGGCTAATGGTAACAGGAGGCAAGGGATACGATGTTTTACCCAGGTTCGGGCCCTCTCGATGGAGGTAAAACCCTACTTCCTGCTTGATTGATCTTGATGATATGAGTATTACAAGTTGATCTACCACGAGATCGTAGAGGCTAAACCCTAGAAGCTAGCCTATGATGATTATGATTGTGCCTCTAAGGACTAAACCCTCCGGTTGATATAGACACCGGAGGGGGCTAGGGTTTACACAGAGTCGGTTACAAATAAGGAGATCTAATATCCAGATCGCCAAGCTTGTCTTCCATGCAAAGGAGAGTCCCATCCGGACACGGGACGAAGTCTTGAGTCTTGTATCTTCACGGTCCAACAGTCCGGCTATCCGGATACCCCCTAATCCAGGACTCCCTCAGTAGCCCCTGAACCAGGCTTCAATGACGATGAGTCCGGCACATAGATTGTCTTCGGCATTGCAAGGCGGGTTCCATCCCCGAATACTCCAAAGCAGATTAAGGATTGTGTCTAGCTCTTGTGAGATAATTTCCGCACACCGCCGTAGAGAGCGTAATACTTCACAAATCTGATCTGCTGACAACAATTTTTCTTTTCAACAGTGTGCTCTTACGCCGTGGCCTGGTCTAGCACGGACCGGTTTTTCTTAGCCTGCCTCGATACGCGTTGTGAGGCGGTTTCATTGGCACGCCTTGCCAAAACAGAGATCGTGTTCCTCTTATCGCGGGATCTTCCATCAATACGGGCGCGTGCAGCCCGACGATGCCTGTTGGTATGACTCCGTGTTTTTAGGTAAGTCCCAAGCGGTTACGCTAAGGACGCTTGATATTCATCCCCTTTATAGAGGGGTCGAGGCCTATCCCTCTCTTTTTTACCACACTTGCGCCTTCTCACATCTTGAGTTCCAACACTCGAAGCCCAAGCTCAAGCACTTCGGATCTTCAATCATGTCCGGATCCAACCTTCAAGGCCGGTGCGACAGAGGAGGACATTGCGAAGCTTAGGGAGGTCAGATATCTGACCACCGACATCAAGCACAGGCTTCCTGCTCCAGGGCAGGTCATCCCTACTCCCGAGCCCAACGAGAGCGTCGTATTTGTTTCTCACTTCCAGCGCGGCTTAGGCTTCACCCTTGATCCCTTTGTGAGAGGACTCATGTTCTATTACGGGCTAGATTTTCATGATCTGGCTCCGGACGCCATCCTCCACATCTCGTCGTTCATCATCGTCTGCGAAGCCTTCCTCCACATCACCCCGCACTTCGGCTTATGGCTCAAGACTTTAAGTGTGGAGCCGAAGATGATTGAGGGGCGGCACGCGGAGTGTGGAGGTGCTGTAATAAGCAGGAATGCCAACGCCCCATGGCCAGAGGGCTTCTTCCCGGAGGTATCCGATCTATGGCAGCGGAGGTGGTTTTACGTCACGGCTCCTAGAGGTACAAAGTGGGTGGCTGCCCGTGACTTTCGTTCGTGCCCTCCTCCTCAATTGGCATCATAGGCCAACGTGGGACTGGATTAGGGGTCGGCCAATGATGTACCAACACTGCAGAGCCGTATTCGGGAGCTTCTTGAGAGGGACATCAGCCTTGTCAACATAATTCAGGTAATGCTAGTCCGACGGATCTTGCCGTGCAAGAGCCGGCCTCTCCGGATATGGGAGTTCAGTCCAGAAGGTCCATAGACTATTCTGCACTTCTTCGGCGTGACGCTCGAAGGGATGTGTAAGTTATTCTTCGGACCACAAGTAAAGTGTCCGGACACCACCGAGGATGCGGGCCTGAGCTGCAACCGCCCAGATACCCGAGTAAGTAACCCATAAACTGAACACTTCGTTTATATTTATCATAACATTATTCTGAAAACCATCCGCGGCCAGGAATGGCTCAATAAGGCGGAGAGAATCAGGTGTCCGGCGCCACTTCCCGAAGGCTCACCTAGTCCTGCCATAGCCAAGATGCTTAGTCGTGTGCTAAGTCAAGTGCTCTCGGGGAAAGACGAAGGGAAGAACGGAGAAGCAGAACTTCACACATTGCACATCCAAACCGGGGGAATTACTACCTCCCCGAAGGAGGATAGTCGGGGAGGGGAATCTAGGGTCTCCTCCCCCCGCGGGAAGAAAAGGGCCGCCTCCGAAGACTTGGAGACGTAGGTTCCCAAACAAGGGAAGAAAACTTCACCAGGGGGCCCTGCCCCGAAGGGCGTCCTCACCGTGCCATGCCCGCAAATGGGCCAGCCCTCAACCGAGCTGTAAGTTAATCGTAAATACAAAGCTACGGCTCACTCCTCCGAGAACAATAACCAGGATCCCTCTTTCGCAGTCCGGCTAGAAGCTCTTCTCGACAGAGTTCGTCTTTGGGGGATCTCCTTCCGGAGATGATGGAGAGTGAAACCCCACCGGCCTCTCCGCCTCATGGGACGGGCGACCCCGTGGTGTCATCACGGAGGAGTCCAGATCTGCCGAGGCCAGAAGCTAGTACTTTGGCCGCCCTAAGCCCGGAGCATTCGGCTCCCACGGGGGGTGATAAGAAGGGTTCGGCATAGTTTGGCGGCCAGCCGGATACGCTGACAGTCCTTCTGGAGCAAGCTGCTCTCTCGGAGGATCGGCGTTCATTAATGAGCATGGTGCTTGAGAGGATTTCATCCGCCACAAGCGGTTTGAATGAAGCTTTTACGAGCCTGCTCAGAGACTTTGAGGTATGTAATGAAAATACGTAATTTTTGATTGTGACGCACACGCTAGGTGTGCTCCATATGGATAGTAGCCCCTGAGACTCTGGTTGCCAGCCCTAGGTGGCAAATGGAGGATCACATTGTTGAGTAATGATCGCACTGTATTTATGTGCAGGTGGCTAAGGATCCAACAGCCGACCGGTCCGTTGAAGTCGCTGAACTGAGGAGGCAGATTCGAGTTGTAGATGCCGATATCATACTTGTGAACGAGCGGCTTAACGAGTCACAAAGTATGTGCTCTGCTTTCCTTAATTCTTATAGTAAATATTAAGGGGAGTATAAGCTTGGACTGCAGGCGGAGCTGCTGCCGTGGAGGCCCTAAAGGCGAAACTTGCCCGAGCCAAGGAACAAGTCCGGGCGAGCAATGCGGCTGCCCTAAAGGCGACCGAAGAGTTGAGAGCTGAACAGGCTGCTCATCGCTGAAGCGAAGATAAAATAGCCTAGATGGCTGTGGAGCTGAAAAACGCCGCCAACCGGTATGAGCTTCTTAAAAAAGAGAATCGGGCGAATTCGGCTGACCTGAAGAAGGCCCTTGACGCGGCCAAGGAGACGCGTTCCGAAATTAGGGATGTGCAGGAGGAGCTTCGATAGGCCGGAGAAATCGTGGCTGGAAACCCCTATTTGTTGCGGATAAAGTTTTTAGATCCAAAGTACGCTCCTCTGGATCGAAACTGGAGCCCTGCAGACGCGTATGCGGATTTGGCAAAGAGTACGGCTGATGCGGCCAAGTTTTTCGAGGATCAAAAAGATAATGAAGTGGAAAAGCTGTTCTGGTCGCAATTCAGTGCTCCAACACGCCCATTGCCGTTGAGTCAGAGGATGGTTGCTGTGCCGAGCTCCATAGGCTGTCCGGTCTTGCAATGCGGTCTGTAATAGACCATCTATGGCCGAAGGGACCTAAGCCGGACAGTTATTTTGGTTTAGTGCAATAATTCCTTGGTGTTGTATCACGGATCAATGCCATGAAGAGGTCTGCGTGCATAGAGGGTGCACGGATGGCTCTTGCCCACGTTAAAGCATATTGGACAGATATGGAGGCCACCATCATTGCGACCCAGAATCCGGTGGGAGGCCAGGATCCGGCCGAGCACTACTTGGAGCAGGCAACAGAAGGTGCTCGCTTAATAGAGGCTCAGTGCTCGAAGAATGTCATGTTCGAGTGACAGATCGTTTCATTGTAAAAACAATGTTATTTTAATTCGGGAGGCCATGTTTATACTTTTCGCCCGAAAGTGTCATTGTGCCTCCTGTGCGGCCGTTTGATGTCTGTATGCAATCTGAAAGTTAGCAGTCGTTGGCTTCAGCCCCCACACATACAATGCGGGGGTGTTCGCAAGAATATGCATAAACACACTTGATCCAATGTCTTGGTCCATTAAGGAGGTGATCGCACGTCGAACTAGGCAACCGGACTATATAGCTTTAACACTTTCACTTAGCCATAGGAGTTTGATGGTGGGGCTACTATGTAGCCCCTGGTACCTTTGCGTGCATCCGAATACGGGCGCGTGTGTACATGACCGGGAAACGGTCCTTCGTTAATGCGGAGGAATCCTAAAGATTCTGATGAGTCCTCGAGTGGTTGACCAGTCTCTCGCTATATCATGACAATCAGTTTTCGGCTTTCTCTACTGAGGTGCTCATCCGGAATAACCAGGGCACAATCGCAGTAGTTCTCCTTTGGCCGCCTTAGCCGATAAGAATGGAACGTAAGGCGGCAAACCCAGGAGCCGGGCAAACCCAACATTTGACCAAAGACATGATTTGGAGCTGATGCATATAAGGCCAAACTCGCGACGCTGAACACTCCCGAAGGTATTCGGACTTTAGAACATATACTGGGCTGAAGAACGCCCTTTATTATGAACCCTATATTTCCAGGTACGTGCATTAGTCTGTCGTGGCGAAATGCCAATAACGGCAGTATCCCATGTGGGTATAGTACCCATGGGATGTGTAAGCAACAAGAGACAATAAAGAAGGTTTACACAGGGGCTTAATCTAAAGAGAAACCTTTGAGCGGGGCCCTGCTGCACGTCTGCACCTTTGTCTCCATTGTGCCGTGTCCTAGGAGGGTATCGCACGAATGATGTTTGTAAAAAGGAAAACTCATGTAGAAGAGTATGACGTAAGCGTGCGAAAAATTGACTATTATCAATGAATAGTAGAAGTGTAAGACATTGGCCTATTAATAAGGTCAAGCCAAAAGGTGGGCTTTATTGAATATTTGAAGCCCCTGGTGTCCTCTATGGAATTACATGTGTAGCTCCCAGCTTAGGTTTATCTGGGCTGCCGTACTCGTCTAATCGTGTCTGTGGTCTTAACGACCGATCATGCATTCTGATATTAGAGGCCGCTTAGTGTCCGGCTGCTGGAGCCGTCGCGTACTCTTCCGCGCGTAAGGAATGCTCTGTACTTCTGTTAACGGTGATGATGCCACATGGACCGGGCATCTTGAGTTTAAGGTAGGCGTAGTGCGGTACTGCGTTGAAGCGGGCGAAGGCCGTTCTCCCAAGCAATGCATGATAACCACTTTGGAGGGGGGCGAGGGAGTCCTGGATTAGGGGGTATCCGGGCAGTCGGACTATATACTTTGGCCGGAATGTTGGACCATGAAGATACAAGACTCAAGACTTCGTCCCGTGTCCGGATGGGACTCTCCTTTGCGTGGAAGACAAGCTTGGCGATCTGGATATTAGATTTCCTTCTTTGTAACCGACTCTGTGTAAACCCTAGCCTCCTCCGGTGTCTATATAAACCAGAGGGTTTAGTCCGTAGAGGGACAATCATAATCATCATAGGCTAGCTTCTAGGGTTTAGCCTCTACGATCTCGTGGTAGATCAACTCTTGTAATACTTATATTATCAAGGTCAATGAAGCAGGAAGTAGGGTTTTACCTCCATCGAGAGGGCCCGAACCTGGGTAAAACATCGTGTCCCTTGCCTCCTGTTACCATTAGCCTTAGACACACAGATCAGGACCCCCTACCCGAGATCCGCCGGTTTTGACACCGACATTGGTGCTTTCATTGAGAGTTCCTTTGTGTCATCGCTACAAGGCTTGATGGCTCCTTCAATCATCAACAACAACGCGGTCCAGGGTGAGACTTTTCTCCCCGGACAGATCTTCGTGTTCGGCGGCTTCGCACTGCGGGCTAATTCGCTTGGCCATCTGGAGCAGATCGACAACTACACCCCTGGCCAGTAGGTCAGGTTCAGAAACTTGAACTACACGGCCGATATCCGCGGGGACTTGATCTTCGATGGATGCGGGCCTACGCCAGGAGCGCCGAATAGCCACGACGAGCATGGCTTAGACCTACTGTCGGACAATACTCAGGATATCGCACCTGCAGGAGCTCCGGACCTAAATCTGGGGCAGATTACGTCGCCCGAGGACGGGTGGATGGACCCTGCCCCGGAGGCCAAACACTCATCGGCAGTAGAGCCGAACACAGACTTCACCCCCAAGGAAGCCTGTGTCTCCGAACCCCCGAACTTGTGTCCGGCTGTAGGTTCCAGACCACGCACCCTCGAGCCTGCCGATTCTGGTCGGGCTCCGGTAATGGAATTCACCTTCATGGATATCTTCCAGCACTCGCCCCTCGGCAAAATGATGGATTCATTAAGGTCTCTCTATTTGTCAGGAGATGCTTGGCTGAACTATGTCCGGCCTGAGGGGGAAGAAGGCGACGAAGAAATTCGTTCCCCACCCACCACCCACTTCATAGCCACTATCGATGACGTAACAGACATGCTTGACTTCGACTCTGATGACACCAACGATACGGACGTTGGCGCAGGGGCCGATTCCGAACCACCGCCCACGGGGCGCTAGACTGCCACCTCATCATATGATATATACATGGTGGACACGCCTAAGGAGGACGATGGCAACAAAACGGAGGATAAAACCCCTGGACAAAAGCCAAAACGACGGCGCAGACACCGCTCTAAGTCCAGCCATGGTAAAAACAACGATAACAGCGCAAGAAAGATCGACACCACAGTCAACTCCGAAGGCAACAACGACCATATGGACCCAGCGATGGAGCAGGATGAGCCAGGTCACACCGAACACAGCCCGGAGTAGACACACGACCACAGTGATCCCGAGGGCCAAACTCATCAAACCGCCCCAGGACAGGAGCACAGTCCGGACGACGACGCATTCATCATCCCGAAAACACATTTGGAATGAGATAACCTCCACAGAAGGCTTATGGCCACCGCGAGAAGTCTAAAGAAGCAGAAGCAAAGGCTTAAGGCCGCACAGGAAACGCTCAATCGCAGATGGAATAAAGTGCTAGACACTGAAGAAAAATACGGTGACGATCGCCACACCAAGAGCTATCCAAAGCGCAAGCTGCTGCCTGAATTCGACGATGAGGCCGTTCCACCAAAGAACAATACGGCCAGTAGGCCGGACCAACCACTTCATAACCGCAATAGAGCAGCCACTGACGCCGCACACGATTTACGTGAGCTCCTGGATAAAAAAAGCCGGCGTGACCAGGTCCATCTATGGATCTAGAGGACACGCTCTGGTGCAGGATTATGATCACCAAAACGATCAGACTGATCAAATACCAGTTCAGAATCAGCACCGGACACAACAACAATCGACAGCAAGCCACAACATGTCCAGATACAGAGGGCCGCTCACCCTCTGTGCTTCACCGAAGAGGTACTGGACCACGAATTTCCACAGGGTTTCAAACCCATGAACATAGAGGCATATGACGGGACGACACACCCCGGGGTCTGGATTGAGGATTTTATCCTTCACATCCACATGGCTTGTGGGGACGACCTCCATGCCATTAAATACCTTCCCCTCAAGTTGAAAGGTCCAGCTCGGCACTGGTTGAAAAGCCTCCCTGAAAACTCAATCGGAAGTTGGGAGGAACTTGAGGACGCTTTCAGGGACAATTTTCAAGGAACCTATGCCCGACCTCCGGACGCTGATGATTTAAGTCACATAATTCAACAGCCCGGAGAGTCCGCCCGCAAGCTTTGGAATAGATTCCTCACTAAGAAGAATCAAATTGTCGATTGTCCGGATGTCAAAGCCCTAGCGGCCTTCAAACACAGTATCCGGGATGAGTGGCTCGCCAGACACCTCGGCCAAGAAAAGCCGAGGACAATGGCAGACTTAACAAGCCTTATGACCCGCTTCTGCGTGGGTGAAGACAGCTGGTTGGCTCGTAGAGACACCAGCGACCCAGGCATATCCGAAATCAGGGATGGCAACGGAAGCCACGGCGCAATAAAAACAAACGTCGAAACAAGGAAGACAGTCCGGACAACACAACGGTCAACGCCGGATTCAGGGGTTCTCGAGCCGGTCAACAAAAGAAGCCATTTAAAGGCAGCAAAGAGGGACTGTCCGGCCTGAACAAAGTCCTGGACAGACTATGCCAAATTCACGGCACCCCCGAAAAACCTGTGAACCACACTCACAGAGAATGTTGGGTCTTTAACCAGGCCGGCAAATTAAGTGCCGAACACAAGGGAAGGGAAACGCCAAGTGAAGACGAGGATGAGCCTCGCCAGCCGAACACTAGCGGACAGAAAAAATTCCCACTAGAGGTAAAAACAATAAACATGATCCACACGGCTCACATATCCAAGAGAAGGCGCAAACGCGCGCTCAGAGACGCATATGCTATAGAGCTCGTCGCCCCCAAACTTAACCACTGGTCGGCCTGCCCGATCACCTTCGATCATAGGGACTACCCGACTAGTATGCGGCACGGAGGATCAGCTGCCTTGGTGCTCGGCCCAATAATCGACGAATACCATCTCACTCGCGTCCTCATGGACAGCGGCAGTAGTCTCAATCTAATATACCAGGACACTGTTTGCAGGATGGGGATAGACCCATCCAGAATCAGCCAAAGTAACACCACCTTTGAAGGGGTGATACCAGGCGTTGAAGCCCGCTGTAGGGGCTCCCTCGTACTAGAGGTGACATTCGGTTCCCCAGACAACTTCAGAAGCAAAGAAGTACTCTTCACCATTGCCCCCCTCCACAGTGGTTATCATGCATTGCTCGGGAGAACGGCCTTCGCCCGCTCCAACGCAGTATCGCGCTACGCCTATCTTAAACTCAAGGTGCCTAGTCCACATGGCGTCATCACCATTAACGGAAATACAGAGCGTTCCTTACGCGCGGAAGAGTACGCGGCGGCTCTAGCAGCCGGACATTAAGCGGCCTCTAACATTAGAACGCATGATCGGTCGTTAAGACCACGGACACAGTTAGACGAGTCCGGCAGCCCAGATAAACCTGAACTGGGTGCTATACATGTAATCCCATAGAGGACACCGGGGGCTTCAAATATTCAATAAAGCCCACCTTTTGGATGACCTTATTAACAGGCCAATGTCTTACACTTCTACTATCCATTGATAATGGTCAACTCTTCGCAGCTTACGTCATACTCTTCTACATGAGTTTTTCTTTCTACAGACATCATTCGTGCGATACCCTCCCAGGACACGGCACAACGGAGACAAAGGTGCAAACGTGCAGTAGGGCCCCGCTCAAAGGTTTCTCTTTAGATTAAGCCCCTGTGTAAACCTTCTTTATTGTCTCTTGTTGCTTACACATCCCATGGGTACTATACCCATAGGGGATACTGCCGTTAGTGGAATTTTGCCACGACAGACTAATGCACGCACCTAAAAATACAGGGTTCATAATAAAGGGCGTTCTTCAGCCCAATATATGTTCTAAAGTCCAAATACCTTCGGGAGTGTTCGGCGTCACGAGTTTGGCCTTATATGCATCAGCTCCGAATCATGTCTTTGGTCAAATGTTGGGTTTGCCTGGCTCCTGGGTTTGCCGCCTTACGTTTCGTTCTTATCGGCTAAGGCGTCCAACAGAAAACTACTGCGATTGTGCCCTGGTTATTCCGGATGAGCACCTCAGTAGAGAAAGTCAAAAACTGATTGTCATGATATAGCGAGAGACTGGTCAACCACTCGAGGACTCATCAGAATCTTTAGGATTCCTCCGCATTAAAGAAGGACCGTTTCCCGGTCATGTACACACGCGCCCGTATTCGAATGCACGAAAGGTACCAGGGACTACATAGTAGCCCCACCGTCAAACTCCTATGGCTAAGTGAAAGTGTTAAAGCTATATAGTCCGGTTGCCTAGTTCGACGTGCGATCACCTCCTTAATGGACCAAGACGTTGGATCAAGTGTGATTACGCATATTCTAGCGAACACCCCCGCATTGTATGCGTGGGAGCTTAAGCCAACGACTGCTAACTTTCAGATTGCATACATACATCAAACGGCCGCACAGGAGGCACAATAATACTTTCGGGCGAAAAGTATAAACGTAGCCTCCATAATTAAAATAAAATTGTTTTTACAATGAAACGATTTGTCACTCAAACATGACATTCTTCGAGCACTGAGCCTCTATTAAGCGAGCACCTTCTGTTGCCTGCTCCAAGTAGTGCTCGGCCGGATCCTGGCCTCCCGCCGGATTTTGGGTCGCAATGATGGTGGCCTCCATATCTGTCCAATATGATTTAACATGGGCAAGAGCCATCCGTGCACCCTCTATGCACGCTAACCTCTTCATGGCATCGATCCGCGATACGGCACCAAGGAATTGTTGCACTAAACCAAAATAATTGTCCGGCTTAGGCCCCTTCGGCCATAGATGGTCTATTACAGACCGCATTGCAAGACCGGACAGCCTATGGAGCTCGGCCACAGCAACCATCCTCTCACTCAACGGCAATGGACGCGTTGGAGCACTGAATTACGACCAGAACATATTTTCCACTTCATTATCTTTTTGATCCTCGAAAAACTTGGCCGCATCAGCCGTAGTCTTCGCCAAATCCGCATACGCGTCTGCAGGGCTCCAGCGTCAATCCAGAGGAGTGTACTTTGGATCTAAAAACTTCATCCGCAACAAATAGGGGTTTCTAGTCGCGATTTCTCCGTCCTGTTGAAGCTTCTCCCACACATCCCTAATTTCGGAATGTGTCTCCTTGGCCGCATCAAGGGCCTTCTTCAGGTCAGCCGAATTCGCCTGATTCTCTTTTTCAAGAAGCTCATACCGGTTGGCGGCATTTTTCAGCTCCACAGACATCTCGGCTATTTTATCTTCGCTTCGGCGATGAGCAGCCTGTTTGGCTCTCAACTCTTCGGCCGCCTTTAGGGCAGCCGCATTGCTCGCCTAGACTTGTTCCTTGGCTCGGGCAAGTTCCGCCCTCAGGGCCTCCACGACAGCAGCTCTGCCTGCAGTCCAAGCATATTACATTATACTCCCCTTAATATTTCCTATAAGAATTAAGGAAAGCAAAGCACATACTTCGTGACTCGTTAAGCCGCTCGTTCACAAGTGTGATATAGGCATCTACAACTCCAATCTGCCTCCTCAGTTCGAAGACTTCAACGGACCGGTCGGCTGCCGGATCCTTAGCCACCTGTGCATAAATACAGTGTGATCATTACTCAACAGTGTGATCCTCCATTTGCCGCCTAGGGCTGGCAACCAGAGTCTCAGGGGCTACTACCCATATGGAGCACACGTAGCGCGTGTGTCACAATCAAAAATTACGTATTTTCATTACATACCTCAAAGCCTCTGAGCAGGCTCGTAAAAGCTTCATTCAACCCACTTGTGGCGGATGAAATCTTCTCAAGCACCATGCTCATTAATGAACGATGATCCTCCGAGAGAGTAGCTTGCTCCAGAAGGCCTGTCAGCGTATCTGGCCGGTCGCCGAACTTTGCCGAACCCTTCTTATTACCCCCCATGGGAGCCGAACGCTCCGGGCTTAGGTCAGCCGAAGTACTAGCTTCTTGGCCTCGGAAGATCTGGACTCCTCCATGACGACACCTCGGGGTCGCCCGCCCCATGAGGCGGAGAGGCTGGTGGGGTTTCACTCTCCATCATCTCCGGAAGGAGATCCCCCGAAGACGAACTCTGTCGAGAAGAGCCGCTAGCCAGACTGCAAAAGAGGGATCCTAGTTATTGTTCTCGGAGGAGGGAGCAGTAGCTTTGTATTTACGATTAACTTACAGCTCGGTTGAGGGCTGGCCCGTTTGCGGGCATGGAGCGGTGAGGACGCCCTTCGGGGCAGGGCCCCCTGGTGAAGTTTTCTTCCCTTGTCTGGGCACCTCCGTCTTAAAGTCTTCGGAGGCGTCCCTTTTCTCCCCGCGGGGGGAGGAGACCCTAGATTCCCCTCCCTGACTATCCTCCTTCGTGGAGGTAGTAATTCCCCCGGTTTGGATGTGCAATGTGTGAAGTTCTGCTTCTCCGTTCTTCCCTTCGTCTTTCCCCGGGGGTTCTTGACTTAGCACACGACTAAGCATCTTGGCTATGGCAGGACTAGGTGAGCCTTCGGGAAGTGGCGCCGGACACCTGATTCTCTCCGCCTTATTGAACCATTCCTGGCAGCGGATGGTTTTCAGAATAAATGTTATGATAAATATAAATGAAGTGTTTCGTTTCTGGGTTACTTACTCGGGTATCTGGGCGGTTGCAGCTCAGGCCTGCATCCTCGATGGTGTCCGGACAATTTACTTGTGGTCCGGAGAATAACTTACACATCCCTTCGAGCATCACGCCGAAGAAGTGCAGGATAGTCCGCGGACCTTCTGGATTGAACTCCCACATCCGGAGAGGCCGGCGTTTGCACAACAAGATCCATCGGACTAGCATTACCTAAATTACGTTGACAAGGTTGATGTCCCTCTCAAGAAGCTCCCGAATGCGGCTCTGCAATGTTGGTACATCATTAGCCAGCCCCCAATCCAGTCCCACATTGGCCCATGATGCCAGTTGAGGTGGAGGGCCCGAACGGAAGTCGGGGGCAGCCACCCACTTTGTGCCTCTGGGAGCCGTGACGTAAAACCACCTCCGTTGCCATAGATTGGACACCTCCAGGAAGAAGCCCTCCGGCCATGGGGCGTCGGCATTCCTGCTTATTACAACACCTCCGCACTCCGCGTGTCGCCCCTCAATCATCTTCGGCTTCACATTGAAGGTCTTGAGCCATAAGCCGAAGTGCGGGGTGATGTGGAGGAAGGCTTCGCACACGATGATGAACGATGAGATGTGGAGGATGGCGTCCGGAGCCAGATCATGAAAATCTAGCCCGTAGACATGAGCCCTCTCACAAAGGGATCAAGGGTGAAGCCTAAGCCGCGGAAGAAGTGAGAGGCAAATACGACGCTCTCGTTGGGCTCGACAGTAGGGATGACCTGCCCGGGAGCAGGAAGCATGTGCTTGATGTCAGCGGTCAGATATCTGACCTCCCTAAGCTTTGCAATGTCCTCCACTATGACAGAGGTGGCCACCCACCGGCCTTGAAGGTTGGATCCGGACATGATTGAAGATCCGAAGTGCTTGAGCTTGGGCTTCGGGTGTTGGAACTCGAGATGTGAGAAGGCACAAGCGTGGTAAAAA
Organism: Triticum aestivum; assembly: GCF_018294505.1. Lineage (NCBI taxonomy): Eukaryota > Viridiplantae > Streptophyta > Magnoliopsida > Poales > Poaceae > Triticum > Triticum aestivum. The sequence continues at coordinate 208,525,503 of NC_057798.1, forward strand.
GAGGGATAGGCCTCGGCCCCTCTATAAAGGGGGTGAATATCAAGAGTCCTCAGCGTAACCGCTTGGGACTTACCTAAAAACACGGAGTCATACCAACAGGCATCGTGGGATTGCACGCGCTCGTATTGATGGAAGATCCCGCGATAAAGGGAACATGATCTCTGCTTTGGCAAGGTGTGCCAATGAATCCGCCTCGCAACGCATATCGTGGCATGCCAAGAAAAACCGGTCCATGTTGGGCCAGGCCATGGCGTAAGGGTGCGCCGTAAAAAAATTGTCAGCAGATCAGATTTGTGAAGTGTTATGCTCTCTATGGTGGTGTGCGGAAATTATCTCGCAGAACCGGACACAATCCTTAATCTGCTTTGGAGTATTCGGAGATGGAACCCGCCTTGCAATGCCGAAGACAAACTGCGCGTCGGACTCATCGTCATTGAAGCCTGGTTCAGGGGCTACTGAGGGAGTCCTGGATTAGGGGGTATCCGGACAGCCGGACTATATACTTTGGTCGGACTGTTGGACCTTGAAGATACAAGACTCAAGACTTCGTCCCGTGTCCGGATGGGACTCTCCTTTGCGTGGAAGACAAGCTTGGCGATCCGGATATTAGGTTTCCTTCTTTGTAACCGACTTTGTGTAAACCCTAGCCTCCTCCGGTGTCTATATGAACCGGAGGGTTTAGTCCGTACAGGGCATAATCATCATAGGCTAGCTTCTAGGGTTTAGCCTCTATGATCTCGTGGTAGATCAACTCTTGTAATACTTATATCATCAAGATCAATCAAGCAGGAAGTAGGGTTTTACCTGCATTGAGAGGGCCTGAACCTAGGTAAAACATCGTGTCCCTTGCCTCCTGTTACCATTAGCCTTAGACGCACATATCGGGACCCCCTACCCGAGATCCGCCGGTTTTGACACCGACAGGGGGCGATGGTGAAGAGTAGTTCTTCGCTTCTGAAGTTGTCTGGGGAACCGAATGTCACCTCTAGTACGAGGGAGCCCCTGCAGCGGGCTTCAACGCATGGTATCACTCCTTCAAAGGTGGTGTTACTTTGGCTGATTCTGGATGGGTCTATCCCCATCATGCGGACAGTGTCCTGGTATATTAAATTCAGACTACTGCCGCCGTCCATGAGGACACGAGTGAGATGGTATCCGTCAATTATTGGGTCGAGCACCAAGGCAGCCGATCCTCCGTTCCGCATACTAGTCGGGTAGTCCCTGTGATCAAAGGTGATCGGGCAGGCCGACCATAGGTTAATTTTGGGGGCGACGGGCTCTACAACGTATGCGTCTCAGAGCGCGTGTTTGCGCCTTCTCTTGGGTATGTGAGTCGCGTGGATCATGTTTACTGTTTTTACCTCTGGTGGGAATTTCTTCTGTCCCCCAGTGTTCGGCTGGCGAGGCTCATCCTCGTCTTCACTTGGTGTTTCCCTTCCCTTATGTTCGGCATTTAATTTGCCGTCCTGCTTAAAGACCCAGCATTCTCTGTGAGTGTGGTTAGCAGGCTTTTTGGGGGTGCCATGAATTTGGCACAGTCTGTCCAGGACTTTATTCAGGCCGGGCGGTCCCTCTTGGCTGCCTTTAAATGGCTTCTTTTATTGACCGGGTCGAGAGCCCCTGAATCTGGTGTTGACCATTGTGTTGTCCGGACTTTCTTCCTTGTTTTGACGTTTGTTTCTATTGCGCCGTGGCTTCCCGTTGCCATCCCTGATTTTGGATGTGCCTGGGTCGCTGGTGCCTCTACGGGCCAACCAGCTGTCTTCACCCACGCAAAGTGGGTCATAAGGCTTGTTAAGGCTGCCATTGTCCTCGGCTTTTCTTGGCCGAGGTGTCTGGCGAGCCACTCATCCCGGATACTATGTTTGAAGGCCGCCGGGGCTTCGGCGTGCGGACAATCGACAATTAGATTCTTCTTAGTGAGGAATCTATTCCAAAGCTTGCGGGCGGACTCTCCGGGCTATTGAATTATGTGACTTAAATCATCAGCTTTCGGAGGTCGGACATAGGTTCCTTGAAAATTGGCCCTGAAAGCATCCTCAAGTTCCTCCCAACTTCCGATTGAGTTTTCGGGGAGGCTTTTCAACCAGTGCCGAGCTGGTCCCTTCAACTTGAGGGGAAGGTATTTGATGGCATGGAGGTCGTCCCCACGAGCTATGTGGATGTGAAGGATAAAATCCTCAATCCAGACTCTGGGGTCTGTCGTTCCGTCATATGCCTCTATGTTCACGGGTTTGAAACCCTGTGGAAATTCGTGGTCCAGTACCTCTTCTATGAAGCACAGAGGGTGAGAGGCCCCTCTGTATTTGGACATGTTGTGGCGTGTTGTTGACTGTTGTTGTGTCCGGTGATGATTCCGAACTGGTACTCGATCAGTATGATTGTTTTGGTGACCGTAATTCTGCACCGGAATGTGTCCTCTAGATCTATAGATGGACCTGGTCGCGCCGGCCATTTTATCCAGGAGCTCACGCAAATCGTGTGCGGCGTCAGTAGCTGCTCTATTGCGGTTATGAATTGGTTGTTTCGGCCTACTGGCCGTATTTTTCTTCGGTGGAATGGCCTCATCGTCGAATTCTGGCAGCAGCTTGCGCTTTGGATAGCTCTTTGTGTGGCGATCGTCACCGTATTTTTCTTTAGTGTCTAGCACTTTATTCCATCTGCGATTGAGCGTTTCCTGTGCGGCCTTAAGCCTTTGCTTCTGCTTCTTTAGACTTCTCGCAGTGGCCATAAGCCTTCTGTGGAGGTTATCTCGTTCCAAACGTGTTTCCGGGATGACGAATGCGTCGTCGTCCGGACTGTGCTCCTGTCCCGAGGCAGTTTGATGAGTTCGGCCCTTGGGATCACTGTGATTAGGCGTCTGCTCCGGGCTGTGCTCGGCATGACCTGGCCCATCCTGCTCCATCGCTGGGTCCATATGGTCGTTGTTGCCTTCAAAGTTGACTAGGGTGTCGATCTTTCTTGCGTTGTTATCGCTATTTTTACTATGGCTGGACTTAGAGCGGCGTCTGCGCCGTTGTTTTGGCTTTTGTCCGGGGGTTTTATCCTCCGTTTTGTCGCCATCGTCCTCCTTAGGCGTGTCCACCATGTATATATCATATGATGAGGTGGCAGTCTAGCGCCCCGTGGGCGGTGGTTCGGAATCAGCCCGTGCGCCAACGTCCGTATCGTTGGTATCATTGGAGTCGAAGTCAAGCATGTCTGTTATGTCGTCGACAGTGGCTATGAAGTGGGTGGTGGGTGGGGAACGAATTTCTTCGTCGCCTTCTTCCCCCTCAACCCGGACATAGTTCGTCCAAGCATCTCCCGACAAAGAGAGAAGCCTCAATGAATTCAGCATGTCGCCGAGGGGCGAGTGCTGGAAGATATCTACAGCGGTGAATTCCATTACCGGAGCCCAACCAGAATCGGCAGGCTCGGGTGTGCGCGGACTGGAACCTACAACCGGACATGAGTCCGGGGGTCCGGTGTCAGAGGCTTCCTTGGGGGTGAAGCCGGTGCTCAGCTCTACCACCGATGAGAGTGCGGCTTCCGGGGCGGGGTCCATCCACCCGTCTTTGGACAACGCGGTCTGCCCCGGATTTAGGTCTGCAGTTCCTGTAGGTGCGATATCCTGAGTATTGTCCGACAGCAGGTCTAAGCCGTGCTTGTCGTGACTGCTCTGCGCTCCTGGCATAGGCCCGAATCCGCCGAAGATCAAGTCTCCGCGGATATCGGCCATGTAGTTCAAGTTTCCGAACCTGACCTAATGGCCAGGGGCGTAGCTATCGATCTGCTCCAGATGGCCAAGCGAATTGGCCCGCAGTGCGAAGCCGCCGAACACGAAGATCTGTCCAGGGAGAAAAGTCTCACCCTGGACCGCGTTGTTGTTGATGATTGAAGGAGCCATCGAGCCTTGTAGTGACGACACAAAGGAACTCTCAATGAAAGCACCAATGTCGGTGTCAAAACCGGCGGATCTCGGGTAGGGGGTCTCGATATGTGCGTCTAAGGCTAATGGTAATAGGAGGCAAGGGACACGATGTTTTACCCAGGTTCGGGCCCTCTCGATTGAGGTAAAACCCTACTTCCTTCTTGATTGATCTTGATGATATGAGTATTACAAGCGTTGATCTACCAAGAGATCGTAGAGGCTAAACCCTAGAAGCTAGCCTATGATGATTATGATTGTGCCTCTAAGGACTAAACCCTCCGGTTTATATAGACACCGATGGGGGCTAGGGTTTACACAGAGTTGGTTACAAAGAAGGAGATCTAATATCCGGATCGCCAAGCTTGTCTTCCATGCAAAGGAGAGTCCCATCCGGACACGGGACTAAGTCTTGAGTCTTTTATCTTCACGGTCCAACAGTCCGGCCAAAGTATATAGTCCGGCTGTCCGGATACCCCCTAATCCAGGACTCCCTCAACACTCTCACATAATAATGAGTTGGGGTTGTACACGCCCCAGAGTCTCCTAGGCGTCGCCCTTGGGCCTCACAGGGGCTCCCGCCCACGTACTAGTGGAAGCACTTAGCTCTGCGCTGGTGAGAAGACTAGTATAGGTGCCGGACGCAGCTGTTATTTTGCTTGCTTTCTGTATCTGGTTTGCAACTTCTTGAATGTAATTTGGAGTGTTCAGCGTCTCTTTTTGAGGGTTGGGAATTTTTCTTCTCCTTGCGTCATTAGTTCTCTCAAGTATTGCCTCAGGGGGAGTGGCAGTTGCCCGTCGCTCCTCCACATGTGTCCCGCGTGCGGGGGCTGGGCAGGTGCGTACCCTTCGGGCTTGCCCGTGAACACACCTCGCCAAAGCCTTAGTTCCCTGGCCCTGTGGCCTATTCATCCTCGTGTGACGCTCTCAAACGAGCTCGCGGTCACTACGCCTCTGGAGCTTCCTAATCCTACAGCTGTAAGGGCGCCCCTGAGGCCCGGTGACTCTGAGTCACCCCTCGGCAAGGCGCACTCCCGCGACATGGAAGTTCACCGCGGGAACCCTAAGCTAAGTCATCACAATCACAATTGACGGCAACGTGAATATCAGAAGGTGGCATAGAAATAATAACATAACGGCGCAAGCGCCATAGTTCATTACATGCCCCAGTAGGGCCCTCTACTTCTTTTAGCAGCAGCAAGAAAGGAACAAAAGCAAGTACGCGGCAACAACACCTCCTGAGGCCTGGCCCTACCAGCGCCCGGGCTCACCCGGAGTCCTCATCCCGCTTCACCGGGGCGTGGCGGCGATGCAACTCATCTCCCCTACCGGTCCGAGCCCGAAGACATGACGGCTCGCCAAGGTTGCCATCGCTGGAGCTTTCCGTGGAGGAAGAGCCGCCGCTGCTGGAGGTGGCACAACTGTCGCCAAGGGAAAGCTCATCACCAGCAATGACGACGCCCCTCCGTCCGCCATCATTGTCACCGTCGTCGTCGTTGTCGCTCTCCGGGCAGCACCCTACACGCGGGCTGTCCTCCCCGAATATCCTCACATAAAGGGTCGCGACGCCATCATACCTGAAGTGGAGGGTGCACCTCCCGTGCAGTTCCCATGCGCGGGCAAATGACTGCCACCCGTGGTTCAGGAACACGTTGCCGGTGGCCGTGACCTCGGCCTCCACCCACGAGGCCTTGCTACAGAAGCCATCGGCTTGAAACCAGATACCACCAGCCCCTCGGCCAACAGCACGCTTGCGAAGAAGCGCGGGAGCTGTAGCCAGGCTCCTGCGGGCCTCTCTGCCCACACCAGGAACTCCGGGGGTGCGTCGGCTGAGTGGGACCGCAGGCATGGCGGTCGGACGTTCGCTGTGTGCCTCACCTCTTCGTTGTGGCTTCCCCGACCGCGGCGAATCCCGCCATGGGAAGATGTACCCCTGAGGCCGCTGGAGGCAGCACCAGCCTTTGAGGGGGGACGTCCACGCCCACAGGGAACCAGTGCCGGCGTCATAGCATACTTGCGGGGGTGCCCACAACCCTCTTGGGCAGGGGCGGGTCCAGTCCCTCCTTGGGGGCCTTCCCTTTCTCCGCGGTGGAGAACCTCCTTGTCGGCACCATGGATGCCCTGGCAAGACGGCGGATCAGGAAGAAGGAGAAGCAAGCACCGAGAAGACAAAGATGGGCTGGGGGGCTCCGCCCCCTTCCCCCATTTATAGGCGAAGGGAGGCCAACCGCCGGCCTCCCACGATCTCGAGTAATAATGGTTTCTCTGCATGCAACAGGCAGTTGTCAGCCCGGACGGTTGCAAGGCAGCATGGGGAAGTGGAGACGCCCACGTCCCATCAAGGGCCACGCGTCGACTCGATCCCCAGGCGATTGGGACCCGCGGCGCTTCAGACTTGCCTTTTGGCTTTGCCTCGAAGCCAAGTGCGAGCGCGCCTTGGCCCCGGGGGCTTGCTACCTCTTGAGCACTGCGTTGGTTTTCCCTTGAAGAGGAAAGGGTGATGCAGCAAAGTTGCGTAAGTATTTCCCTCAGTTTTGGAGAACCAAGGTATCAATCCAGTAGGAGGCTCCTCAAAAGTCCCTCGTACCTACACAAACAAACAAGAACCTCGCAACCAACGCGATAAAGGGTTTGTCAATCCCTTCACGGTAACTTGCAAAAGTGAGATATGATAGAGATAACAAGATAAGATAAATATTTTGGGTATTTTTACGATATAGATTGGAAAGTAAAGATTGCAAATAAAAGTAGATTGGAAACTCATATGATAAAGGATAGACCCGGGGGCCATAGGTTTCACTGGTGGCTTCTCTCAAGATAGCATAAGTATTACGGTGGGTGAACAAATTATCGTCGAGCAATTGATAGAAAAGTGCATAGTTATGAGATTATCTAGGCATGATCATGTATATAGGCATCACGTCCGCGACAAGTAGATCGAGACGATTCTGCATCTACTTCTATTACTCCACACATCGAACGACTCCTGCCTGCATCTAGAGTATTAAGTTCATAAGAACAGAGTAACGCATTAAGCAAGATGACATGATGTAGAGGGATAAACTCAAACAATGTGATATAAACCCCATCTTTTTATCCTCGATAGCAACAATACAATACGTGCCTTGCTGCCCCTGCTGTCACTGGGAAAGGACACCGCAAGATTGAACCCAAAGCTAAGCACTTCTCCCATTGCAAGAAAAATCAATCTAGTAGGCCAAACCAAACTGATAATTCGAAGGGACTTACAAAGATAACCAATCACACATAAAAGAATTCAAAGAAGATTCAGTTATTTCTCATAGATAAACTTGATCATAAACCCACAATTCATCGGATCTCAACAAACACACCGCAAAAAGAGTTACATCGAATAGATCTCCAAGAAGATCAAGGAGAACTTTGTATTGAGATTCAAAGAGAGAGAAGAAGCCATCTAGCTAATAACTATGGACCCAAAGGTCTGTGGTAAACTACTCACAACTCATCAAAGAGGCCTTGGAGATGATGTAGAGGCCCTCCATGGTTGATTCCCCCTTCGACGGAGTGCCGGCGAAGGCTCCAAGATGGGATCTCACGGATACAGAAGGTTGCGGCGGCGGAAATAGTTTTTCGTGGTGCTCCTCGATGTTTTCAGGGTACGGGAGTATATATAGGCGAAGGAGGTAGGTCAGGGGAGCCACGAGGGTGGGGGCGCACCTACCCCCCTAGGGCGCGCCCTCCTGCCTCGTGGCCGCCTCGGCTGCTTCTTGATGTCCACTCCAAGTCTCCTGGATTGTGTTTGTTCCAAAAAGATCGCTCCCGAAAGTTTCATTCCGTTTGGACTCCGTTTGATATTCCTTTTCTTCGAAACACCGAAATAGGCAAAAAAACAGCAATTCGGGCTCGGCCTTCGGTTAGTAGGTTAGTCCCAAAAATGATATAAAAGTGTAAAATAAAGCCCATAAACATCCAAAATGGGTAATATAATAGCATGGAACAATAAAAAAATTATAGATACCTTGGAGACGTATCAAGCATCCCCAAGCTTAATTCCTGCTCGTGCTCGAGTAGGTAAATGATAAAAATAGAATTTTTGATGTGGAATGCTACCTAGCATATTTCTCAATGTAATTTTCTTTATTGTGGCATGAATGTTCAGATCCAAATGATTCTAAATAAAAGTTCATATTGACATAAGAGTAATAATACTTCAAGCATACTAACAAAGCAATCATGTCTTCTCAAAATAACATGGCTAAATAAAGCTATCCCTACAAAATCATATAGTCTGGCTATGCTCTATCTTCATCACACAAAGTATTTAATCATGTACAACCCCGATGACAAGCCAAGCAATTGTTTCATACTTTAATATTCTCAAACTTTTTCAACTTTCATGCAATACACGAGCATGAGCCATGGACATAGCACTATATGTGGAATAGAATGGTGGTTGTGGAGAAGACAAAAAAGGAGAAGATAGTCTCACGTCAACTAGGCATATCAACAGTCTATGGAGATGCCCATTAATAGATATCAATGTGAGTGAATAGGGATTGTCATGCAACAGATAGAGCTATAAGTGTATGAAAGCTCAACAAAAGAAACTAAGTGGGTCTGCATCCAACTTGCTTGCTCACGAAGACCTAGGGAATTTTGAGGAAGCCCGTCATTGGAATATACAAGCCAAGTTCTATAATGAAAAATTCCCACTAGTATATGGAAGTGACAACATAGGAGACTCTCTATCATGAAGATCATGGTGCTACTTTGAAGCACAAGTGTGGAAAAAAGATAGTAACATTGTCCCTTCTCTCTTTTTCTCTCATTTTTTTTATTTGCTGGGCTTCTTTGGCCTCTTTTTTTATTTGGGCTTCTTTGGCCTCGTTTTTTTGGGCTTCTTTGGCCTCTTTTATTTTTATAAAGTCCGAAGTCTCATCCTGACTTGCGGAGGAATCATAGTCTCCATCATCCATTCCTCACTTGGGACAATGCTATAATAATGAAGATCATCACACTTTTATTTACTTACAACTCAAGAATTACAACTCAATACTTAGAACAAAATGTGACTCTACGTGAATGCCTCTGGTGGTGTACCGGGATATGCAATGAATCAAGAGCAACATGTATGAAAAATTATGAAGGTGGCATTGCCACAAATACAATGTCAACTACATGATCATGCAAAGAGCAATATGACAATGATGGAGCGTGTCATAATAAATGGAACGGTGGAAAGTTGCATGGCAATATATCTCGGAATGGCTATGGAAATGCCATAATAGGTAGGTATGGTGGCTGTTTTGAGGAAGGTATATGGTGGGTGTATGGTACCGGCGAAAGTTGCGCGGCACAAGAGAGGCTAGCAATGGTGGAAGGGTGAGAGTACGTATAATCCATGGACTCAACATTAGTCATAAAGAACTCATATACTTATTGCAAAAATCTACAAGTCATTGAAAATAAAGTACTACGCGCATGCTCCTAGTGGGATAGATTGGTAGGAAAAGACCATCGCTCGTCCCCGACTGCCACTCATAAGGAAGACAATCAATAAATAAATTATGCTCCCACTTCATCACAAAGCGGTTCACCATACATGCATGCTACGGGAATCACAAACTTCAACACAAGTATTTCTCAAATTCATAATTACTCCACTAGCATGACTCTAATATCACCATCCTCATATCTCAAAACAATTATCAAGCATCAAATTGATCATAGCATCCAATTCACTTTCTATGATAGTTTTTATTATACCCAACTTGGATGCCCATCATTTTAGGACCAAATTTATAACCATCGAAAATATCATGCTGTTCTAAAATACTCTCCAAATGATATAAGTGAAGCATGAGAGGTCAACAATTTCTACAAAATTAAACCACCGCCATGCTCTAAAAGATATAAGTGAAGCACCAGAGCAAAATTATCTATCTCAAAAGATATAAGTGAAGCACATAGAGTATTCTAATAAATTCCAAATCAAGTGTGTCTCTCCCAAAAGGTGTGTACAGCAAGGATGATTGTGGTAAACTAAAAAGCAAAACTCATATCACACAAGATGCTCCAAGCAAAACACATATCATGTGGCGAATAAAAATATAACTCCAAGTAAAGTTACTGATAGACGAAGACGAAAGAGGGGATGCCTTCCGGGGCATCCCCAAGCTTAGGCTTTTGGTTGTCCTTGAATATCTTGGGGTGCCATGGGTATCCCAAAGTTTAGGCTCTTGCCACTCCTTATTCCATAGTCCATCAAATCTTTACCCAAAACTTGAAAACTTCACAACACAAAACTCAACAGGAAATCTCATAAGCTCCGTTAGTGCAAGAAAGAAAAACCGCCACATAAGGTACTGTAATGAACTCATTATTTATTTATATTGGTGTTAAACCTACTGTATTCAAACTTCTCTATGGTTCATACCCCCAGATACTAGCCATAGATGCATCAAAATAAGCAAACAACACACGAAAAACAGAATCTGTCAAAAACAGAACAGTCTGTAGCAATATGTAACTTTTGAATACTTATGGAACTCTAAAAATCCTACAAAAATAGGAAGTCCTGGGAAATTTGTCTAATGATCTACTAAAAAAAGAATCAATGCAAAATCACGTTTCTGTGCTTCACTAAATTATTATCGTGCGCGCAAAAATTTCTGTTTTTCAGCAGAATCAAATTAACTATCACCGTAGGTTATCCTATAGGTTCTACTTGGCACAAACACTAATTAAAACATAAAACCACATCTAAACAGAGTCTAGATGAATTATTTATTACTAAACAGAAGCAAAAATCAAGAAACAGAAATAAAATTGGGTTGCCTCCCAACAAGCGCTATCGTTTAACGCCCCTAGCTAGGCATAAAAGCAAGAATAGATCTAATTATTGTCATCTTTGGCATTCAATTCATAAGTGGTACGCATAATAGATTCATAAGGTAATTTGACTTTATTTCTAGGGAAGTGTTCCATGCCTTTCCTTAATGGAAATTGGAATCTAATATTCCCTTCCTCCATATCAATAATTGCACCAATCGTTCTAAGGAAAGGTCTACCAAGAATAATAGGACATGAAAGATTGCAATCTATATCAAAAATGATAAAATCAATGGGCACATAATTCCTATTTGCAACAATAAGAACATCATTGATCCTTCCCATAGGTTTCTTAGTGGTGGAATCCTCAAGGTGCAAGTTTAAAGAGCAATCATCAAAATCATGGAAACCTAGCACATCACATAAAGTTTTCGGAATCGTGGAGACACTAGCACCCAGATCACAGAAAGCATAGCATTCAGGATCTTTAATTTTAATTTTTATAGTAGGTTCCCACTCATCATAATGTTTTCTAGGTATAGAAACTTCCAATTCAAGTTTTTCTTCATAAGATTGCATCAAGGCATCAACAATATGTTTGGTAAAAGCTTTATTTTGACTATAAGCATGAGGAGAATTCAACACGGATTGCAACAAGGAAATACAATCTATTAAAGAACAATTATCATATTTAAATTCCTTGAAATCCATAATAGTGGGTTCATTACTATGTAAAGTTTTGATCTCTCCAATCCCACTTTTACCAAATTTAGCATCAAGATCTAAAAACTCCGAATCATTGGGACGCCTTTTAACTAAAGTTGACTCATCTCCAATCCCATCATTATCAAGATTCATATTGAAAAACAAAGATTTAATAGGGGAAACATCAATAACTTTTAGATCTTCATCATTATTTTCATGGAAACTAGAAGAACACGCTTTTACAAAGCAATCTTTCTTAGCACGCATCCTAGCGGTTCTTTCTTTGCACTCATCAATGGAAATTCTCATGGCTTTGAGAGACTCATTGATATCATGATTTGGTGGAATAGATCTAAGTTTCAAAGAATCAACATCAAGTGAATGTCTATCAACGTTCCTAGCCAATTCATCAACTTTAAGCAATTTTTCTTCAAGCAAAACATTGAAATTCTTTTGAGAGATCATAAATTCTTTAACACTATTATTAAAATCAGAGGTCATCTTATTAAAATTTCCATAAGAGTTGTTGTAGGAATTACCATAAGTATTAGAGGAATTACTAGGAAACGGCCTAGGATTAAAGTTTCCTCTATAAGCATTGTTACCAAAATTATTCCTACCAAAAAAATTCACATCCATATATTCATTATTATTCTCAATAAAAGTAGACAAAGGCATATCATTGGGATCAATAGGATCACTCTTAGTAGCAAATAATTTCATATGTTCATCCATCTTTCCACCCAAAACATTAATCTCTTCTATCGCATGAACCTTTTTACTAGTAGATCTTTCGGTGTGCCATTGAGAATAATTAACCATGATGTTATCAAGGAGTTTAGTAGCTTCTCCTAAAGTGATTTCCATAAAAGTGCCTCCCGCGGCCGAATCTAAGAGGTTTCTAGAAGCAAAATTCAATCCGGCATAAAAAGATTGTATGATCATCCATAAATTCAAACCATGAGTAGGGCAATTGTGAATCATTAATTTCATTCTTTCCCAAGATTGGGCAACGTGCTCATGATCAAGTTGTTTAAAATTCGTAATATCATTTCTAAGAGAGATGATCTTAGCGGGAGGAAAATACTTAGAGATAAAAGCATCTTTGCACTTATTCCATGAATCAATACTACTTTTAGGCAAAGACGAAAACCAAGTTTTAGCATGATCTCTAAGTGAAAACGGAAATAACTTCAATTTAACAATATCATTATCCATATCTTTCTTCTTTTGCATATCACACAAATGAACAAAGTTGTTTAGATGAGTAGCGGCATCTTCACTAGGAAGGCCGGAGAATTGATCTTTCATAACAAGATTCAACAAAGCAGCATTGATTTCACAAGATTCAACATCATTAAGAGGGGCAATCGGAGTGCTAAGGAAATCATTATTTTTGGTATTGGAAAAGTCACACAATTTGGTATTATCTTGAGCCATCATGACAAGCAATCCAACACACAAGCACACAAAAAGGCAAGCAAAAGAGAGAGGGGAGAACAGGAAAGAGAGAGCGGATAAAACGGCAAGGGTGAAGTGGAGGAGAGGAAAATGAGAGGCAAATGGCAAATAATGTAATGCGAGGGAGATGAGTTTGTGATGGGTACTTGGTATGTCTTGACTTGAGCGAAGACCTCCCCGGCAACGGCGCCAGAAATCCTTCTTGCTACCTCTTGAGCACAGCGTTGGTTTTCCCTTGAAGAGGAAAGGGTGATGCAGCAAAGTAGCGTAAGTATTTCCCTCAGTTTTTGAGAACCAAGGTATCAATCCAGTAGGAGGCTCCTCAAAAGTACCTCGTACCTACACAAACAAACAAGAACCTTGCAACCAACACAATAAAGGGGTTGTCAATCCCTTCACGGTAACTTGCAAAAGTGAGATCTGATAGAGATAATAAGATAAGATAAATATTTTTGATATTTTTATGATATAGATTGGAAAGTAAAGATTGCAAATAAAAGTAGATTGGAAACTTATATGATAAAAGATAGACCCGGGGGCCATAGGTTCCACTAGTGGCTTCTCTCAAGATAGCATAAGTATTATGGTGGGTGAACAAATTACTGTCGAGCAATTGATAGAAAAGTGCATAGTTATGAGATTATCTATGCATGATCATGTATATAGGAATCACGTCCGCAACAAATAGATCGAAACGATTCTGCATCTACTACTATTACTCCACACATCGACCAACTCATGCCTGCATCTAGAGTATTAAGTTCATAAGAATAGAGTAACGCATTAAGCAAGATGACATGATGTAGAGGGATAAACTCAAACAATATGATATAAACCCCATCTTTTTATCCTCGATGGCAACAATACAATACGTGCCTTGCTGCCCCTGCTGTCACTGGGAAAGGACACCGCAAGATTGAACCCAAAGCTAAGCACTTCTCCCATTGCAAGAAAGATCAATCTAGTAGGCCAAACCAAACTGATAATTCAAAGAGACTTGCAAAGATAACCAATCACACATAAAAGAATTCAGAGGTGATTCAACTATTTCTCATAGATAAACTTGATCATAAACCCACAATTCATCGGATCTCAACAAACACACCACAAAAAGAGTTACATCGAATAGATCTCGAAGAAGATCAAGGAGAACTTTGTATTGAGATTCAAAGAGAGAGAAGAAGCCATCTAGCTAATAACTATGGACCCGAAGGTCTGTGGTAAACTACTCACAACTCATCGGAGAGGCCTTGGAGATGATGTAGAGGCCCTCCCTGGTCGATTCCCCCTCCGGCGGAGCACCGGCGAAGGCTCCAAGATGGGATCTTGCGGATACAAAAGGTTGCAGCAGTGGAAATAGTTTTTCGTGGTGCTCCTCGATGTTTTCAGGGTAAGGGAGTATATATATGCGAAGGAGGTATGTCAGGCGAGCCACGAGGGTATTGGCGCGCCTACCCACCCTAGGGCGCGCCCTCTTGCCTCGTGGCTGCCTTGGCTGCTTCTTGATGTCCACTCCAAGTCTCCTGGATTGCGTTTGTTCCAAAAAGATTGCTCCCGAAGGTTTCATTCCGTTTGGACTCTGTTTGATATTCCTTTTCTTTGAAACACTGAAATAGGCAAAAAAAACAGTAATTCGGGTTGGGCCTCTGGTTAGTAGGTTAGTCCCAAAAATGATATAAAAGTGTAAAGTAAAGCCCATAAACATCCAAAACGGGTAATATAATAGCATGGAACAATCAAAAATTATAGATATGTTGAGATGTATTAGGGCTACTATCGGCGTTCTGGGAACCAGGGTACCCAGACTTGCCTGCCTGCGGCCCACGGCGTGGCTCCATCGGCGGCCTGGTATGGCCCGTCTTCAGCATCGACAAGTTAAGACCCTTGCGAGGGGTCGAGCCTCGTGGGGCGGACGACATCAAGACCTCCGGAAGGAGCGACCTCCCCAGGCGACCTCATGAGGAGCGCAGATTTCTAAGCAAGCACTCACCTCATGCGGTTGAGGTGAAGTCAACCATGACGACCAAGGCCAGGCGCGCGCCAGCGGGTGCAGAGCAGCAGGGTTTCCAATTTGGTACTAAGGAGGCAACCGCATGCACAGAGCCCCGAGGAATCAACCAAAGGTTACTGTTTGCATGCAACAAGACCAGGACCGTCGGGGTGGCAGGACATATGTTATCGCCGAGCCCACCAAGACGTCATGACCAGAAGCTTTTTGCAGGCGAAGACCACCTTTCATCAGGATAAGATTTACTACTTGTCCCCCGTTCAAAATTTGCCACTGTGGGATCCCTTCCCGCCTAAGTTTTGGGGGAAGAGGACCAAGGCCACTATAAATATAGCTTAGCCACCACCGTAGAGGTGGGAGCCCCAAAAAAGCCAGCACAAGCACAAGAACAAGCCTCCTGAGGTTGTTCTCCCACCTATACTAGTTCATTCTCGGCCCCGCGAGGCTAATCCACCACAAAGAGGGAGTAGGGTTTTACACCGCAAGGTGGCCCGAACCTGGGTAAACCGCCGTGTCCATTTCCTTCCTTGTTCATCGATCTAGGTCATGAGAGCAGCGAGTGGGCTGGCTGGAGAGGTTAATTTCTTCGCACACACCCCGAAGTTCGAACCTTTCTCGGGTCTAAAGGTAGAATTTATATTCTGTGAAGTTATATCAACCACCGATACAACTAAAACAAGAATAAAACTTATTTGTAGGTATAATGGTATAGGTTTGCAAGATAATAAAGAACATGGAAATAAAATTTAGGTGATGTTTTAAATAAATAACAATAAAGTAAATATAGGGAGTGTGGAAAAGTGGTGGTAGGATGTGCAAAATTGTCCCTAGGCAATTGATAACTAGACAGATAATCATTATTGCAGTTTTATGTGTGGGAGAGGCCTAAGCTAACATACTTTCGATACTTGGATCATATGTTCTTATGATTTAAACTCTAGCAAGCATCTTCAACTACTAAAGCTTGATTAACATAAAACCCAACCATAATATTAAGTAAAAAGTCCCCTTTGATCCCATACACAACAACTCACGAACTCGGGTTTAGGTTTCTGTCACTCCCACTACCCACCATAAGCGAATCATTAACACATTGCAACACCCTATAGCGGGAATCTCACATGCTTGTGCAACACGGTGGGCAGCATGGGATAACACCAAAATAAAGTATGCAACTCAAACCAATCATGATCACCAATCAACCCATAGGAGAAAAGAAACTACTTAAACATAATAGAGGAAACACATCATTGGATAATAATATATTAGATAAAGCACCATGTTCATGTGGGGTGTACAATGGGTTGTAGGAGAGTGGACCACTGATTATAGATGGGGGAAGGTGATGGAGGGGTTGATGAAGCGGCGGTGTTGTTGGAGATGATCGTCGTCACGATGTTTTCCCCGGTGGCGATCCGCCGCCACCAGGAGATAGGGGGAGACAGCCCCCTCCTCCTTCTTCTTACTTGGCCTAACCCCTAGATGGGAGAAGGGTTTCCCCTCTGGTCCTTGGCCTCCATGGCCCCCAAGTGGCGGGAGCCCCACTGAGACTGGATCTCTCCTCTTCTTTCTCCCTAGGGTTTCTTCTGTTTTGGGGGCTGTTTCTACGGCCGAGCACCATTTCTTAAATAGCCAGAGTTTCGTAACTCCGATTGGGCTGAAACTTTAACACAATTTTCCCCGATATTAGCTTCTTGCGGTCGAAGGTGTAACATCCCAAATTTTCAATTTGGAATGTTATACATTGGATCATCATTGCATATCATATTTTATTGCATTTTGGGTTGATCCTAGAAATTCTACGCAACTCAAGGACCCACGGAGAGAGTTGGGGATTTCGTTATTTTCATATTTGAGTTTTCTCAAATTTTGAAAAGAGGATCGTCTGATTTTAATTATTTTTCTCTTCGAATATTTCTTATATGAAAATAAAAGAGAGGAGATAATATGACTTCTCCAAAATAAAATAAATACTGGAGGAAAAATATTAAAATCAAATTTTAGTTCTTTTGGAGTTTTACTTGCTATTTTATTTGCATTAGAAAAATATGCATAATTTTTAAAAGTGCATTTTTACGCCAAGAAAATGTTCACTTTGTTCCAAATATTTTATTTAGACGGTGAAAATTTGTTTTGACATTTTTAGATTTTTATTTTTATTTATTTAGGATTCTCGGCGGAATCTGTTTCTAAAAAAAAGCGCTTCGCGGACCGAACTGGGCCGAAGCCCAGCCAGCCCGGCATCACCAGTGCCTCCCCGCGCCCGCACGCCATGACCGAGCCGGACTCCGCCGGAGTCCGGGACGCCGCCGCCGCCTCGGTGCCCCCTGCCCAAGTCGAGCCCCCCTCCCACCTTTATATGTCGCACCCCGCCGCTGCCTCGACCCTACCTCACCCCGTCGCAGCAGCAGCAGCACGCGCCCGCCACCGCCGCCGTCGCCACACCCGCCGCCGCCCCGCAACGCCTCACCTCGCCGGAGCCGCCGCCTCGTCGCCGGAGCTGCCGCCGATCCGATCCGGATCCGCCAGGTTTTTTTCGGTTTAGGTAAAAACCAATCGGTTTTTATTTAAAACCCTAGATCTGTTTTATTAGATTAGTTTCATTTCGGTTTTTTCGGTTTAGTTATTTAGCGGACGTTCGTTCGTATGTTTTTTAACGAGCGTTGTTCATCCGTTAGCCGCAGACAGCGAACGTTCGTTCGTTAGCCTGTTCGTTAGTTTTCTTTTTCCAGGGTTTTTCCACGATTATTTTCGATCGCGATTTCAGCCCAGATCTTAGTTTTAGTTTATCTTTTTGCTCGTTTATTGGAATCAAGCGATTCAAGTGCCCAGATCTTTGTCTCGAAGCCCTTTTTCTGTTTAATAAACTTGAACAAGATTTTGCTACTGTAAAATTTGACTTTAGTCCAGATTAGTAAGCGGATCTTGTTTCTTTCGCAGTTTGAGTTTACTTGTTTCGTGTGATTTGATTCTTTTTGCAAACTAGAGTTCTTAAGTTGAACTTTTTGGTTAGATATATTATTTGAGTTTTACCCGTGCTTCTAGTTTGAGTGCTTATGTATGTTATTGTTTGTTTGCGATAGAGTACCTGGAGTGCGAAGCGTGCTACTACAAGTCTCTAGGTTTCATGGATCATCAGCAAGGCAAGTAACACTTTGATCATACCTCTTTACTACCCAGTTTTATTGCATTAGATCAACCCTCAAACAATTGCATGGTTAGGATATGATTAACATGTGGGTTTTGGGAAGTAGATGATGAGGTAGAACCTATTGCCATGTTTATTATCAAACCTTTGGGAGTTACTTCTACGTTATGCTTATAGTACTATGCTATGCTCATAGACGTGGTTGGGTTTGAGTGTATCCATGACAGATGTGAGTATTGTTAATTAATGGTTAACTTAATGTGGCTACTTTAATACACATCTGGGTGGATTGCTTGAGGCACCCTGGAGTACCCAGTGATTGTCAGGGCACCTGGAGAATCCAGTGTTATCCTAGGATATCCCGGAGTACCCGTGTGATCATCCTACGGTTTGCCACCCAGACTCAAAGGGATCATAAGATTATTCATGCTAGAAACTTCCATTTGCAGCCCCAAGCCAATATGGGCTCTGGCATAGTTGATTAAGTTGCGTGAAGCTCTTGAAGAGGTTGACTAGCAGATGTAGTGGGTTGTAGGTGGTACTGTCTATCCAGAGTAGAGAGTTAATGCTTCAGAAAGACTGTGTATCGAATCTCCGACCATGGATGTATTTGAGTCTTGTGGGGAAAAGTGCGCAAACCTCTGCAGAAATGTACAAACTATTCATGAATAGCCGTGTCCCCGGTGATGGACGTTTTGAGTATCTAGTTCTTGGATTATCATGTCGATCTCGTCACTCTAATATAATTTGATTGGGTTAATGATGATGTTTAATTGGGATTGAGTTGGAGGAACCTTCTCAATGTTTAACAACCACCATGATAGTTAAATAAAATTTATTCCTTTGTTGTAGGGAAAATTGGCTTTATGCAAAAACTGTAACCATAGAGCTTTCCACCAGCCAAATGTGCATGTAGTGATAGCATTTATTCTGTTCATTACTCTATGTGTTACATTGCCAGCATATTCCATGTGTTGGTCTGTTTCGGGTTACAACATCCATGTTGCAGACTTTTCAGATGACGAGTAAGGTGCCATAGGTCGTTGTCTTACACTCAGCTATGCCGTTGGAGTTGATGGACTCACTTTATCTTCCAAGCCTTCCGCTGTTATCGATTTTAGATGGCCTTGAGCCATATTATTGTAATAAGTTTCTCTTTTGAGACATTCGATGTAATAAGTGTGTGATTGCTACTCTGTTATAAATCCTCGAGTACTGTGCATGTCAGCATTACCGATCCATGGATGACACTGATGCACAGAGATCAGACTATTTGAGGTTTGGTCGCTACAAGATGGTATCAGAGCACACGCTGACTACAGGACACGACCACTAAGCTAAAACCCTAGATCACTACTTTATTCTCATTTCTGACTCCTCTTGTTTTCTACTCTATAGGATGGCGGATGCAAGGAACAAGTTCACGCAACCGGAGAAGATACACCTTTCAAACGACACTTGAAGGAAGTTACTAGGTACCTGAACATCGGAATACCAAGCTTCACCGGGACCTACATCACCACTTTACCAGAAGAGGAGTGTTGGATGATTCGAGTTCAAGTTCCAGGAAGGACGTTCATGCCAGTCACTGATCCCATAGAATTTTCCTTTGATGCACCAACCTGGAGTCTAGGGAAGAGCATGGCAGCCCACATCACCATGGGACGCATTTGAGAAGTTTACCACAAGGATCTCAAGGATACTATCTACCAGATTTGTGGGTGCCGGGATGAGCAATGGCAGATGATCAGCACCAGGAGGGATAGGTCCATTGCAGCTTTCATCCAGGAGTTAAACCAACACATTCGTCGCCAGGAGAACCAGATGTACGCATGCATGATAGATCTGAAGAAGGCAATAACCAGGATCTCGGAGCTGTAGGAAGAACTCAAGTCTACACGCGATGGATATGAGGAGGAAATGACAATACTCGTGGAGAAGAATGAAGATTTGACAAGGAAGCTAGGAGTATTCATGGGAGACCCCGCGCCAGGAGGAGAAGATGACGATTCCACTTGTCCGGAGAACTACATCATCATCAACGACACCGACTCAAAACCCCAACGATAGCGATGATGACTATGTTAATGAAGCTGGAGCAGATATCATGGAGTCTTCCATCGATCAAATTTTCTAGTCGACCACCATATCAGTAGTAGTATTTCCCCATGTATATAGTATAGTCCGAGCACTTTTGTAACGATAGTTAGACCGATGTATGTCCTTGTTTGAATTGATTGAAGTGATAAGTTTGTGTTTGTCTCATGTGCATAAGTGTAGTGTTTTCCCTCTAGATCTCATTCTATTCTGTATTCCCATCTTTTCTAAACCCATCATATGCCTCCGAGATGCGACAATGGATTTGCTTTCCCACCGGAGCTCACTCAGTTGATCCAGCAGCAGAATACCCGGATGCAGCTACTTAGCCCGTTTTCTAAGGCTGAATCCGTCGGTGTTCTCCAATAGCACCGAGATGATAGTTGCAGATGATTGGATCCGCAAGATTGGAAGGGAGTTGACCACTGCAGGATGCACAGATGCGGAGAGAGTGCGATTTGCCGCACATCAGCTTGATGGACCCGCAGCATCATGGTGGGAGAATTTCACAACCACTTACCCCATCGACACTGTCACATGGGACCAGTTTCAGCAGGCTTTTTGAACTGCCCATGTTTCAGCAGGAGCAATGGCCATGAAGAAGCGTGAATTTCGCAACTTGCGCCAAGGAGGACGCAAAGTGGGCCAGTATGTGGATGACTTTAGTAAGTTAGCAAGTTATGCCCCAGATGACGTTGCTACGAATGCAGCTAAGCAGGAGAAGTTTCTGGAAGGACTGAATGATGAGCTGAGCATGCAGTTGATGGTGGCAACCTTCAACAACTACCAGGAGTTGGTAGATAGAGCTCTTATGATTGAAGGGAAGCATCAGCAGATTGACAACCGCAAGAGGAAATATGGACAAGGGAAGTACAATTCAGGAGCTCAGCAGAGGCCCTGTTTTACCCCGAACTCGGGAGGATACCTTCACCATAACCATGGAGGACATAATTCCAATGGAGGGAGTTCGCATAACCGTAGTGGCCCCAATAATGGAAATGGGAATGGAGGAAGCAATGGCCAGAACCGTCCCAACCCAGCAACGCACGCCAAGAAGGATCCAAGTAACATTACTTGTTTCAAGTGCGGGAAGAATGGACATTATGCCACGGAGTGTTCTGAAGCAAAGAATGGAAATGGCAATGGAAGCTCTGGGAAGAATCCCAACCCTTTCAATAGGGGACAAGTAAACCACGTTAGCGTGGAGGAGGTTGAAGCGCAACTCGATGCAGTAATAGGTAAGTTTTTGGTTAAGTCATTTACTGCAATCGTTCTTTTTGATACTGGTGCATCGCATTCATACATATCAAGGGGATTTGTGGATAAGTTTAACCTGCCAACCCAAGCCCTTAGGTCACCCATGTTAGTAACCTCGCCAGGAGCAGAGTATATGGCTAGCCTATGGTGTGATCGGTTACCATTAAGGATTGGTAACTACGTGTTCCCCTCAGACCTAATAGTGTTGGAGTCACAAGGACTGGATGTGATATTAGGCATGGATTGGTTATCGAAGTATGGAGGGAACATTGACTGCGCCAGTAAGTCGATTTTGCTCACCACCCCAGAAGGAAGAAGGATCAAGTATGTATCCCTGCATGTGCCGAAGAGGACTCAAGTGAATTCCTTATCAGGAGTTGTATAGGAGGAAGTAGCAGTGGTGAAGGATTTCCCTGATGTATTTCCAGAGGAGTTTCCAAGCATGCCACTGGATAGAGACATTGAGTTTTTGATTGAGCTTTTGCCAGGCACAGGGCCAATATCTAAGAGACCGTATCGGATGCCTGCAAAGGATTTGGAAGAAATTAAGAAGCAGATTAAGGAGTTACTGGATAAAGGCTATATTCGCCCAAGTTCGTCACCTTGGGGATCACCAGTGCTTCTAGTGGAGAAGGATGGATCGTTGAGGATGGTTGTTGATTATCGAGGATTGAATGAAGTAATGATCAAGAACAAGTACCCACTGCTGATGATCAATGATTTGTTTGACCAATTGCAAGGAGCTAAAGTATTTTCCAAGATCGATCTGCAATCAGGATACCACCAGCTGAAGATTCGAGAGCAGGATATACCTAAAACAGCTTTTACCATAAGGTATAGGCTATATGAGTATACCGTTATGTCATTTGGTCTGACTAACGCACGTGCCTATTTCATGAACATGATGAAGAAGGTGTTTATGGAGTTTTTGGATAAGTTCGTTCTGGTGTTCATTGATGAAATATTAGTCTACTCGAAGAATGAAGAGGAGCATAAGGAGCATTTGCGTTTTGTACTTGGGAAGCTCATAGAACATCAATTATATGCCAAGTTCAGCAAGTGTGAGTTTTGGTTGAAGGAAGTTGGATTCCTCGGACATGTTATATACGGAGAAGGAATAGCAGTAGACCCCACCAAAGTTGTCACTATGACAAATTGGGAAGCACCCACGTCAGTTGGAGAGATCCAGAGTTTTCTTGGACTCGCAAGATACTACCGGAGGTTCATTGAGAATTTCTCTAAGATTGCAAAACCCATGACAGAGTTGTTGAAGAAGGACACCAAATTCAAATGGACTAAGGAATGTGAGGCCAGTTTTCAGGAATTGAAAAAACGTTTGGTTACAGCCCCAGTGTTGATTCTTCCAGATCAATGCAAGGACTATCAAGTGTATTGTGATGCTTCTCGTCGAGGACTTGGAGCAGTGCTTATGTAGGAGGGAAGAGTTGTATCATATGCCTCATGACAGCTTAAACCCCATGAGTTGAATTATGCTACACACGATTTGGAATTAGTAGCTGTAGTGCATGCATTGAAGACATGGAGACATTTTCTCATCGGAAACCACTGTGAGGTGTACAAGGATCCCAAGAGTTTGAAATATATCTTCACGCGGAAGGAGTTGAATCTCAGGCAGAGGAGATGGTTGGAGCTCATCAAGGATTATGATATGAGGTTGCATTATCATCCTGGAAAGGCTAATGTAGTAGCCGATGTGTTGAGTCGCAAGAGTCATGTCAATACACTCATGACCGGAGAATTACCTAAGGAGTTAGCAGAGGATCTTCGCGAGCTATGTTTGGAGATAGTTCTGAGAGGCTATGTAGCAGCATTGGAAATACAGTCTACTTTGATGGCTAAGATCAGAGAAGCCCAAAAGACGGACAAGGAGATTGCCAAGATAAAGGAAAGGATGAGCAAAGTAAAGGCTAAAGGATTGTGAGGATGAGAATGATACCTTATGGTTTGAGGGCCGCGTATATGTGCCTAATGACCCGGAGATCAGGAAGTTGATTCCGCAAGAGGCCCATGATTCACCATATTCGATTCACCCAGGAAATACCAAGATGTATCTGGAATTGAAGGACAGTTTCTAGTGGACCGGAATGAAGAAGGATTTTGCGGAGTATGTAGCAGTTTGTGATGTATGTCAGAGAGTGAAGGCAGAGCATCAGAAGCCAGCAGGATTGCCACAGCCATTGCCGATACCCAAATGGAAGTGGGATAAGCTAGGCATGGATTTTATTAAGGGATTGCCCATGACTCATTCAGGCTATGACTCGATATGGGTTGTAGTCGATCGGTTGACGAAGGTAGCTCATTTCATCCGCGTGAAGACCACTTACACCAGTGCTAAGTTGGCCAAGATATACATGACCAGGATTGTATGTCTGCATGGAGTTCCGAGGACCATTGTATCAGATAGAGGAACCCAGTTTACCTCAAAGTTCTGGAATTAGTTGCATGAGACTTTGGGACCATGCTAGAATTTAGTACAGCCTTTCATCCACAGACAGATGGACAGACCGAGAGAGTTAACCAGATTCTGGAGGACATGTTGAGAGCTTGTGCGCTAGATTATGGATCTAGTTGGGACGACAATTTGTCGTATGCAGAGTTCTCTTACAACAACAACTATCAAGCTAGTTTGAAGATGGCCCCTTTTGAAGCTTTGTACGGAAGGAGGTGCAGGACACTGTTACTATGGGATGAAGTTGGAGACCGTCAGTTGTTCGGACCAGATTTGATTAAAGAGTCTGAAGAGAAGGTTAAGCTGATTCACGATAGACTCAGGATAGCCCAGTTCAGGCAGAAGAGCTACGCGGATTTTAAACGCAAGGAGACAGTTTACAAAGTCGGAGACATAGTTTATCTTCGAGTGTCCCCACTTCGAGGAGTTAAGCGTTTTGGAGTTAAGGGAAAGTTTGCGCCACGTTTTGTGGGACCATACAAAGTTTTGGAGCGTATAGGAGAAGTTGCTTACAAGTTGGAATTGCTTGAAGGATTGTCATTAGTTCATGATGTGTTCTATGTTTCCCTGTTGAAGAAGTGCCACGCAGAGATGGCCGATATTCCTCGGAGGGATACAGTGCCACTGGAAGCCATTTAGTTGGATAGCGATTTAACCTACGAGGAGAAACCAGTGAAGATTCTCGAGTTTGCCAGCCGAGTCACATGCAGCAAGGTTATCAAGTTCTGCAAAGTTCAGTGGAGCCACCATACCGAGGATGAGGCCACCTGGGAATGAGAGGAAGAATTACGAAAGGACCACCCGCACCTATTTTCTAGCCAACCCAAATCTCGAGGGCGAGATTCATCTTAAGGGGGGTAGGTTTGTAACATCCCAAATTTTCAATTTCAAATGTTATACATTAGATCATCATTGCATATCATATTTTATTGCATTTTGGGTTGATCCTAGAAATTCTACGCAACTCAAGGACCCACGGAGAGAGTTGGGGATTTTGTTATTTTCGTATTTGAGTTTTCTCAAATTTTGAAAAGAGGATCGTCTAATTTTAATTATTCTTCTCTTCGAATATTTCTTATATGAAAATAAAAGAGAGGAGATAATATGACTTCTCCAAAATAAGATAAATATTGGAGGAAAAATATTAAAATCAAATTTTAGTTCTTTTGGAGTTTTACTTGCTATTTTGTTTGCATTAGAAAAATATGCATAATTTTTAAAAGTGCATTTTTAGTCCAAGAAAATGTTCACTTTGTTTTAAATATTTTATTTAGACGGTGAAAATTTGTTTTGGAATTTTTAGATTTTTATTTTTATTTATTTAGGATTCTCGGCAGAATGTGTTTAAAAAAAAGCGCTTCGCGGACCGAACTGGACCGAAGCCTAGCGGGCCCGGCATCACCACCGCCTCCCCGCGCCCGCACGCTGTGACCGAGCCGGACTCCGCCGGAGTGCGGGACGCCACCGCCGCCTCGGTTCCCCCTGCCCAAGTCGAGCCCCCCTCCCCCCTTTATATGCCGCACCCCGCCGCCGCCTCGACCCCACCTCGCCCCACCGCAGTAGCAGCAGCAGCACGCGCCCGCCGCCGCCGCTGCCACACCCGCCGCCGCCCTGCAGTGCCACACCTCGTCGAAGCCACTGCCACGTCGCCAGAGCCGCCACCGACCCGATCCGGATCCGCCGGTTTTTTCGGTTAAGGTAAAAACTGATCGGTTTTTATTTAAAACCCTAGATCTGTTTTTTTAGATTAGTTTCATTTCTTTTTTTCGGTTTAGTTATTTAGCGGACGTTCATTCGTACGTTCGTTTTAACGAGCGTTGTTCGTCCGTCAGGCGCAGACAGCGAACGTTCATTCGCTGGCCTGTTCGTCAGTTTTCTTTTTCCAGGGATTTTCCGCGATTCTTTTCGATCGCGATTTCAGCCTAGATCTTAGTTTTAGTTTATCTTTTCGCTCGTTTATCGGAATCAGACAATTCAAGCGCCCAGATCTTCGTCTCGAAACCCTCTTTCTGTTTAATCATCTTGAACAAGATTTTGCTACTGTAAAATTTGACTTTAGTCCAGATTAATAAACGGAACTTGTTTCTTTCGCAGTTTGAGTTTTGTTGTTTCATTTGATTTGATTCTCTTTGCAAACCGGAGTTCTTAAGTTGAACTTTCTGGTTAGATCTCTTATTTGAGTTTTACCCATACTTCTAGTTTGAGTGCTTATGTATGTTATTGTTTGTTTGCGATATAGTACCCGGAGTGTGAAGCGTGCTACTACGAGTCTCTAGGTTTCACGATCATCAGCAAGGCAAGTAACACTTTGATCATACCTCTTTACTACCCAGTTTTATTGCATTAGATCAACCCTCAAACAATTGCATGGTTAGGATCTGATTAACATGTGGGTTTTGGGAAGTAGATGATGAGGTAGAACCCATTACCATGTTTATTATCAAACCTTTGGGAGTTACTTCTACATTATGCTTATACTACTATATATACTATGCTCGTAGACGTGGTTGGGTTTGAGTGTATCCATGACAGATGTGAGTATTGTTAATTAAAGGTTAACTTAAGGTGGCTACTTTAATACACATCTAGGTGGATTGCTTGAGGCACCCTGGAGTACCCACTGGTTGTCAGGGCACCTGGAGAATCCAGTGTTGTCCTAGGATATTCCGGAGTACCCGTGTGATCATCCTATGGTTCGCCACCCAGGCTCAAAGGGATCATAAGATTATTCATGCTAGAAACTTCCGTGTGCAGCCACAAACAAATATCGGCTCTGGCATAGTTGAGTAAGTTGCGTGAAGCTCTTGAAGAGGTAGACTAGCAGATGTAGTGGGTTGTAGGTGGTACTGACTATCCAGAGTAGAGAGTTATGTTGGGGAACGTAGTAATTTCAAAAAAATTCCTACGCACACGCAAGATCATGGTGATGCATAGCAATAAGAGGGGAGAGTGTTGTCCACGTACCCTCGTAGACCGTAAGCGGAAGCGTTAGAACAACGCGGTTGATGTAGTCGTACGTCTTCACGGCCCGACCGATCAAGCACCGAAACTACGACACCTCCGAGTTCTAGCACACGTTCAGCTCGATGACGTCCCTCGAACTCCGATCCAGCCGAGTGTCGAGGGAGAGTTCCGTCAGCACGACGGCGTGGTGACGATCTTGATGTTCTACCGTCGCAGGGCTTCGCCTAAGCACCGCTACGATATTATCGAGGTGGACTATGGTGGAGGGGGGCACCGCACACGGCTAAGAGATCCAAGGGATCAATTGTTGTTGTGCCTAGAGGTGCCCCCCTGCCCCCGTATATAAAGGAGCAAGGGGGGAGGGGGCGGCCGGCCTAGGAGGGGGCGCACGAAGGAGAGTCCTACTCCCACCGGGAGTAGGACTCCCTCCTTCCTTGTTGGAGTAGGAGAAGGGGAAAGAGGGGGAGAGGAAGAAGGAAAGGGGGGCTGCGCCCCTTGTCCAATTCGGACCAGAGGGGGGGGGGGGCGCAGGCCTCCTTCCTTTTGGCCTCTCTCCTCTATTCCCGTATGGCCCAATAAGGCCCATATACTCCCCGGCGAATTCCCGTAACTCTCCGGTACTCCGAAAAATACCCGAATCACTCGGAACCTTTCCGAAGTCCGAATATAGTCGTCCAATATATCGATCTTTACGTCTCGACCATTTCGAGACTCCTCGTCATGTCTCCGATCTCATCCGGGACTCCGAACTCCTTCGGCACATCAAAACTCATAAACTCATAATATAACAGTCATCCAAACCTTAAGCGTGCGGACCCTACGGGTTCGAGAACAATGTAGACATGACCGAGACACGTTTCTGGTCAATAACCAATAGCGGGTCCTGGATGCTCATATTGGCTCCCACATATTCTATGAAGATCTTTATCGGTCAAACCGCATAACAACATACGTTGTTCCCTTTGTCATCGGTATGTTACTTGCCCGAGATTCGATCGTCGGTATCCAATACCTAGTTCAATCTTGTTACCGGCAAGTCTCTTTACTCGTTACATAATGCATCATTCTGTAACTAACTCATTAGTTACATTGCTTGCAAGGCTTATAGTGATGTGCATTACCGAGAGGGCCCAGAGATACCTCTCCGACAATCAGAGTGACAAATCCTAATCTCGAAATACGCCAACCCAACATTTACCTTCGGAGACACCTGTAGAGCTCCTTTATACTCACCCAGTTACGTTGTGACGTTTGGTAGCACACAAAGTGTTCCTCCGGTAAATGGGAGTTGCATAATCTCATAGTCATAGGAACATGTATAAGTCATGAAGAAAGCAATAGCAACATACTAAACGATCAAGTGCTAAGCTAACGGAATGGGTCAAGTCAATCACATCATTCTCCTAATGATGTGATCTCGTTAATCAAATGACAACACATGTCTATGGCTAGGAAACATAACCATCTTTGATTAATGAGCTAGTCAAGTAGAGGCATACTAGTGACACTATGTTTGTCTATGTATTCACACATGTATTATGTTTCCGGTTAATACAATTATAGCATGAATAATAAACATTTATCATGAAATAAGGAAATAATTAATAACTTTATTATTTCCTCTAGGGTATATTTCCTTCAGTCTCCCACTTGCACTAGAGTCAATAATCTAGTTCACATCCCCATGTGATTTAATACCAATATTCATATCTGTATATGATTAACACCCATAGTTCACATCTTCATGTGACCAACACCCAAAGGGTTTACTAGAGTCAATAATCTAGTTCACATCGCTATGTGATTAACACCCAAAGAGTACTAAGGTATGATCATGTTTTGCTCGTGAGAGAAGTTTAGTCAACGGGTCTGTCACATTCAGAGCCGTATGTATTTTGCAAATATTCTATGTCTACAATGCTCTGCACGGAGCTACTCTAGCTAATTGCTCCCACTTTCAATATGTATCCAGGAGACTTAGAGTCATCTAGATTGGTGTAAAAGCTTGCACCGATGTAACTCTTTACGACGGGCTCTTTTATCACCTCCATAATCGAGAAATATTTCCTTAGTCCTTACTAAGGATATTCTTGACCAATGTCTAGTGATCTACTCCTAGATCACTATTGTATTCCCTTACCAAATACAGAACAAGGTATACAATAGGTCTGGTACATAGCATAGCATACTTTATAGAACCTATGACTGAGGCATAGGGAATGACTTTTATTCTCTTTTCTATTTTCTGCTGTGGTCGGGATTTGAGTCTTACTCAATTTCATACCTTTGCAACACAGGCAAGAACTCTTTCTTTGACTGTTCCATTTTGAACTACTTCAAAATCTTGTCAAGGTATGTACTCATTGAAAATCTTATCAAGTGTCTTGATCTATCTCAATAGATCTTGATGCTCAATATGTAAGTAGCTTTGTCGAGGTCTTTCTTTGAAAAAACTCCTTTCAAACACTCCTTTATGCTTTGCAGAATAATTCTACATTATTTCCGATCAACAATATGTCATTCACATATACTTATCAGAAATGTTGTAGTGCTCCCACTCACTTTCTTGTAAATACAGGCTTCACCGCAAGTCTGTATAAAACTATATGCTTTGATCAACTTATCAAAGCGTATATTCCAACTCTGAGATGCTTGCACCAGTCCATAGATGGATCGCTGGAGCTTGCACATTTTGTTAGCACCTTTAGGATTGACAAAACCTTCTGGTTGTATCATATACAACTCTTCTTTAATAAATCCATTAAGGAATGTAGTTTTGACATCCATTTGCCAAATTTCATAAAATGTGGCAATTGCTAACATGATTCGGACAGACTTTTAAGCATCGATACAAGTGAGAATATCTCATTGTATTCAACACCTTGAACTTTGTCAAAAACCTTTTTTGACAAGTCTAGCTTTGTAGATAGTAACACTACTATCAGCATCCGTCTTTCTCTTGAAAATCCATTTATTTTCTATGGCTTGCCGATCATCGGGCAAGTCCACCAAAGTCCACACTTTGTTCTCATATACATGGATCCCATCTCAGATTTCATGGCCTCAAACCATTTTGCGGAATCTGGGCTCATCACCGCTTCCTCATAGTTCGTAGGTTCATCATGGTCTAGTAACATGATTTCCAGAATAGGATTACTGTACCACTCTGGTGTGGACCGTACTCTGGAAGACCTATGAGGTTCTGTAGTAACTTGATCAGAAGTTTCATGATCATCATCATTAGCTTCCTCACTAATTGGTGTAGGAATCACTGGAACTGATTTCAGTGATGAACTATTTTCCAATTCAGGATAAGGTACAGTTACCTCATCAAGTTCTACTTTCCTCCCACTCACTTCTTTTGAGAGAAACTCCTTCTCTAGAAAGGATCCATTCTTAGCAACGAATGTTTTGCCTTCGGATCTGTGATAGAAGGTGTACCCAACAGTTTCCTTTGGGTATTCTATGAAGACGCACTTCTCCGATTTGGGTTCGAGCTTATCAGGTTGAAAACCTTTTTCATATAAGCATCGCAACTCCAAACTTTAAGAAATGACAGCTTAGGTTTACTGCTAAACCATAGTTCATACGGTGTCGTCTCAACGGATTTAGATGGTGCCCTTTTAACGTGAATGCAGCTGTCTCTAATGCATAACCCCAAAACAATAGTGGTAAATCAGTAAGAGACATCATAGATCGCACCATATCCAATAAAGTGCGGTTACGACGTTCGGACACACCATAACGTTGTGGTGTTCCAGGTGGCGTGAGCTGTGAAACTATTCCACATTATTTTAATTGAAGACCAAACTCGTAACTCAAATATTCGTCTCCGCGATCAGATCGCAGAAACTTTATTTTCTTGTTACGATGATTTTTCCACTTTACTCTGAAATTCTTTGAACCTTTCAACTATTTCAAACTTATGTTTCATCAAGTAGATATACCCATATCTGCTCAAATCATCTTGTGAAGGTCAGAAAATAACGATACTTGCCACGAGCATCAACACTCATTGGATCGCATACATCGGTATGTATTATTTCCAATAAGTCAGTAGCTTGTTCCATTGTTCCGGAGAACGGAGTTTTAGTCATCTTGCCCAAAAGGCACGGTTCGCAAGCATCAAATGATTCATAACCAAGTGATTTCGAAAATCCATCTTTATGGAGTTTCTTCATGCGCTTTACACCGATATGACCCAAACGGCAGTGCCACAAATAAGTTGCACTATCATTATTAACTTTGCATCTTTTGGCATCAATATTATGAATATGTGTATCACTACAATCAAGATCCAACAAACTATTTTCATTGGGTGTATAACCATTGAAGGTCTTATTCATGTAAACAGAATAACAATTATTCTTTAACTTCAAATGAATAACCGTATCGCAATAAACATGATCAAATCATATTCATGCTCAACGCAAACGCTAAATAACATTTATTTAGGTTTAACACCAATCTCGAAAATATAGGGTGTGTGTGATGATGATCATATCAATCTTGGAACTATTTCCAACACTCATCGTCACTTCCCCTCAACTAGTCTCTGTTTATTATGTAACTCCTATTTCGAGTTACTAATCTTAGCAACCGAACAATTATCAAATACTCAGGGGCTACTATAAACACTAGTAAGGCACACATCAAACACCTGTATATCAAATATACCCTTGTTCACTTTGCCATCCTTCTTATCCACCAAATATTTAGGGCATTTCTGCTTCCACTGATCATTTCCTTTACAGTGTAAGCACTCAGTTTCAGGCTTTGGTCCAGCTTTGGTCTTCTTCACGGAGTGACAACTTGTTTGCCATTCTACTTGAAGTTTCCCTTTCTTTCCCTTTGCCCTTTTATTGAAACTAGTGGTCTTGTCAATCATCAACACTTGATGCTCTTTCTTGATTTCTACCTTCGTCGATTTCAACGTCACGAAGAGCTCGGGAATCGTTTTCGTCATCCCTTGCATACTATAGTTCATCACGAAGTTCTAGTAACTTAGTGATGGTGACTAGAGAATTCTGTCAATCACTATCTTATCTGGAAGATTAACTCCCACTTGATTCAAGAGATTGAAGTACCCAGACAATCTGAGCACATGCTCACTAGTTGAGCGATTCTCCTCCATCTTTTAGCTATAGAACTTGTTGGAGACTTCATATCTCTCAACTCAGGTATTTGCTTGAAATATTAACTTCAATTCCTGGAACATCTCATATGGTCCATGACGTTCAAAACATCTTTGAAGTCCCGATTCTAAGCCGTTAAGCATGGTGCACTAAACTATCAAGTAGTCATCATATTGAGCTAGCCAAACGTTCATAACGTCTGCATCTGCTCCTGCAATAGGTTTGTCACCTAGTGGTGCATCAAGGACATAGTTCTTCTGTGCAGCAATGAGGATAAACCTCAGATCACGGATCCAATCCGCATCATTGCTACTAACATCTTTCAACACAGTTTTCTCTAGGAACGTATCAAAATAAACATATGAAAGCAACAACGTGAGCTATTGATCTATAACATAATTTGCAAAATACTACCAGGACTAAGTTCATGATAAATTAAAGTTCAATTAATCATATTACTTAAGAACTCCCACTTAGACAGACATCTCTCTAGTCATCTAAGTGATCACGTGATCCAAATCAACTAAACCATGTCCGATCATCACGTGAGATGGAGTAGTTTCAATGGTGAACATCACTATGTTGATCATATCTACTATATGATTCATGTTCGACCTTTCAGTCTCCGTGTTCCGAGGCCATATCTGTTATATGTTAGGCTCGTCAAGTTTAACCTGAGTATTCCGCGTGTGCAACTGTTTTGCACCCGTTGTATTTGAACGTAGAGCCTATCACACCTGATCATCACGTGGTGTCTCAGCACGAAGAACTTTCGCAACGGTGCATACTCAGGGAGAACACTTCTTGATAATTTTTAGTGAGAGATCATCTTAAAATGCTACCGTCAATCAAAGCAAGATAAGATGCATAAAGGATAAACATCACATGCAATCAATATAAGTGATATGATATGGCCATCATCATCTTGTGCTTGTGATCTCCATCTCCGATGCACCATTGTGATCACCATCGTCACCGGCGCGACACCTTGATCTCCATCGTAGCATCGTTGTCGTTACGCCATCTATTGCTTCTACGACTATCACTACCGCTTAGTGATAAAGTAAAGCAATTACAGGGCGTTTGCATTTCATACAATAAAGCGACAACCATATGGCTCCTGCCAGTTGCCGATAACTTCGGTTACAAAACATGATCATCTCATACAATAAAATATAGCATCACGTCTTGACCATATCACATCACAACATGCCCTGCAAAAACAAGTTAGACGTCCTCTACTTTGTTGTTGCAAATTTTACGTGGCTGCTACGGGCTGAGCAAGAACCGTTCTTACCAACGCATCAAAACCACAATGATAGTTCGTCAAGTTAGTGTTGTTTTAACCTTCGCAAGGACCGGGCGTGGCCACACTTGGTTCAACTAAAGTTGGAGAAACAGACACCCGCTAGTCACCTGTGTGCAAAGCACGACGGTAAAACCAGTCTCGCGTAAGCGTACGCGTAATGTCGGTCCGGGCCGCTTCATCCAACAATACCGCTGAACCAAAGTATGACATGCTGGTAAGCAGTATGACTTGTATCGCCCACAACTCACGTGTGTTCTACTCGTGCATATAACATCAACGCATAAAACCTAGGCTCGGATGCCACTGTTGGGGAACGTAGTAATTTCAAAATATTTCCTACGCACACGCAAGATCATGGTGATGCATAGCAACGAGAGGGGATAGTGTTGTCCACGTACCCTCGTAGACCGTAAGCGGAAGCGTTAGAACAACGCGGTTGATGTAGTCGTACGTCTTCACGGCTCGACCGATCAAGCACCGAAACTACGGCACCTCTGAGTTCTAGCACACGTTCAGCTCGATGATGTCCCTCGAACTCCGATCCAGCCGAGTGTCGAGGGAGAGTTCCGTCAGCATGACGGCGTGGTGACGATCTTGATGTTCTACTGTCGCAGGGCTTGCCTAGGCACCGCTACGATATTATCGAGGTGGACTATGGTGGAGGGGGGCACCGCACATGGCTAAGAGATCCAAGGGATAAATTGTTGTTGTGCCTAGAGGTGCCCCCCTTCCCCCGTATATAAAGGAGCAAGGGGGGAGGGGCGGCCGGCCTAGGAGGGGGCGCGCCAAGGGGAGTCCTACTCCCACCGGGAGTAGGACTCCCTCCTTCCTTGTTGGAGTAGGAGAAGGGGAAAGAGGGGGAGATGAAGAAGGAAAGGGGGGCTGCGCCCCTTGTCCAATTCGGACCAGAGGGGGGGCGTAGGCCTCCTTCCTTTTGGCCTCTCTCCTCTATTCCCGTATGGCCCAATAAGGTCCATATACTCCCCGGCGAATTCCCGTAACTCTCCGGTACTCCGAAAAATACCCGAATCACTCAGAACCTTTTTGAAGTCCGAATATAGTCATCCAATATATCGATCTTTACGTCTCGACCATTTCGAGACTCCTTGTCATGTCCCCGATCTCATCCGGGACTCCGAACTCCTTCGGTACATCAAAACTCATAAACTCATAATATAACTGTCATCGAAACCTTTAAGCGTGCGGACCCTACGGGTTCGAGAACAATGTAGACATGACCGAGACACGTTTCCGGTCAATAACCAATAGCGGATCCTGGATGCTCATATTGGCTCCCACATATTCTATGAAGATCTTTATCGGTCAAATCGCATAACAACATACGTTATTCCCTTTGTCATCGTATGTTACTTGCCCGAGATTTGATCGTCGGTATCCAATACCTAGTTCAATCTCGTTACTGGCAAGTCTCTTTACTCGTTACGTAATGCATCATTCCGTAACTAACTCATTAGTTACATTGCTTGCAAGGCTTATAGTGATGTGCATAACCGAGAGGGCCCAGAGATACCTCTCTGACAATCAGAGTGACAAATCCTAATATTGAAATACGCCAAACCAACATTTACCTTCGGAGACACCTGTAGAGCTCCTTTATAATCACCCAGTTACGTTGTGACGTTTGGTAGCACACAAAGTGTTCCTCCGGTAAACGGGAGTTGCATAATCTCATAGTCATAGGAACATGTATAAGTCATGAAGAAAGCAATAGCAACATACTAAACGATCAAGTGCTAAGCTAACGGAATGGGTCAAGTCAATCACATCATTCTTCTAATAATGTGATCTCGTTAATCAAATGGCAACACATGTCTATGGCTAGGAAACATAACCATCTTTGATTAATGAGCTAGTCAAGTAGAGGCATACTAGTGACACTATGTTTGTCTATGTATTCACACATGTATTATGTTTCCGGTTAATACAATTCTAGCATTTATCATGAAATAAGGAAATAATTAATAACTTTATTATTGCCCCTAGGGCATATTTCCTTCAGTCTCCCACTTGCACCAGAGTCAATAATCTAGTTCACATCGCCATGTGATTTAATACCAATATTCATATCTGTGTATGATTAACACCCATAGTTCACATCTTCATGTGACCAACACCCAAAGGGTTTACTAGAGTCAATAATCTAGTTCACATCGCTATGTGATTAACACCCAAAGAGTACTAAGGTATGATCATGTTTTGCTCGTGAGAGAAGTTTAGTCAACGGGTCTGAGCCGTATGTATTTTGCAAATATTCTATGTCTACAATGCTCTGCACGGAGCTACTCTAGCTAATTTCTCCCACTTTCAATATGTATCCAGATTGAGACTTAGAGTCATCTGGATTGGTGTAAAAGCTTGCACCGACGTAACTCTTCCTAGCCTTCCGTTGTTATCGATTTTAGATGGGCTTAAGCCATATTATTGTAATAAGTTTCACTTTCGAGACATTCGATGTAATACGTGTGTGATTGCTACTCTGTTATAAATTCTCGAGTACTGTGCGTGTCAGCATTACCAATCCAGGGATGACACTGATGCACAGAGATCAGACTGTTTGAGTTCTGGTTGCTACAGAAGAACACCTCCAACCGACTTACCGGGTGGCCACAAGCTCACCCAGCGCCCCTGGATTGTGGATCCCACGAGGCCCATCTTGCGTTGATTCTTGCGCCAAAATTCAAATATATTCCACAAAAAATCCACGTAAATTTTTAGGTCATTCTAGCTCCATGAAATTTTCACTTAAAACCCAAAAAACGATAGAAAATAGAAACTGAATTTTGGCACTGGGTTAATAGGTTATTCCAAATAGAAATAATATAAATTGTAGCCAAGAAATACATAAAAGTGGTATGCTAATAGAATGAAACAATCAAAAACTATACATACGTCGGAGACATATGAATGATGGGTTCTGCAAGTCTTAGACATGTGTGTCGTTATGATAATAGACCCTATAGTTTGATTTATATTCTAGTTCAATGTTGTGTTCAGGATAATCTTGTACATTATAGTGGTGTGTAGGCAAGTTAGTCATCGGCAATGATACTCCGGGTAGCTTCTCCAATGGCAAGGATGTAGTATAGGTCAATGCCTCCGAGAAGCGTCAGGGAAGGCCAACAAACATTGGTCACTCATACGTCTCCAACGTATCTATAATTTTTTTGTTCCATGTTATTATAGTACCAATCTTCGATGTTCTATATGCAATTATATGCTATTTATATCATTTTCTGGGACAAACCTATTAACCAGTGCCTAGTACCAGTTGATGTATTTTGCCTATTTTTTGTTTTCCAGGAAATCGGTACCAAAAGGAGTCCAAATGCTACGAAACTTTTCGACAATTTTCTTGGGCAAGAGAGACCCTCAAAGATTTGGGAGGAGACCAGAAGGCAAATTAGGAGACGACAAGGCAACAGGGCACGCCTTGATGCCTTGTGGGCCCCTTGTGGCTTTGTCTGACATAATTCCACCTCTATAAATTCTCTAAAATTGGAAAACCAAAAGAGAGCCACCCAAAATACTTTTTCTCCCGCAGCAAGTTTTTGTTCTTCCGCGATCCCATCTAGAGACCTTTTTAGGTACGCTACCGGAGTGGGAATCGCTCACAGAGGGCTTCTACATCATTCTTGCTACCTTCCGATGATGCGTGAGTAGTTCATCACAGACCTACGGGTCCATAGCTAGTAGCTAGATGGCTTCTTCTCTCTCTTTGATCTTCAATACAATGTTCTCCTCAATGTTCTTGGAGTTTTATCCGATATAATCTTCTTTTGCGGTGTGTTCGTTGGGATTCGATGAACTGTGGGTTTATGATCAGATTATTCATGAATATTAACTGAGTCTTCTTTGAACTTTACTATGCATGATTGTTATAGCTTTGTAGTTCTCTCCGATCTACCGTTTGGTTTGGCCAACTAGATTGATTTATCTTCAGTGGGAGAGGTGCTTTGTGATGGGTTCAATCTTGCGGTGCTCCATATCCTAGTGACAGAAAGGGACAAGACTTGTATTTGTATTATTTCCATTAAGGGTAAAACGACGGGGTTTATTCATATTGATTGGGTTTACTTTGTCTACACCATGTCATCTTGCTTAAGGCATTACTTTGTTTTATACTTAATACCATAGATCATGCTGGATAGCGGTCGATTGGTGGAGTAATATTAGTAGATGCGGGCAAGAGTTGTTCTACTTCTTTCGGACGTGATGCATGTATGCATGATCATTCCCTTGAATATCGTCATAACTATGTGCTTTTCTATCAATTGCCCAACAGTAATTTGTTCATCCACCGTATGCTATGTGCTCGAGAGAGAAGCCTCTAATAAAAACTATATCCCCGAGGTCTACTTTTATCATATATAAAATCATAAAAATACATTGCTGCAATTTTATTTGTTTTATTTTGTTTGCAATTTACTTTATTATCTACCACTACAAGATTTAATACTTGCAAGTTGCAAGTAACCGCCAAGGGGATTGACAACCCTCTTATCTGCGTTGTGCAAGTATTTGCTTTTGTGTGTGCATGTGTTGTTCATGAGGTTCTGTGTGGTTCTCCTAATGGATTGATAACATTGGTTCTTAACTGAGGGAAATACTTATCTTTACTGTACTGCATCATCCTCTCCTCTTCGGGGAAACCCCCATGCAGCTCACAAGTAGCAGTCACTTTCATGAGAACATTGGTGTTGCTTCTGATCCCCCAAGCCTTTCATGAGCATATGTGTGCCATCCTACTGGAAATCATTATGAGGACGACCACCTGCCATGGCTAGAAAGTCAAGCTCCGAGTAGTCAACGAGAGGCTTGCTACTGACCAAGGGTGGGCCGGCTTCACAATAGCTTGCAAACTGAATATCGGGTTCCTCACCTTCAAGGTCCTGACCAAGGATAGTTTCAGGGTCATGTGTTCGACCATTCTAACGCAGAGGTCATGGCCAAGTGCAGCCAGCACAAAAAAGCACTTGCCATGAACCAAGAGTAGCAATCCATGTTCGTTATTGTGTCCGTCCGAAGAGCTACTATGTGTATAATTGTATGCTTATGTGTATGTTTGTGTGCCACTGTTATGACTTCATGTGCATGTTAATGTGGTTATGAGTATGTTTTCTAATATGGTTATGCATATGCTTGCTAATGTAGTTGTACGTGTGCTTGATCATAGTCATGCAAGGGACCAAACAC
Source organism: Triticum aestivum (assembly GCF_018294505.1). Taxonomy (NCBI): domain Eukaryota; kingdom Viridiplantae; phylum Streptophyta; class Magnoliopsida; order Poales; family Poaceae; genus Triticum; species Triticum aestivum. The sequence goes on from NC_057798.1 coordinate 208,563,994, forward strand.
CGTATTTGTCAATGAATGAACTGGGTATGAATTAACTATCTATGGAACTTTGCAATTCATGCGCCTTCATGAATCTAAAGATACAAATAGGGGGGATGCGGCTGCCTAGATGGTCGTCACATCGCTGTCAAAACCCAACACAATATGCGATACTCACAAGACATTAGCCCGTGGTAAAAACATTTTGCATGTACAAATTAATTGCCTCGCTTATCGAATGCATCTATTTTTTGCATCATGACTGCAACGAGGTGTCGCGACGTGAAATTTCATAAACCAAGATCATTCTATGTGCATAATTCATATAACATGTTCCTTGTAGCTTGCTTAACTTTTCGGTTGCAATTTGCCTTTACGCCATGGGCGCAGCGGGTCATCTAGTTTTATAGACAAACACATAGCCTTGTCTTGAGAATGGGGAGTAATTGCCACCTTATTCTTATGATTCCTCGTGGAGTTCCACCTGATACGTGCTCCAGACTTGAGCGAGGTTGTATTTTTTTTCATGATCCACTTGCAAGTTGCATCAAATCAGTGCTCCAAGACTTAAGCGTCATTATTTGGGTTAGTACGCATATTGTGAATTGGCGATTCTCTTGGATCGCAGGATTCCGTTGGCATCCTCTGCGTCCTCTTATAGTGCCTTGTTTATCCCGGCTACTCACAACCGATTATCTCATTCAATATTTGATCCTACAACATGAAGACGGGGTTGCCTTTTGCGCACCTCTCCGAGAAGCGAGTGCCCATGCCGAATGGTCCCCAAAACATAGCTATTCATCATTGATTTCCTTTACAATATAATCATACAACATAATAAAATTCCCATGTTGCAATTTTTTAGATAACCACATTGATATGATTATCACACGTGGAAACAAAATATTGGTTTAAATGTTTATTTGATCGAATGTCTAGGATGTCATGTTTTTTGTATTGGAGGAAGCATAGTTTTACAAACATACTCATGTAAAAAATTTCAAAGTTTTATACCAGGGACTAGTTGGTAATTAAATGACGCACACTTAATAATACAATTAACATAACCATACTAACAAACACATGCAAAATAAGCATAGAAACACCGAGCGCAGTCGCTGACATATCCACTCGGTCTGGGCCGATCATATCTCGTCCATGAGCTCTTGGAAAGTGTCCATGGCGGACGCCGGCAGGCCGAGCAGGACGTTGATGCTCTTCCTCTCCTTGCCGTGCGCGAGGAAGAGTATGACCTCCTTCTCCGGCAGCGTGACTGGCCCGGACATGGTCGGCTCGCCCCAGCCGAAGTCGGCGCCGTTGAACGCAAGCCGCGACCACGTGGTGATGAGCAGCGTCGACGCCAGTGACGGCCGTGCGCGCGTCGCCTCAAAATAGTCCACCGCCGACCGCATATACTCGTCCGTCACCATCCGCACGGCCTCCTGCACCTTCCCGGCCGCGAGCGACACCGGCGCCGACAGCAGATCCCCCGTCGTCGCTAGGGCGTTGGTCAGCACGATGCCGTTCCCGAAGTACCCCTTTGGGAGCGGAGGCACGAAGCGGCGCCGCCCGTCGACGGCGAACAGCAGCTTCGTCTGCTGCTCCGGCGCGAGCCCCAGCGCGCGGGTGCGAGCGCGCCAGACGAGGCCGGAAAGCGCCTCGAAGGTGGTGCAGCGCTCGAGATCCCCGTCGGCGAGGGCGAGACCGCGGACACGCTCAAGCCTGTCCGGGTCGAAGCAGAAGGAGCGGTACACCAGCTCCTGGCCGCCGTAGAGCGCCGCCATTTCCGAAACGTCAGCGATCTCCTCGAACTCATGGTGCGGGTTGGAGATCACCGGAGGGTCGCGCGCGCGGAGCACGGAGCGGTCGAGGAACGGTGGCACGGTGAGCTCCGTGGCGCCGCGCGCCATCTCGGCCCAGGAGTTGACGAACTCCATGGCGCCCAGACCGTCGAACATGCAGTGGTTCATGGCCAACCCGAGGCTGAAGCCGCCACATTCGAACCTGGTCACCTGCGAATTAAATTGACCAATGGTAAATAAACTTTAACTATTGTACTGACTCCCGGGGTGATCCTCTTTTCGAAAAAAGTTTTAAGTCAAAGTAGTACTCCAAAGAAAAAAGTAGTACTCCAAAGTATACACAGGTTGTGTGTGTGTCTGTGTGGGGACAAACTACGCAGTTCGAATTCATTATCGACAGTTTAAATTCATTAAATTTGCAGCAGACGTGTTTTTACTAATTTGGTTGTTCGACGTATCAATGTTTACTACTAGTACTAATTTGGTGCAACTAATCTGTGTGAGTTTTGGACCCTAGCTACTTGCACTACATGACTGGATTAGTTAGTGGTTGACATGTGTCTGAATGTATCATGAGGTAGCTCGACAACTAAAACTAAACGGATGGTATGTTTTGGTTGATTTATAGGTAGAAGTGGTTGGGCTAACAATGTAGAACTAAATCCCTATAAAAAACAATGTATCAGTAAATAAATATTTGTCCGAAGAAAACATATTTGGATTTAGCAATGTGGGTAGAACTGAAGAAACCATTGTACTAATTCTACGAGGAAAACATATTTCTGGCTGCCCCATTGAACTCACTTTTCAACCCCCTAAAGCTATTGAACTCAAATTTGTTCAACCCTCGTGGAGTCGATCCGTTCTCCTCACTACTCCGAGTAGTACTAGCCAACCAATCCTAATTTCAATTATTCGAGTCACGCGCGTTGCAGGCAGTCCGTTTCCAGGTTACTTGCCGCTGGCAAGTCCAGAATGCTTCCTGTTCCTTTGAAAAGAAAAGGGCGCAAGGCTCCACGCCGCCATTAAAAGCGCAGCTCAGGGCAACGCAGCCCGGCATCGGCAAAGCCGCCTCGGCAACGGAGGGCGACGGAAACGCAGTTAAAGCATGCCTCTGCGCTCGAGCGCGCAGTTAAAGCATGCCTCTGCGCTCGAGCGCGTGCGAGTGGCGTGGCGTACCTGCGCCGTCATGGGCGGCATCTCGAGGATGTTCTTGGCGCCGGGGACGGAGTACACGAGCTGCCCCAGCGCGGCCGGGTCCGGGGTGGAGAGGTCCCCGATGAGGGCGAGGTCGCAAGCGGCCTCAGCCTCCACGAACGGGACGCCCTCGCCGGTGCACTCCACGATGAGCTTCATCTCCGGGCTGATGCCGAGGCGGCCGGCGAGCGGGTGGTAGTGGACGAGCACGCGAGCCAGCGCGGCCCGGAGCGTGTCCGCGACACCTTCGTTGCCGCGGCCCGATGGGCACTTGAAGCAGTACACGGTCTGCACGATCACCGCGATGTTCTGGTCCAGGTTGGACAGGTAGTACTGCTCCCCCGTCGGCGTGGCCTCCGCTGGCGACACCAGCGTCGGCTCGCCGCGCTTCACCGACATCAGCTGCACCTTGCTGCCCGCCATGGTGGCCACGCCGTTCTGCTTCGCCTCCGCAACCTGCACGTACGAATAACATGACCCAAGAAGAAAGTGTTAGACACGAAAGTTTACATACATGTGTAATCAGCTTGAGTTGGTATTGCACACTCACCATTTTGATGGTCTCTCTGAGTGTATGGACGGCAGAGAGAGATTTGTGTGGGTTTAAAGAGAGAGAAAATACAGAGGAGGTGTGGGGGTTCTGTGTTTTGAGGAGATGGGTTTGTGGGAACGTGTTTATATAGTGGAGGGTAGCTTGCTTGAGGCGGTCAAGGTTAGGATGGGCTGATGCAAGAACCGTTGGGGTTGGAGGGGTTGCATAACAACCAATGCTGTTCTGCCTAGTGCTTGGATTAATGAATTTGTACAGGAGAATCAGGACAAGGAAACACGGCTTGTTTAGGAGCAATTGTTGGCTATATGGTGTAGAGCTATCACTCATAAGCACTCTACAAAAGCATGGTTAAATAATATAGCCAGCCGTTGACTATAGTATGTTGTCATGTCATCTATAGGCAATGTGATAGTCAACATGTATAGTACTCCCTCTGTAAACTAATATAAGAGCGTTTAGATCACTAAAATAGTAATCTAAATGCTCTTATATTAGTTTACAGAGGGAGTAGTTAGCTATCAGTAAAAGACTTAACATATGGTCCACCTTTCACTCTCAAAACTTCTTAGAGCTCATGCTACAGCGGACTGTAAATTCACAGCCCATTTCTCTTCTCTTTCCATCTCTCTTTCAACTCTGCAAAACATAATGTTTATATCTTTATAGCCTGTTTATATCACCTTATTTTACTTGCTCTAATAAGGTTGTCTATAAGATCTTCGGTAGTGGGGATATCATAGGTAGTATCATGCAGCATCATGCAATATCCGCTAGGTATATTGATGACATGTCATAGTATTAATCCTCTACAACACTAAGCTCACTAGTTTTAAAGAGCTCACATTCAATTGAGGTCTCCAATTAGAATTTGATCTTAAAGCTCTCTCATTCAATTCTTTTATTCTATACATTATGCTTCCTAAATTTTTTTAAGGCTTCACAATTAATTGAGGAATTCAGAATTGGGTCATCCGATTTTGACCGGGTCAACAATTTCCCAAACTCCCCCGTTCAATTCTTTTAATTCACTATGTTCTTTAATTTCGAAGCTCTTTCTTTCAATTGAGATATTCAATTTTGGATTTGGTTTACGATTTTGATCCGGCCAACGGTTTTCCAATTCAATCAACATCAACCGGCCTATAAAAATATATCAATCAAGCACACCCTCCCACCACTTAGAAAAAAGAAGCGCCACCATGTAACATTGTAGCACAAATATAGTATATGCAAGAATCGACACAAAAATTTCCCCACATAAATATAAGTTGCTTAGCGGATAACACAGAATCACACCAAGAAAGGCCCACCAAATCAACGCATTATAAATAAAAATAAAACACACTCTATCATCTCCCCCAACTGCCAAACTAAATATTCCTTCAGTTCTAAAATATAAGGGGTATTAGTTTTTTAGAAAGTCAAATTTCTTTAACTTTGACCAAGTTCAGAGCAAAAATATCGACATCCACAATATTAAACAAAAAAAAGTATGAAAATTCATTTCATGATGAATCTAAAAATACCTATTCCGTAAAGGAATATAATAGCAATTAGATTACTACTTTTGTGATCTAGATGCTCTTATATTTCTTTACAGAGGAGTAATACACTTTGTATTTTGAAACAAAGTGAATTTTTTAAAGAAACCCAACAACACCAACGGCACAACAAAGAGCACCTAACTCTTCTAGTTATTATTATTATTTTGCATCAACGCTAGGACTTTATTAATGCATGAAAATTCTTTTACAATCAGCTCAGAAGCTTTCAACCAGAAAGTTTGGGCTCTCAAACTGCCAGCATTGTGTCACCTCTAGCTTGCAAGCAGGCTTTGCACAAAGGTGTGCATAAACATTTGAAGACGTGGGAACATGTTGAATTAAGAATGAAGCAAAGCTCAGGGTATGATTCCCTAGTTATTTTAGAATAGGCGCTGCAACTGAACGAGAATTATGGCATGAAGTCCAGAGGTTGACAACCTCTAAGCAGTCTACCTACATGATCACATGTGATAGACCACGCAGATGTGTAAATATTACACCCTCACGCATATCCCATAATTTAGCTGTTAGCGGTTCTGTCACTCTAGCGAAGGGCTTGCTCCAAGCACCAATAAAGGCAAGGTGGGTCTGGCAACGCCTTCCTCCCCCCACCTCCCTTTGTAGTTATAAGGTCAAGAGCAACGAATGTGTTGATTTTCACGTATCACGGGCCGGTGGTCTCTCCATAGATGGTCGACCGTGTCGATGGGCTGTGGCCATGGAATTTCCATCAACTAGAGCATTTAATGTGCCCACTTCATAGCAATTATACATCTCTTTATCATGTGTCCAGCGGTTCTAGGAAGACCAAATGTGAGACATAATAGTGATGATCTGGCTCCGTTCTTGCTTGATAAACATGATATCCATAAGAATATCTTTGGACCATGTCTAAGAATGCAATCATCGAAGCTTGAAATTAAAGCAAGACCTTCTTGCATCCTAGAATTTCTGCGCATGAGAACAATGGATCAGCGCATGCATCAAATCCTCATCCATCGCTTCGTAGACGTCACATCTAGCATAACTTTGATGTATCTATATTTCAGCGTCATTGACTATGGAAGAATGCCTGGGAGAACTCTCCACCAAAAAACTAGGATTCTTTTGGAATTAGTTTTAGTTTCCAAAGGGCTGCCCACAAATGTTGTTATGTCAATGAATATTTAGGAAACAAGCACAAGAAGCGCATGGCTTTACATAAGTAAAGCCAACAATGGCCAGAGTAGCACAAAGTTATAGTCTTACAAAATCAAAAAAACACTGGATACAACTCGTGGCTCGAAAAGAGCATTCGAATAGCAATGAAACAACTACAACAAGCTCAAGATTTCCTGTGAACATCATGAAGGAGTTTGATCTTGTTAAGGATGTCTGCCTTCGCAGTCCTTCCTCTTCCTTAGAGGCCGCTAGTGTTGAAAAAATAGAGACCATTTTAAGATATAATTAGCAGGGGTGAGTAGGGATGGTCCCCTCAATGACAAGTTTGTCACGGTCTCACCGATATAAGATGTATGTAGATATGCATGTTTGTATGAGTTCGATGAGGAGACAGTCTCACCGATATAAAGATGCAGTTCATCTTTGGCATACCGTGAGATGATTAATCCCCATTGTCATTTTTTTATTGTTTAAACATTAAATGTAATATTGGTTGTATGTATGCAAGTTTCGTCTAACCTGTGTGAAAACCATATTGTTTTCTAAAAATTGCATTAATATATAGTTCTTGCATATTATAGAATGGTGCAATTTCTACACAATCTGCCTATAAAATTTGTCTTTTTATTTTATTATATTTCTTGACCAAAGCCAGTAGGAAAACCCCCTATTGTGAGTTTTTTCATTTAGAATAAGTGACGTAGTTGTACAAAGATCATCGAATTAGTTACATGGGTTAGGAGGGAGGCTATAATATAGAATTATTACACACTATCAATTCAGGATAGCATTTCCTCCTTGATACTAGGCTTAGCCCTAATCATGGTTAGGTGGAAGATGCTCCGAAATCATGCTTGCAAGCATCAATGGAATATTGTTTATTTTCTAAAATCATGCCATTTCTTTGGTTCCAAATGCTTCAGCATCCAAATATGATTTCCATAAAGAATTCCATTTGATCTCTTTTCCTAGCATCAATGAGCATTCCATTGATATTTTCATCAGAGTTCCATTCGATACCAATGCTCCACCAGAAAGCTTGGCTGAAGGAGCAACTGAAGAACATATGCATAAAGTCTTCCATATTATAGTCATGACATAGGAGCACATTGGGTGTTGTCAAGTTGGAATTCTTCGTAGTGAGCATCTCACATGTGTTGACTCTGAGCATAAGCCAACAGAAAAAATTTGTGCTTCGGCCAACAACATGACTTCCAGATCCATTTCAATGGTTGAGGTGCAGATGTAGAGCCAATCAGAGAATTGTATATCTTCTTGGTGTTGAACTTAGTGTTACCCCACATATGGTTCCGAGTGTCCTAGTTATGATTGTGTCTGATGTTGCCAAGTTGTGGTGCTAAGTGATGGAATTGTTGATGAGCAATTACACATAGTGGTAGCTCGAATAAGCTATAGTAATTATCAACTTGATTGGCTTTTGCAATAGAAATATCATCATCAAAAGCAAATGAGTGTAACTCGAGATATTTCCTCATCATGGTGGAGCCATTCCAAACATTTTTTCATAGTAGGGTAGTGTGACTATGCATGATGTCAAACCTCTATATAGATCAGTTAGACTTAAGCAATGTCTCTCCAATAGAATGATCCTTTATTTCTGCATGCATGTGGAACTTCATTGTTGGAGTAATGCTTGCCAAATCAGATTAACCCATGCATTTTCTTTCTTTTTAGGGTAACGTCAATGCCCCTAAATCATTCTATCTTAGAATAAATTTTGTTTTTATTTGTAATTTTTGTTTTCCAGTAAAGGTTATGTGTATTGGAAACAAAAAGGGATTGTGGGTATCGTACACATGTTGTGTAGTCGGTAGTTGTAACCAAGTGCATGACCACATGCACTAACTAACACAATTTTTTACCTATACATATATAGTTGTTTTGTGTATTATGGAGCATTGCAATTTCCACATAATCTATGTACACATTTGTGTTTTCTTTCCCTTTTTGAGAATACCTTCTCTTTTTTTATGGTAACATCAAGCCCCTAATTCATTTGACCTTAGAACGTTTTTTGTGCGTGTTTGCTTTTGTCTTTTAGTTTATGACTATGTACCCTTTCTCGCTATTGTTGTTTGCCATTGTCATCAACACCCTCAACTCACTCTTGATGTGTCCGTCAACTATGGGATTCTTTGCCACCTAGCCACGCGCCACACCACCTCTAGCATCTCGCTCTTCACGGACGATGTGATCATCTTCTGCCACCCTGATCCTGTCGAGCTGCACACTATCCGTGAGCTCTTAGAAACTTTCGGCCATGCTTGGTCTCCACACCAATTTCCTCAAATGCTAGTCAACCCCGATCTAGTGCGCGTACGAGGTTGCCGCCGAGGTGGGCATGCTCCTCAGTTGCCCTGGCTCCGCCTTCCCAATCAAATGCCTCGACTTGCCGCTCTCAGTTCGCAAGGTGTCCTCCGCCTCTCTAATACCCCTGGTCGATTGGCTGGTGAGCAAGTTGGCCACCAAGAAGGCGTCTCTCCTCTCTCGTGGGGAGCGCCTGGCCCTGGTCCGGCACGTAATCTCCGCTATGCCGGTTCACATCTTGATCATGATGGCCCTGGACCCCCACTATACTCAAGTTGGTCACGCGCATTATTCGTGATTTCCTATGGCAGGGGGCAAGGATGTTAAGGCTGGCCATAGCCTTGTCAATCGGGCCAAAGTTTGTCGCCCCTGTAGTTTGGAGGGCTCCGAAACAGGTGGCTCTGGTCTCAAGCAACCGATCTTTCTCGGCCCTGGCGGCACTTGCGTCTTCCCTGCGAACAGGAGGTGCAACAAATCTTCGTGCCTCGATGACCTGGATCTTGGGCGATGGCAAGCAATGCCATTTCTGGACAGACTCGTGGAGCTCGCGCCCTCTCTCATGGCGCTGGTTCCCCGACGACGCCGACACAATAGGCTCCTCGGCGAGGCCATTCATGACTGTGCCTAGGTCTCCGACATCCACGGTGCCCTGGGGGGTGGCGACCACGGTCCAATATGTCAATGTTTGGCGCATGCTTCAACGAATTGTCCTTTCCAATACCCCAAACAAGATCCTCTGGCGGTGGATTACGAATGGAATATACTCGGCCGCGTCTTGTTACCAAGCCCTCGTCACCGTCTCGACCGTGGCACCCTGATCATCTGGAAGAGTTGGGCACCCCAAAATGGCATGTTCTTCATCTGGCTCGCCTCCCTCGACAGGTGCTCGACGACCGAGCATCGGGCGTGACATGGCCTCCATCACGACCCGCCGTGCGCCCTCTGTTCCCAGGAGGCCGAAACCATCCATGACACCCTAATTGGACGTGTCTTCTCGCACATGACTTGGCACGGGATCCTATCCTAGTGCCGCCTCACTACAACGACACCCAACAATGACGATGTCAACTTCTTCTCATGGTGGGAGGGCGTCATGGCTTCTTCCCCCGCTAGCCAGCGCGAGGGCCTATGCTCGCTCATCATTCTAACAGTTTGGTCACCGTAATGGGGCGATCTTCGACGGAGCATAGGTTTCCACCACCAACTTGTCCACTTCAACGAAGGACCAAGTTAGGCTTTGGGCTAGGGCGTTATCCCTGTAATCCCTCTAGGGGCTGAGCAACCCCCTTCTATGCTCACTTTGCTTTCTTATTGTCGCCAGCTTGTGTACGGCAATAGGATAAGCTTTCTGCAATCCCCTACGCTCCTTGAGCGTATTCCCGAAAGAAAAAAAGTTTATGACTATGTGTAATGAGAAGAAAAGGAGATTTTGGATGTCGTACAAATATTCATTCTATGGCACTACAGTTGAGCCTTTGAGATTTTCTAGGGAATAATTGATACACGGCCCTAAAGCTCATCAATATTATTCAATATATAAATTTTATTTTATTACTGTATTATTTAAGTTTTTTTGCATCGCTGTATGTATTTAAGTCGAAGATCTAGGATACGCGTAGGGAGTATGTATTCTGGTGCGATCCCGGCAGAACCGTGTGCGTCGTAGACTTTGTTGGGGGCTTGGCAGCGACCTTGTATTTGCTGCCGGGGATGGTTGGCCAAACCAAACTACAACGAAAGCTCAGGTTTCGGTTTAGTTCAGCGTGTGTGCAAGTGATGTGCTTATGTGGTATCTAGGCACGTGCGTACGTATCTGATCGGATTTGGGGAATCGTGGATGGCAAGTACCTGTCACTCGAATAAGATGGGTTCTAGTTCTACCAGTCAGCGTATGCATTCTGGCGTGATCCCGGGCAGAACCATTCATACCGCGGACTTTGTTGGGGGTTGGCCACTGACCTTGCATTTGTTGTTGGGGATAGTTGGCCAAACAAAACTATCTGGGCACGCGTGTGCAAGTGATGTACTCATGTCTTATTATCTGGGCGCGCGTGTGGATCTGGAGAAAAGGTTTATCAGGCGCTAGTAACATAAATTGGGTCACCATTTTTCTTCTTTCAAACGCCAATTCATTTTCTAGCTTGGTTCACAATTTCATTGCGAGACCGAACTTTCTGAACCCATAGGGATAGGGACGGTGTGCAGGGCCTATCGTGAGATAATATGCAGAGCTAAGCCAATTCGCAACAGTAGTAATGCTGGCAGGGCGCGAGGTTGAGGCCTTCCTCGTCCGAACAGCAGGCCATGGTCACCTGAACATGTCATGCATGCTACACCCCATATGCCTCAGTGGCTCAGTCCCCTGCAGCAGCCTGCCTAGAAACTGCCGATGCAGAGAAGTCAAACCCCTAAATTAGAACCGATGTCCTTCTAAATATGCCGACAAGTTCGGGTATGCACACATATTGAAGCACGACTTTGTTTTGAACAGTTATTCAACGCACCCCCGGTTCACAATATTTGGCCATGGATATTAGGGCATCTCCAACATCAACCCGTAAACCGCCCGCATCGCGATGTTCAGACCACGGAAGTCATCCAACGCGGTCCTGTATCGATCTGCGGCACGGTCCGGGCGTATTTTCTCCCGCAAACCGAAAACAAATGTGGGGGCATTCGCAGGAGTCCGGACCGCTGCCACGCCCGCTTCTGACCGTCTTGTCCAATCCAAACCTCCTCCTCCCTCGCCCGCGCACATTCCCGCCCGGCGCCAGCTGCTCGCATTCATGCCGTTGTAGAGCGCGCCGCTGCACATTGAGACGGCTCATAACGGACGTGACCTCTCACTGCGTCCGCCAAAGCGGTGCGCCGGCCAAGGACGCCGTTCGCTGCACGCCCGGCTGAACACGTGTCCTCGCCATATTCAAACGCCTCCATTAAACCCACGTGAAAGCCAAGAAATCTATTCTGGCCACACGTCCATTCACGAGCGGACCGACATTAAACACAACACTAGGCAAGCTCCTCCCGTCCGCCTGCTATTTAAAGGAGGCCAGACGCCGGGCAAGAAAATCGCACCACTCCGCCGCTCCCCATCTCCTCCTTCCATTATTTTCTCCACCCTTTCAATGACATCCGACTATTAGAAAGAGTAGTTCTCCGGCATAAAAGTCGGCTGGGTGGCCAACCAAGTCGGCCGGATACGAGCGAGGCAGCTCGTTGCTCCACCTCCCTCGTCAAGCCCGACAGAGCACATTGCCGCCCCAAGCCGACGCGTTTACTAGCCAAGCACCGTTTTTTATAGCCGGAGATCCGTAACTCCGATCGGGCTGAAATTTTTAGGCGTTTTTTCTCCAAAAAATAGCTTTCTTGCGGCGAAAGAAGAGCTCCAACCGACTTAAGGGTTGGCCACACGGGCCCACCGCGCGACCATGGGGGTGGTCGTGCCCTGTCCATGTAGGGCCCTCGAGCATCGTTTCACGTTGACCAGTTCACTGAAAATTGTGATATTCCAATAAAAATTTCACAAAAAATTCAGATCATTCTGGCTTCATGAAATTTTCACCTAAAAACCGCAAAACAATAGAAAACATGAACTGGACTTTGGCAGTGGGTTAATAGGTTAGTCCAAATAAACATTTTGCCAAAAACATAGATAAATGATGTAAATATAGGATGAACACTTAAAAATTGCAGATGTTGGAAACGTATCAACATCCCCAATCTTAATCCCTACTCGTCCTCGAGTAGGTAGATGATAAAAAGATGTTTTTTGGTGTGTGAATGCTAAAAAATAATAGACGTTTGATCACATAGGCAATGATAATTCTAATAACAAGTAGCCTCATTTCATTAAGTTCAACATATCCTAAAGTGGCAATGAAGTATCTCGCGAATCTTTCAAGGTTATATTTTTTCGACACTTTAAACAATAGGAGAGGTTCCTACTGTGCTTCCATTAACTCAAAGAACGGAGTACACGTTTACATATTTACAATACTCCTACTGCCACTTTGGTCAATAGGGTGGGGAGCAGGAGTTGCAAAAGTAGGTATGCTAGTTCTAGAGGGATGTAACAAAGGTATTGATAAGAGTTATATGCCCCTCTTTGAATCTACGCTAGAGTAGACTAAAATCTTCCTTAAACCTCCTGAGCCATGAGTGAATACTGGGTTGGATGGCCCTGAAGTGTTTATTATTCATCTCTTTCCATACGCTCCACGCTGCTACTAAGAATATCTCAAAGAAAAGGGGATTGCCCCAGCTTTGCTTAACATTTTGTAGCAATTGTAATCTACATGTGAAGGGTGGCCAATCCATATGTAGTCTGTTCCAGCATTGTTGACTAAAGGAGCAAGTAAAGATCATGTGGTCCAATGTTTCTTCAATGGGGAGAACACAGAGTAAATAGTCATGATCGTCGCCGACGTTGTAATGCCTGCAGGACAGCATGTTACGAGTGTTGAGTTTGTCATGTAGTAGTAGCCAGCCAAAGACTTTTATCTTCATCACACATTTGGATTTCCAAATCCATTGGAAAGCTTGGCGGGCCGGAATATCCTTGAAGCAAAATTGGTAATAATCACTTGATCTAAACTCAGTTTTCCCCCATTTGTAGTGCCAAACATCAGAGTTGGACGTCAAGGGTTGTGCATGCATCGTCATCGTTTGGAGGTCTCGTATGTAACGCCCCGGATCCGATGCGCCAGGTGTCTTCCAGCTTTCGTCGTTGTTGCCATGTCATTTGCTTGCGTGTTGCATTTTGCCATGTCATCATCTGCATTTCATATCATGTGCATCTCATTTTGCATACGTGTTCGTCTCAGGCATCCGAGCATTTTCCCCGTTGTCCGTTTTGCAATCCGGCACTCCTATGCCCCCCGACGCCTCCTTTTGCCTCTTTTTGTGTGCAGGTGTTAAACGTTCTCGGAATGGACCGAGGCTTGCCAAGCAGCCTTCGTACACCACCGGTAGACCGCCTGTCAAGTTTCGTGCCATTTGGATTCCGTTTGACACTCCAACGGTTAACCGGGGAACCGTAAAGGCCTCTTTTGTGTGCAGCCCAAAAACCCTCCAAAGTGGCCCAATAATCCATCCAAACCCCCTCCATGCTCTCGGTCATTCGATCACGATCGTGTGGGCGAAAACCGCTCCCCATTTGGACTCTCCTAGCTCCCTCTACCTATATATAGGCCCTCTCCCCGAAATTTGCGGATGAATTCACCCCTAACCCTAGTCTTCTTCCTCCTCGCGCCGCCGGACATGTCCATCCGCGCCGGACATGTCCGCCGACACGTCGCCCGGCCAATCGGTGGCTGCCACGTCATCGCCGCCGCCCCCGCACCCAATCCCGCAGTGCCACGTCGCCACCCGCGCCCTCTCTCTCTCCTCCCCGCCGCCGGGGCCTGTGCGGCCAGATCGGGCCCGCCCTGGGCCGCGCCGGGCCCGAGGGAGCCCAGCCGCCGCGCTCCCACTCCGCTCCCGTGCCATGGCCTCGTCCCCGACCTCCGCCTCCGCCCGAGCTCCTGCCGGCGACCAACTCCGGCGAGGCCAGGCCAGCCCATCGCGGGACCTCCTTCCCGCACCCCTGCTCCTCACTTCTCCTCCTCCTGGGCTCTCCCTCACGATCTCTCTCTCTGTCTCTCTCTCCCGTGCCAGGACGCCATAGATGGCCGCCCCAAGCTCCACCGGCAACCGCGCCGCCAAGAGCTCCGTCCGCCGCCGCTCTTGCCCGGATCCGGTAGCCCATGCCCCGATCTATCCATTCCCGACCTTCCCGAGGCCCGCCGGAGTCCCACGCCCCCTCCTCGTCGCCGTTGTCTTCCGCCGGAACCGTCCATACGAGAGAAGGAGACGACCCCGTCCAGCTTTTGCCCGAGGTGATTTTTTGCCTGTCCCGAAATAGTTACATTCTGATCCCTAGTTCATCATGCCATATCTCCGTGTATGTAGCTCCGTTTTGTGTGCATGATATATCGAAATGTTCATCATGAGATGCTCTTCATTTCATTGCATTGTGCCATACTTGTTTGAATCCATCTTGATGCCCTAGTCATCGTTGCAAGAGTGCTATATGATGTTAACCTGCTGAAACTGTTATAACTTGCTATTTTGTCTTTTTCGTTGCATTTTGCGTGTCCAACCTATGAGCATGGGCTCTACATGTGTTTTGTGCTACATCATGCCATCTTTACAGAGGTGCAATCCATGTATTTTTGTGAGTCTTGTAGTGAGTGCATCGGGCTCGTGAAGTAGGGTACTTGCTATTACTGTTTTGCTAGGCTGAGTCTGCTATATCATGATGCTATGTAAACCTGCTGCTACAAGTCATTCTATGCATAATCTGGAGATGTTCACTAAGGATGTTTTGTTATACATGTCATGCTCTATCCATTCATTCCCCTGTTTGCATTTATAGCTTGATGTAACTTGTTGTAATATTGCTCTCAATTTGCTAAATAATGTTGTTGTTAGCCTGTTAACATTAAGTTCAATGTTGTCATGATTGTTGTTAGTGATCCGTGCACTCTATGAACTTGCTATTGCCATGCTTAGCTTTAAAAACATGTATTATTACTGTTGGTCACCTTGTCTTGCCATGTATTACTCTGGTGAGTGGTACAAGCTCACCAACATGCCTAGTTATCGTTGTTCCTGCCATGTCTGAATCTATCATATCATTTGCCATGTCAGCATGGATCCTACCATCTTTTCTATTGATCTTTAGAATAAGTTCAGTAAGGGAGTTTTGTTCTTTGCCTTTAGTATTAGCATGTCATGCCTTTTTTGCCATGTTAAGTTCCCGTAGCATGATGTTTGATAGCTCTAAACATTGCAACATGATGTTATTTCTGCTAAGTCTGAAACTGTTATTATTTGCAATCTTGCCATGTCCTTTTGAGCATGATCTAGTGATTTCTGGAGATATCGCAATGTTCATATTTTGTCATGCTTTACCTGTAATTCATTCCCATGCCTTTGTTGGGGAACGTTGCAGAAAATTAAAAATTTTCCTACGGTTTCACCAAGATCCATCTATGAGTTCATCTAAGCAACGAGTCAAGGGAAAGAGTTTTCATCTACATACCACTTGTAGATCACGAGCGGAAGCTAGCCAAGGGGATGGTGATGATGGAGTCGTACTCGAACGTGATTCGGATCACCGATGTTCAAGTGCTGAACGGACAGCACCTCCGCGTTCAACACACGTACGGGACGGGAGACGTCTCCTCCTTCTTGATCCAGCAAGGGGGAAGGAGAGGTTGAGGAAGATTGCTCCAACGGCAGCACGACGGCGTGGTGTAGTTGGTGCAGCAGTACTCCGACAGGGCTTCGCCAAGCATATACGGAGGAGGAGAGGTGTTGGGGAGGGGAGGGGCTGCGCCTTGGCTTGTATTAAGCTCCCATGCGCCTCCCCACTATATATAGGGGTGGAGGGGCTGGTTTCTTGCCCTCCAAGTCCATTGGGGCGTTGTCCAAGGTGGGAGGAAAGAAATCCCATCATTTCCTTCCCCACCGATTGTTATCCCCCCTTTTTAGGGATCTTGATCTTATCCCTTCGGGATATGATCTTATTCCTTCTAAGGGGGGATCTTGGTGCGCCTTGACCAGGGGTGTGGGGCCTTTCCCCCACTACTCACGTTCATGTGGGTCCCCCCATGCAGGTGGGCCCCACTCCGGAACCTTCTAGAACCTTCCCGGTACAATACCGAAAAATCCCGAACATTTTCTGGTGGCCAAAATAGGACTTCCCATATATAAATCTTTACCTCCGGACCATTCCGGAACTCCTCGTGATGTCCGGGATCTCATCCGGGACTCCGAACAACATTCGGTAACCACATACAAACTTCCTTTATAACCCTAGCGTCATCGAACCTTAAGTGTGTAGACCCTACGGGTTCGGGAGACATGTAGACATGACCGAGACGTTCTCCGGTCAATAACCAACAGCGGGATCTGGATACCCATGTTGGCTCCCACATGCTTCTCGATGTTGTCATCGGATGAACCACGATGTCGAGGATTCGATCAAACCCTGTATACAATTCCCTTTGTCAATCGGTATGTTACTTGCCCGAGACTCGATCGTCGGTATCCCAATACCTTGTTCAGTCTCGTTACCGGCAAGTCACTTTACTCGTACCATAATGCATGATCTCGTGGCCAACACTTTGGTCACCTTGAGCTCATTATGATGATGCATTACCGAGTGGGCCCAGAGATACCTCTCCGTCATACGGAGTGACAAATCCCAGTCTCGATCCGTGTCAACCCAACAGCTACTTTCGGAGATACCTGTAATGCACCTTTATAGTCACCCAGTTACGTTGTGACGTTTGATACACCCAAGGCACTCCTACGGTATCCGGGAGTTACACGATCTCATGGTCTAAGGAAGAGATACTTGACATTGGCAAAGCTCTAGCAAACGAACTAAACGACCTTTGTGCTATGCTTAGGATTGGGTCTTGTCCATCACATCATTCTCCTAATGATGTGATCCCGTTATCAACGACATCCAATGTCCATAGCCAGGAAATCATGACTATCTGTTGATCACAATGAGCTAGTCAACTAGAGGCTCACTAGGGACATATTGAGGTCTATGTATTCACACGTGCATTACGATTTCCGGATAATACAGTTATAGCATGAATAAAAGACAATTATCATGAACAATGAAATATAATAATACTTTTATTATTGCCTCTAGGGCATATTTCCAACAGTCTCCCACTTGCACTAGAGTCACCAATCTAGTTACATTGTGATGAATCGAACACCCATAGAGTTCTGGTGTTGATCATGTTTAGCTCGCGAGAGACGTTTAGTCAACGGATCTGCGACATTCAGATCCGTATGTACTTTGCAAATTTCTATGTCTCCATCTTGAACATTTTCATGGATGGAGTTGAAACGACGCTTGATGTGCCTGGTCTTCTTGTGAAACCTGGGCTCCTTGGCAAGGGCAATAGCTCCAGTGTTGTCGCAGAAGAGTTTGATTGGCCCCGACGCATTGGGTATGACTCCTAGGTCGGTGATGAACTCCTTCACCCAAATCGCTTCATGCGCTGCCTCCGAGGCTGCCATGTACTCCGCTTCACACGTAGATCCCGCCACGATGCTCTGCTTGCAGCTGCACCAGCTTACTGCTCGACCATTCAACATATACACGTATCCGGTTTGTGACTTAGAGTCATCCGGATCTGAGTCGAAGCTAGCATCGACGTAACCCTTTACGACAAGCTCTTCGTCTCCTCCATAAACGAGAAACATGTCCTTTGTCCTTTTCAGGTACTTTAGGATATTCTTGACTGCTGTCCAGTGTTCCTTGCCAGGATTACTTTGGTATCTAGCTACCAAACTCACGGCAAGGTTTACATCAGGTCTGGTACACAGCATGGCATACATAATAGATCCTATGGCTGAAGCATAGGGGATGACACTCATCTCTTCTTTATCTTTTGCCGTGGTCGGTGACTGAGCCGAGCTCAATCTCACACCTTGTAACATAGGCAAGAACCCCTTCTTGGACTGATCCATTTTGAACCTCTTCAAAATCTTATCAAGGTATGTGCTTTGTGAAAGACCTATGAGGCGTCTCAATCTATCTCTATAGATCTTGATGCCTAATATGTAAGCAGCTTCTCCAAGGTCCTTCATTAAAAAACACTTATTCAAGTAGGCCTTAATGCTGTCCAGAAATTCTATATTATTTCCCATCAAGAGTATGTCATCTACATATAATATGAGAAATGCTACAGAGCTCCCACTCACTTTCTTGTAAACGCAGGCTTCTCCATAAGTCTGCATAAACCCAAACGCTTTGATCATCTCATCAAAGCAAATATTCCAACTCCGAGATGCTTGCACCAGCCCATAAATGGATCGCTGGAGCTTGCATACTTTGTTAGCGTTCTTAGGATCGACAAAACCTTCCGGCTGCATCATATACAGTTCTTCCTTAAGATGCCCGTTAAGGAATGCTGTTTTGACGTCCATCTGCCATATCTCATAATCATAGTATGCGGCAATTGCTAACATGATTCGGACGGACTTTAGCTTCACTACGGGAGAGAATGTCTCGTCGTAGTCAATCCCTTGAACCTGTCGATAACCCTTAGCGACAAGTCGAGCTTTATAGATGGTGACATTACCATCCGCGTCTGTCTTCTTCTTAAAGATCCATTTGTTTTCTATCGCTCGCCGATCATCGGGCAAGTCTGTCAAAGTCCATACTTTGTTTTCATACATGGATTCTATCTCGGATTTCATGGCTTCAAGCCATTTGTTGGAATCTGGGCCCGCCATCGCTTCTTCATAGTTCGAAGGTTCACCGTTGTCTAACAACATGATTTCCAGGACAGGGTTGCCGTACCACTCTGGTGCGGAACGTGTCCTTGTGGACCTACGAAGTTCAGTAGCAACTTGATCCGAAGTACCTTGATCATCATCATTGATTTCCTCTTCAGTTGGTGTGGGCATCACAGGAACATTTTCCTGAGCTGCACCACTTTCCCGTTCGAGAGGTAGTACTTCATCGAGTTCTACTTTCCTCCCACTTACTTCTTTCGAGAGAAACTCTTTTTCCAAAAAGCATCCGTTCTTGGCAACAAAGATTTTGCCCTCGGATCTTAAGTAGAAGGTATACCCGACAGTTTCCTTAGGGTATCCTATGAAGACGCTTTTTTCCGACTTGGGTTCGAGCTTTTCAGGTTGAAGTTTCTTGACATAAGCATCGCATCCCCAAACTTTTAGAAACGACAGCTTAGGTTTCTTCCCAAACCATAATTCATACGGTGTCGTCTCAACGGAGTTAGACGGTGCCCTATTTAAAGTGAATGTAGTTGTCTCTAGAGCGTATCCCCAAAATGATAACGGTAAATCAGTAAGAGACATCATAGACCGCACCATATCCAATAGAGTGCGATTACGACATTCGGACACACCGTTTCGCTGAGGTGTTCCAGGCGGCGTGAGTTGTGAAACGATTCCACATTTCCTTAAGTGTGTGCCAAATTCGTGACTTAAATATTCTCCTCCACGATCTGATCGTAGGCACTTTATCTTTCGGTCACGTTGATTCTCCACCTCATTCTGAAATTCCTTGGAACTTTTCAAAGGTCTCAGACTTGTGTTTCATTAAGTAGACATACCCATATCTACTTAAGTCATCAGTGAGAGTGAGAACATAACGATATCCTCCGCGAGCCTCAACGCTCATTGGACCGCACACATCGGTATGTATGATTTCCAATAAGTTGGTTGCTCGCTCCATTGTTCCGGAGAACGGAGTCTTGGTCATCTTGCCCATGAGGCATGGTTCGCATGTGTCAAACGATTCATAATCAAGAGACTCTAAAAGTCCATCGGCATGGAGCTTCTTCATGCGCTTGACACCAATGTGACCAAGGCGGCAGTGCCACAAGTATGTGGGACTATCGTTATCAACTTTACATCTTTTGGCATCTACACTATGAACATGTGTAATATTACGCTCGAGATTCATTAAGAATAAACCATTGACCATCGGAGCATGACCATAAAACATATCTCTCATATAAATCGAACAACCATTATTCTCAGACTTAAATGAGTAGCCATCTCGTATTAAACGAGATCCAGATACAATGTTCATGCTCAAACTTGGCATTAAATAACAATTATTAAGGTTCAAAACTAATCCCGTAGGTAAATGTAGAGGCAGCGTGCCGACGGCGATCACATCGACTCTGGAACCATTCCCGACGCGCATCGTCACCTCGTCCTTCGCCAGTCTCCGTTTATTCCGCAGCTCCTGCTGTGAGTTACAAATATGAGCAACGACACCGGTATCAAATACCCAGGAGTTACTACGAGTACTGGTAAGGTACACATCAATTACATGTATATCAAATATACCTTTGGTTTTGCCGGCCTTCTTATCTGCTAAGTATTTGGGGCAGTTCCGCTTCCAGTGACCCTTCCCCTTGCAATAAAAGCACTCAGTCTCAGGCTTAGGTCCATTCTTTGACTTCTTCCCGGTAACTGGCTTACCAGGCGCGGCAACCTCCTTGCCGTCCTTCTTGAAGTTCTTCTTACCCTTGCCCTTCTTGAACTTAGTGGTCTTATTGACCATCAACACTTGATGTTCTTTCTTGATTTCAGCCTCTGCTGACTTCAGCATCGAGAACACTTCAGGAATGGTCTTTTCCATCCCCTGCATGTTGTAGTTCATCACAAAGCTCTTGTAGCTTGGTGGGAGCGACTGGAGGATTCTGTCAATGACCGCCTCATCTGGGAGGTTAATGTTCAGCTGGGTCATACGGTTGTGCAACCCAGACATCTTCAGGATGTGCTCACTGACAGAACTGTTTTCCTCCATCTTACAACTGTAGAACTTTTCGGAGACATCATATCTCTCGACCCCGGCATGACCTTGGAAAACTAGTTTGAGCTCTTCGAACATCTCATATGCTCCGTGATGCTCAAAACGCTTTTGGAGCCCCGGTTCTAAGCTGTAAAGCATGCGGCACTGAACGAGGGAGTAATCATCAGCGTGAGTTTGCCAAGCATTCATAATGTCTTGGTTCTCTGGGACGGGAGCGTCACCTAGCGGTCCTTCTAGGACATATTGTTTCCTGGCAGCTATGAGGATGATCCTCTGGTTCCGGACCCAGTCCGTATAGTTGCTGCCATCATCTTTCAGCTTGGTTTTCTCTAGGAACGCGTTGAAGTTCATGTTGACATGAGCGTTGGCCATTTGATCTACAAGACATATTTGCAAAGGTTTTAGACTAAGTTCATGATAATTAAGTTCTAATCAAATTATGAACTCCCACTCAGATTAGACATCCCTTTAGTCATCTAAGTGTTACACGATCCGAGTCGACTAGGCCGTGTCCGATCATCACGTGAGACGGACTAGTCATCGTCGGTGAACATTCTCATGTTGATCGTATCTTCCATACGACTCGTGTTCGACCTTTCGGTCTCCGTGTTCCGAGGCCATGTCTGCACATGCTAGGCTCGTCAAGTTAACCCTAAGTGTTTTCGCTGTGTAAAACTGTCTTACACCCGTTGTATGTGAACGTAAGAATCCATCACACCCGATCATCACGTGGTGCTTAGAAGCGACGAACTGTAGCAACGGTGCACAGTTAGGGGAGAACACTTCTTGAAATTTTTGTAAGGGATCATCTTATTTACTACCGTCGTCCTAAGTAAACAAGATGCATAAACATAATAAACATCACATGCAATTATATAGTTGTGACATGATATGGCCAATATCATATAGCTCCATTGATCTTCATCTTCGGGGCTCCATGATCATCTTGTCACCGGCTTGACACCATGATCTCCATCATCATGATCTCCATCATCATGTCTTCATGAAGTTGTCACACCAACGACTACTTCTACTTCTATGGCTAACACGTTTAGCAATAAAGTAAAGTGAGTTACATGGCGTTCTTCAATGACACGCAGGTCATACAAAAAATAAAGACAACTCCTATGGCTCCTGCCGGTTGTCATACTCATCGACATGCAAGTCGTGAATCCTATTACAAAGAACATGATCTCATACATCACAATTCATCATTCATCACAACTTCTGGCCATATCACATCACATGATCAATCGCTGCAAAAACAAGTTAGACGTCCTCTAATTGTTGTTGCATCTTTTACGTGGCTGCAATTGGGTTCTAGCAAGAACGTTTTCTTACCTACGAATAACCACAACGTGATTTTGTCAACTTCTATTTACCCTTCATAAGGGCCCTTTTCATCGAATCCGCTCCAACTAAAGTGGGAGAGACAGACACCCGCCAGCCACCTTATACAACTAGTGCATGTCAGTCGGTGGAACCGGTCTCACGTAAACGTACGTGTAAGGTTGGTCCGGGCCGCTTCATCCCACAATACCGCCGAAGCAAGAAAAGACTAGTAGAGGCAAGTAAGATGACAAAATCCACGCCCACAACAAAATTGTGTTCTACTCGTGCAAAGAGAACTACGCATAGACCTAGCTCATGATACCACTGTTGGGGAACGTTGCAGAAAATTAAAATTTTTCCTACGGTTTCACCAAGATCCATCTATGAGTTCATCTAAGCAACGAGTCAAGGGAGAGAGTTTTCATCTACATACCACTTGTAGATCACGGGCGGAAGCTAGCCAAGGGGATGGTGATGATGGAGTCGTACTCAAACGTGATTCGGATCACCGATGTCCAAGTGCTGAACGGATAGCACCTCCGCGTTCAACACACGTACGGGACGGGAGACGTCTCCTCCTTGATCCAGCAAGGGGGAAGGAGAGGTTGAGGAAGATTGCTCCAATGGCAGCACGACGGCATGGTGTAGTTGGTGCAGCAGTACTCCGACAGGGCTTCGCCAAGCATATACGGAGGAGGAGAGGTGTTGGGGAGGGGAGGGGCTGCGCCTTGGCTTGTATTAAGCTCCCATGCGCCTCCCCACTATATATAGGGGTGGAGGGGCTGGTTTCTTGCCCTCCAAGTCCATTGGGGCGTTGGCCAAGGTGGGAGGAAAGAAATCCCATCATTTCCTTCCCCACCGATTGTTATCCCCCCTTTTTAGGGATCTTGATCTTATCCCTTCGGGATATGATCTTATTCCTTCTAAGGGGGGATCTTGGTGCGCCTTGACCAGGGGTGTGGGGCCTTTCCCCCACTACTCACGTTCATGTGGGTCCCCCCATGCAGGTGGGCCCCACTCCGGAACCTTCTAGAACCTTCCCGGTACAATACCGAAAAATCCCGAACATTTTCCGGTGGCCAAAATAGGACTTCCCATATATAAATCTTTACCTCCGGACCATTCCGGAACTCCTCGTGACGTCCGGGATCTCATTCGGGACTCCGAACAACATTCGGTAACCACATACAAACTTCCTTTATAACCCTAGCGTCATCGAACCTTAAGTGTGTAGACCCTACGGGTTCGGGAGACATGTAGACATGACCGAGACGTTCTCCGGTCAATAACCAACAGCGGGATCTGGATACCCATGTTGGCTCCCACATGCTTCTCGATGTTGTCATCGGATGAACCACGATGTCGAGGATTCGATCAAACCCTGTATACAATTCCCTTTGTCAATCGGTACGTTACTTGCCCGAGACTCGATCGTCGGTATCCCAATACCTTGTTCAGTCTCGTTACCGGCAAGTCACTTTACTCGTACTGTAATGCATGCTCTCGTGGCCAACACTTTGGTAACCTTGAGCTCATTATGATGATGCATTACCGAGTGGGCCCAGAGATACCTCTCCGTCATACGGAGTGACAAATCCCAGTCTCGATCCGTGTCAACCCAACAGCTACTTTCGGAGATACCTGTAATGCACCTTTATAGTCACCCAGTTACGTTGTGACGTTTGATACACCCAAGGCACTCCTACGGTATCCGGGAGTTACACGATCTCATGGTCTAAGGAAGAGATACTTGACATTGGCAAAGCTCTGGCAAACGAACTAAACGACCTTTGTGCTATGCTTAGGATTGGGTCTTGTCCATCACATCATTCTCCTAATGATGTGATCCCGTTATCAACGACATCCAATGTCCATAGCCAGGAAATCATGACTATCTGTTGATCACAACGAGCTAGTCAACTAGAGGCTCACTAGGGACATATTGAGGTCTATGTATTCACACGTGTATTACGATTTCCGGATAATACAGTTATAGCATGAATAAAAGACAATTATCATGAACAATGAAATATAATAATACTTTTATTATTGCCTCTAGGGCATATTTCCAACAGCCTTTTGTTCTTATGTTGAGGTGTTGTAGCATATTGTTTTGATGTTTGTAAGATGCCTAGTTGCTGTTTTGGACAGCTTGTCCTTTAAACTTGTATAGAGTGTATGTGTTGAACCGTTGCTCTGTTTGAGTGTGCTCTATATGAAACTTGCTTGATTTTGCATGAAGCTTCATATTATCATGTTGCATCCATGTTTTGAGAGTGTTTGCTTGATATTTGTATGCATTTTGCACCAATGCCATGCTTAACTTGTTTTGCTCATAACTTCTAGGCCGTAGCTCCGAATCTAATGAACTTTATATGTAACTTGACTAGAATTTCGTGTAGATCATCTTGGTGCATCTTAACTTGCTGTTTAACAACTTGAACATAAGATTTATTCAGTTCTGGACCAATTTATAAATTTCCATTTGAGGACTTACTGGAATTGTTATATGTTGATTCCGGCCTCATTTAAACTTGTTTTGATATGTTGCTCTTGTATGCATCATCTCTTGCCATGAGTAGCCTCATCTAGCTTTGTCATGCATCATACTTGGTTGAGCATCATGCCTTGTTCATGTGTGGGGTGTTTACCTTGTTGTGTGCTTCCTCTCAATAGTTCCTATTTCGTTGCGATCGTGAGGATTCGTTCGTCTACGCTTGGTTCGGCTTCATCCGTTCGTCTTCTTCATGGACTCGTTCTTCTTCCTTGCGGGATTTCAGGCAAGATGACCGCTACCCTAGATCTCATTACTATCATTGCTATGCTAGTTGCTTCGTTCTATCGCTATGCTGCGCTACCTATCCCTTGTTATATCAAGCCTCCCAAATTGCCATGTCAGCCTCTAACCTTGTCACCCTTCCTAGCAAACCATTGCTTGGCTATGTTACCGCTTTGCTCAGCCCCTCTTATAGCGTTGTTAGTACCAGGTGAAGTTGAAGATTGCTTCATGGTGGACAGGATTATGTTGGGATATCACAATATCTCTTATATTATTAATGCATCTATATACTTGGTAAAGGGTGGAAGGCTCGGCCTTATGCCTGGTGTTTTGTTCCACTCTTGCCGCCCTAGTTTCCGTCATATCAGTATTATGTTCCCGGATTTTGCGTCCCTAACGCGGTTGGGTGATTTATGGGACCCCCTTGACAGTTCGCTTTGAATAAAACTCCTCCAGCAAGGCCCAACATTGGTTTTACCATTTGCCTACCACCTATACCTTTCCCTTGGGAGTAATTAACCCAAGGGTCATCTTTATTTTAGCCCCCCGGGTCAATGCTTGTCTAAGTGTTGGTCCAAACTAGAGCACCGTGCGGGACCATCCCTTGGCAACTTGGGTTACGTCGGTACCTGTACGCTTCGCTTATCCGGTGTGTCCTGAGAACGAGATACGTGCGACTCCTATCGGGATTGTCGACACATCGAGCGGCTTTGCTGGTCTTGTTTTACCATTGTCGAAATGTCTTGTAACCGGGATTCCGAGACTGATCGGGTCTTCCTGGGAGAAGGAATATCCTTCATTGACCGTGAGAGCTTGTGATGGGCTAAGTTGGGACACCCCTGCAGGGTATAAACTTTCGAGAGCCGTGACCGCGGTTATGTGGCAGATGGGAATTTGTTAATATCCGGTTGTAGATAACTTGACACCAGATCCAAATTAAAACGCATCAACCGCGTGTGTAGCCGTGATGGTCTCTTCTCGGCGGAGTCCGGGAAGTGAACACGGTTTTTGGGTTATGTTTGGCGTAAGTAGGAGTTCAGGATCACCTCTTGATCATTGCTAGCTTCACGACCATTCCTTTGCTTCTCTCCTCGCTCTTATGTGCGTATGTTAGCCACCATATTATGCTTAGTCGCTGCTGCAACCTCACCACTTTACCCCTTCCTTACCCATTAAGCTTTGCTAGTCTTGATACCCATGGTAATGGGATTGCTGAGTCCTTGTGGCTCACAGATTACTACCACAACAGTTGCAGGTGCAGGTTATGCGATGGTCATGACGCGAGAGCGATGTTTGCTTGCTTTAAGTTTTTCTTTTGCTTCTTCTTCGATCAGGGGATAGGTTCCAGGTCGGCAGCCTGGGCTAGCAGGGTGGATGTCGTTTGAACCTATGTTTGTGTTTCATCCGTAGTCGGATGTTGATCTTATGGTTGATGTATTGTGATGTTGTATTCGTGTGGCATTGTATGCCTTTTGTATGTATCCCCATCTATTATGTAATGTTGATATAATGATATCCACCTTGCAAAAGCGTTTCGATATGCGGTTCTATCCTTGGTGTGACCTTCGAGTCTCTTTAGGATAGTATTGCATATTGGGCGTGACAAGTTGGCATCAAAGCCTCGACTGACCATAGGAGCCCCCCTTGTTTGATCGTGTAGCTTGGCCGTTGTTGAGTCTAGAAGAAAACTGATTTCTGAGTATAGTTATATCGGAGAGTAGGAATTCTTTTTACTCCTGAGCCTCTTCGTCGCTCTGGTGAGGAATCCTGACGTAGGTGTTTTTGAATTACTCCTCTTCCCTTTCAAACTTTCTTTAGGATCACGCAGTTGGTTTTTCGATCGTTGGTTCTCAGCTCTTTTTATCCGGTGCATTTCTCGTCAAGTTGACTCGAGCCTCTTCATCGTTGTCAAGTTCAATCCTCAGTTGTTTTCTTTTTCCCACCCACCCACCCTTTTCTTCTCGGAGCCAAAGTCCGTAATCGAGTATCCATCCTACTCGTGCGAAGTCTTTGCTTTCTTTCCTCAATGATCTTAACTGGTGTTTTCTCTTCAAGATATTCGTCGCTTCCCCCTTCCAAGTTGTCTTT